>NC_091480.1:75741653-76063363 GCF_036971445.1 Narcine bancroftii | reverse complement strand
TAAACTAGTCTGCTCACTGATCTCAACCCGTCTGGTTGTGTGTTTTCTTTCAGGAGGAGGTGTAGCTGCTGCTCCAATTTATTAAATATTTATTTATTTTATATATCTGCATACATACTGCATAGGTATTATTTGTCTGGATGTCTATTATTTCTTGATGTGTGTTTGTATGTTTTGCACCAAGGACTCGAGAACACTTTTGTGGATGATAATAAACTCTAACTTGACTTGTATCTGTTTCTACAATTACCTATGGCAGCCCTTTTCAGACACCTATTCCTCTCTGTGTAACAAAAAAAAGCCTTCTTGCACATCTCCATTCTATTGTCTCCACACCACTCGCCTGAAAGATAGATTCTGACTGTCCACCCTATCTATGCCTCTCATAATTTTATAAATTTCTATCTGGTCTCCCCTCAGCCTCTCATGCTCCAGGGAAGAACTCAAATTTATCCAACCTTTCTTAATTCAGACAGCATCCCAGTAAATCTGTGTCCTTTTAAGAGCCACCTCGTCCTTCCTATAACTGAATGACCAGAATTGCCCACAAATGTGGCTAACCAAAATTGAATTTAAAAAAATGATTTCCTTGATCTCATTCTCAACATTCATTAAAACAAGTGCACCATATACCTTCTTTACATTGAGGTATTGAGAGTATGACTTCAAGGGAATGAGTAGCCATTTTTCCTGTCACTTGTAGAGTGTGAATTACCATTAAAATTACTTAGCAGTGCATTTTATATTTGTATTGAGTAAAAGATATTTGCCAACGTACACCAGAAATTGAAAAACTAGGTGTTAAATAGGACTTTGAGAGAGTGAAGATCATCTCAAATTACTTCACAGCAATGAAGTACTTTTTAACTGTTGTCACTGTTGTATTGTGGGAAACTGGGTGCCTAATTTATACTTAACCATCTCCACATGTGAAATCAACTAGATAGCTGTGATTGAGGATAATTACTGGTCAGAACATTAGGGTGACCTTGTGAGCTCTTCACAAAGACACCGTGTAATCTCTTACATCCATCGAAGAGGTCAACCACATCCCAGTTAACATTTCATCAAAAGACAGCAGCTGACAGTTCAGCACTCCCTCAGCACCAGATTGAAGTGCCAACTTAGATTCTGTGTTCATGGGGCTGGAAGGGGAATTGAAACATCAACCACCTGACTCAGCCAATTCAGGGCCAGGAAAATGAATAAAGATTCATAACTGACATTTTGAGCTTGAGCCCTTCATCAAGGTAGGAGTTTTCTCCAGCATTGCGTTTTACTTCCAAGAAAATTAATAGGTTGTAACTTGCTTTTAAAAATCATTAAACACAAAAGTCCATAGACACAGTGGTTGAAGTAAAGCTGGTGAATGATAGCAAATGAAAACACTAAAGAAGTTTCACATGAGTGTAGCTCCTGTCAGTGCCTCTGAACATCCCATTGGGCTGAAAAACCATTGATCCAGAGTAACAGGGTAATGTAGGAATGACAATTTGTGTGAAAGAATAAGTTTAATGAATATGCTTAACAAAGGGTTAATGAATTAGGTGAGAAAATAAAAACCCGAAATGCTGGAAAAGCTCAACAGGCAAAAGTAAAAATAGATAACCGACATTTCGGGCTTGAGGCCCTTCATCAAGGTGTGAGAGAATGCCGGATGAAAACGTGGGGGGGGGTAGCAAAGGCAGGAGATGATAGATGGAGGGAGGAGGGAGGGGACAGCAGCAATGAGGAGGAGGAAGGATGGCTGGGTGGGTAACGGGGAAAGGCAGGGGAGAACTGGAGAGACAGGTAAGGGGAGGGGAAAGAAAAGGCGAGCAGGTTTAGCAGAAAGCAAAGAAATCAATGTTGAGGCCATTAAGGTGTTGTTCCTCCAATCTGCGGGTAGTCAGGGTGGGATAGTACACAAGGCCATGGACAGATATGTGAGCGCAGGAGGAAGACTCAGAATAGAAATGGTTGGCTACTGGGAAATGAGAAAATACAGTAGCTGTCAGTAAAATGATGGGAATATAATTGCCTTCTAAACGTGAGGGGTTTATTCCCCACATGAATCTTCTCTCAACATTTCCTTCTACTTTTTCCCCTTCTTGGGTTTGTTCAGTTTCCATAGATCATGTGCTGCTTGATGCAGCTGGCTCCTTCTGCATCCTCAATTTAAAAAAATAAATATTAAATTCTAAAATTTAAAACAACTCTAATTAGACACATCCCAGAGATCTATCAATCTTTACAAGTTCCCACTGGTCAAACAGCTTACCTTACATATTTTTAATAGTTTTGTGGTTAGATTGATCAAATTAAATGCTCCCTTTTTCTTGAGTCCCAAGATATCCTGTCCCATTCTGCAATAGATCTTCATTTCAATTTTGGTTAAGGGTATGATTTGGACCTCTCAACTTCTTTTCTTTTGAGGGCGTAAATTTGGTTTGATGGGGCTCTGAGGAAAAACTTTCCCATCCAGGGGCTGATTGAAACTTGTTGTGAACTGTTTAGAGAGGGTACAGGAGGGAAGTACTTCCACATCATTTAAGAAGTATCACTTGAATTACCAATGCACAGGGAAATGTGGAGAAAGTATTGGCAAATGGATTAGATGATTAGCTGCTGTCACGGCAGCACTATCGTTGGTGCAGATCCGGGGAGAGTGGGGAGCAGAGAGACAGTGTTCCCCCAAAGAGTTCTACTGCCCAGGCAAACTGCTGTGGCTCTGCACAGGCTTTAAATGGCCTATTAAAGGAGCTTCTTTAAAATCCTTCAGCCATGGGGTCTGGGCCCAAGATGGCGATGCCTGTGTTCAGCAGCTGCCACAAGGGGTTGCAGATACAGGGCAGCAGAAACAGGGAGAACACTCCATGTTGAGGAGAAGTAGAGAAGATGACCCAAAGGATGATGACCACGGGAATGGGCTAGCAAGGGGCTCTGTAGTTGTAGGACACACACAGGTGGCAAGCTATTGGTGATTGATACCCTATCAATAATGCCAGAAGACTGGAGTTACTTTATGTGATTGTACAGATTCTATTACCAATGCGTATATGTACATATGCACAGATGGTAGTGTAGGATGACTGTGATTGGCTGAGAGTGTAGCCACACCTACTGGCAGGTCTTAAAGGATTGTTCCTAGCCAGACCAGGTCATTCTGGACTGGTTGACCTACTTGTGATACGCTCCAGTTTATTAGTTAATAAAAGCCTTGGTTTGGATCAACAAGTCTTTGGTTCTTTCGACGCGCATTACACTTTACGACAGGCTTTTATTACCTAAGACTGGACACATGCTCCTGTTGCTGGCCTGATTCCAGGATTCGTACTGAGGGAGGGACTTGGGCATAATCACCTCTACTGGGGAATTCCAGGGGGGAGGGATTACAGGGAGGAGGCAGGCCAGCCATACACAGAGATACAATACCAATGGCATAACAGCATCACTGGGGTATCACCACATTCACCCGCTCTTTTCAAAAAAAGTCTGGTGGGATGAATGTGGTGAAACCCCTGTGATGTATATTACAAATTCAGTCAGTCCAGTGGTCTTGTGTGTCTCAGGGACCGCTGTGGTGCGGCTGCAGTGCAGCTGCTGGTTCCTGGTCAATTTGGGGCAGGTTGGCAATTGGTGTACTGGTGACTGGGGAGGAGCAGGTGGGGTGGGGACAGGGGTCAGGGCAGGGTGCTGGGGTCAGCTATGGTGGTCGGAGCAGCTGGTGCATGGGTCAGGGTAGAGTGCCCAGGTATGTAGTGGTTAATGGTGGTTAAAGTTCTCACAGGATCGATGGTGGTCTCAGGGTTTCCTGCGCATGCCAGGTCCCGGACAAAGACAGTGTCTTCGTGCCCATATTGGGAGGTGGACCTTCTCTTTTTTTTGGAAAATTTTATTTATGAATTTTACAGAATACATACAAAATAAAATATACCAAAAAAAAACTAAGCCCCTACTTCCACCCACCCCCCCGCCCCACCCTGCTCCCACCCCACCCCCTACATCCCTTCCCCCATGTCGGAGCAAAATATTAATTTTGGGTAATTAACGGTTGCTGCGTGGTGTGTCAACCCTTTACATCACAAAAAAAAAACATTTACCTTATATCCAGACCCATATGCTTCAAATATAAAGTCCACATTTTAACAAAAAAAGAAAAATTATTTTGTAGATTATGTTATTTTCTCTAAGTAAATACGTGATTTTAATTCATTATGCTATTCAACATCATTCTTCCATGTAACAGCAATACATTTTCTGGCCACCGCTAACTCCAGATGTATAAACGCTATTTGAAAATTATCCAATCGCAAACCCGTCATTAATGTATTAGTATAACCCATTAAACACAAGAACGGATCAAGTTGCAGATCAATCTTAAATAAATCTTAAATAAATCTTCCAAAAACTTACTAATATTTTTCCAGAAAAGTTTGACTTTTGCACACGTCCATACTGAATGTAAAAAAGTACCTGTCTGTTCTCCACATCGGAAACACGTCCGAAGAACTAAAACCGTATTTTTTCAACTTCTCAGGAGTTAAATACAACTGATGTAAAAAGTTATCATTAACTAAACTATACCTTACATTAATTAATTTCGTAACTCTATCTGCACACATATTCATCCATTCCTCCTGAGATAATGTGATAGATAAATCCTTCTCCCATTTATCCTTCATTTTATATAAATCAACCTTAGCCACCTTTTCCTGTAATAACACATACATTTCAGAAATAAACTCTTTCTTTCCCTTATCAGCAATAGAGGTGGACCTTCTCAACCAGTGGGTTGGTCTTATGGCCATGCACATGCCTCTGGACCAGGAATGGTGCCAGGGATGTCAGCCAGGATGTCCCCGACGCAGACATCCTGGGGAAGGAAAACATTTGTTCATGTGGCGTGGTGTAAGTGGTTGTGCACAGGAGAGATCTCCTGCCAATGGGAGATGGGTAGGCCTCTCAATTTCAAGACTCGGAGGACCACCTTCCAGATGGTGGCATATTATAACTGGTGGTTCTACTGGTGGCGATGCCCCATGCCAAAAGGGACTGATGCAGCTCGTCGCTAATAAAAGAGGACCCCCGATCACTGTGGATGTAGTTCAGGTTCCTGAATAGGGTAAAGATGCTACACAGTGCCTTTATGACTGAGGCCGTGGTCATGTCCAGGCAGGGTGTGGCAAAGGAGAACCAGGAGTACTCAACAACAACATTGAGGAAGTACAAGTTTCTGTTGGAGGAGGGCAAGGGCCCCCTGAAATCCATGCTTAGGCATTCAAGGGAGCAGGTGGCTTTGATCAGGTGTGACTTGTTGGGCTTGTAGAAGTGTGGTTTTCACTCGGCACAGACCCAGCAGTTTTTGGTCAGCAACCTGACATCGTCAATGGAATAGGAAAGGTTTCTGGCTTTGACGAAGTGAGAAAGCCTGGTGACCCTGGGGTGACAGAGGTCATCATGGAGATCCTGGAGTCGGTCGGACTAACCGCTGGCACACGTTCCCTGGGACAAGGCATCTGAAGGCTCGTTGAGCTTCACAGGCCAGTACAAGATGCCATAGTTATAGATGGAGAGTTCTATTCTTCACCTCAGAATTTATCACTTTTGATTTTATCCCATTGCTTATTATTAAACATAAAAGTGACTGCATGTTGGTCAGTCAGCAGGATAAATCATCTGCCACCCAGGTAGTGCCTCTAGTGTCGCACTGCTTCATTGATTGCCTGGGCCTCCTTCTCGATAGAGGAGTGCCGGACTTCAGGGCCATGGAGTGTGCTGGAGAAAAACACCACAGGTCTGCCCACTTGGTTAAGAGTGGCGGCTAGGGCAAAGTCGGAGGCATTGTTCTCCACCTGGAATGGGGTGGATTTGTCCACAGGATGCATCATGGCCTTGGCAATGTCTCCTTTGATGCGAATGAAGGCCGCCTGGGCTTTCGCTGACAGGTGGAAGGAGGTAGCTTTCACCAGGAGATGGGCCTTGTCCGTGTAATTGGGGACCCACTGGGCATAGTATGAGAAGAAGCCTCTTCAGGACCTTTTGGCTGTGTGGGAGTGGGAGCTCCATCAGGGGGCACATGCAGACAGGGTCAGGACTGATGACGCCATTGTGGTGCTGTCAGTCTTCCCTTCGGCTAGCCTTGCTGTACTAACATTGGCTGTGCATTACCTCTACTATTAAAGACCTTCCCCTTGGGTATAACTGTGTCTGCACCCATTGTCTTTCATTATTGTACCATTAGTTTCTGCTAATAAAAGCCATAATTATTGTTTGACCACGTCGTCTTTGTCTACATCATCAACTGGCACTTCAATTTTATTAGCAGAAATGGATGTAGCACTCAAGCCAGAGTGGCTGACAATTGACCAGTCTGCCCCGAGGGCTAGAGAAATTTTCAACCACTGGATTGCTTGTTTCGATTACTACATGGCTTGAAACAACATGGTTGATGAGGTGATACAGTGGGGCCACCTGAATTCCCTGCTGGGTGAGGTCCCTTTTGCCGTAACGCAAGGAGCTACCATTCTGGCTATAGCCCGGGAACATCTGTCTGCTGAAACAATTAAGTGAAGAGCCATACACCCAAGAGGAAGCGGATCGAGCAGCAGGAATGGGCTCCTACATTCCAGCAAAGAAAATCAAAGTTGAAACCCAGAGCATAGAGGAGGAAATGAGAATATCATAATTCATGGATACCATATTTGGCATTGAGAATTCTCTGACAGCCAAAATACGCCAGTAACTAGCAAAGCAATCAAAATATAATAAGATGTTTTATAAATACTGCAGCCTCTCAGGTTGTTTACGGATTCTAGTTGATTTTCTAATTGGAACAGATTGCTTTGCAACCTTGAGAACTGATACCGGTCCTGGATCTGTAGTGTGGGAAGGTTGGACTTCTGGACCTGCTCCAGAATCGCCAATATGAGGCAGTGGAGCCTCATCATGGCCATCTGAATGCTTACTTGGGGTCACAGGCTGGGGGGGGGGGGGTGAGTCCAATCTCTCAGGCTCACTCTGAATAGGGGTGCGAGAAAGGAAGGGGCGAACCAGGCGGGGCCAGATCTCTTAGAATTTAACATGAGCATAATTGGGGTTAGTATGCAGTAGCTGAAATGGTTGGACTAGAGGGCCCGTTTTATGCATCTGAGCATAGCTCTTCAGCAGCACGGTTTCAGCTTCAGATAAACAGGCTGGCCAGTCCATCACAGTTCCTGACTTCCTCACTGTCACTTGAAGTTGGTTCAGTCAGCTCGTCTGAAGACTCTTCCTTTTCACAGTTGCCTTCCATTCCTGCAGCTCCAGGATGAATTTTCTTGGCACTTCTCTTCTTGTCAGTGGGAGTACTTTTCACTTTAGACACTTTAGCGAAGTGGGCAAGTTTCCCACAATAGCTGCAGGTAGCAAACCGAGCCGGGCACTTCTGTGTGGGGTGCCAGCTGTTACCACAGAAGTAGCATTTGCCAGGGGTTCACCCTTTTCTTTCCTTCAGGGTTCCAGCACTCCAGGATGTTCCCCTTTCAGTTTCTAGCATTTCACTGGACCGCATAGCACTTCTCAGTGTTTTGGCTAGAGTGACTGCCCGGTCGTAGGTTAAGGGCTCCATCTCCAACAGCCTCTGACGGATGTAACTGGAGTCGATTCCGTTTACAAAAGCATCCAGCTTCAAGGCATTGTGGTGTTGCACATTGACTGCCCTGACATCACATTCGTTTGCCAGTGAGTCAAGGGCTAGTGCATAGGCAGCATCTCATGGCACTTCAGCCATGTTCCACGATGCAGCCAAGGATAGCTAGGCGTGATGTGCGGAATACACATTTGTTTTTATTATAAATGAGGTTGAGTGCCTTGGCCATTTGGAGGGATTTTTCTAGGTTTGTGTCATGGTCCTGCGGGTCATGGCCGCAGATGGTGACATTGTCTAAATAGGTGGCCTTGAGCCCGTGCTGGTCTACCATCCGATCCATTTCTCTCTGGAAGATGGAGACACCGTTGGTGACTCCGAAGGGGACCCATAGGAAGTGGTAGAGGTGGCCGTCCGCCTCGAACACAGTGTTCCGGTGGCCCTCTGGGTGGATAGGAAGCTGGTGATATGCCAATTTTAAATCAATGGTGGAGGAAACCCAGTACGGAGAGATCTGGTTCACCAAGTCGGTAATGCGGTGAAGGGGGTACGCTTCCAGCTGTGTGAAACAGTTGATGATTTGACAATAGTCAATCACCATACGGAGCTTTTCCCTGTTTTTGACCACCATGACCTGAGCGCTCCATGAGCTGGTGCTCAGTTCAAAGACCCACTCGGCCAGAAGCCAATTGCACCCCTGACGTAATGAATGCCCTGTCTCCAATGCTGTACTGCCTGCTCTTGGTAGCAACCAGCTTACAGTCAGGGGTGTGATTGGCGAAAAGGGGAAGGGGGTATCCGAGGGTGGATAGCCCGCAGGTGGGATGTGGTGGGGAGGTCCTGATCCAGGCGGGTGGTTTAAAAACTGATGGTTGCGGACCATGAAGGGAGAAGATGGGGCCCGTTGATGCTCTTGAGGTGGCACTGGAAGTCCAACCCCGTATCACAGGCGCACTGAGCTGTAGCATTACTAACATTTTAAATTTTCATAGGTGGTGCCATGTATGGTCAGCATCACCATACAGTAGCCACAAATTTCTGCCTACTGGGACCTGAGGACATGAAGATCTTGCAATTCACCAGGCTCACCGTGCTAGCATAGTCACGCATGGTATCAGGATGCACAAAGCTCTCCACTATCAAATAGGCAGTTAGTGAGATGACCACTTCCCTCGACCTCCATCATCGAACGAGCGAGCTGGTGGGTCTGTCCCAGTCAAGTACAATTAATGCCAGTACCTGGTCATTGTCGGAGTTGCTGTCCGATTTGGACCATAAGATGGTGTCCACGGCTGGGACTGGTGAGATGGTGGCCTCCATGGCATGCATTCAGTGCTATTGCTCAGGTGCGGAAATGACGCTGGCCAAGAGAATGGCCTCCTTTTCCCGCACACGTTGTCGTTGTTCAGGGGTGGAAGTGACACCAGAGATGACACTGGCCAAGATGGCGCCAGCCCCCACTGCCCGCACGCGGCATTTCTGGGGAGAGGGGGAAGGTCTGGACTTGCATACTTTGGCATAGTGCCCCTTCTTCCCACATCCTGAGCACACCGCTTCCTGGGCCGGGCAGTGCTTCTGGGGATGTTTCTGTTGGCTGCAGAAGTAGCACTTAGGGTGCTCGGCGGCAGCAGTAGTGGAGGTGAAGTCAAGGTGTCCCTGCGTGGAGATGGCCTGGGAATGCATCTCTTGATGGCAGTGCCCGCTTTCCCCATGAGGCAGTTATGTTGTTGGAGGAGAATGAGTCCAAGTTGCAGAAGGCTACATCCAATGTTTTGGACACTTTGAAGGCCCTCTGCAAGGTCAGTTCATCCAGTTCCAGCAGCCACTGGTGAATATAATCTGATCAGATGCTTGTTACATAGGTGTCCTGAGCAAGCTCATCTGTGTAGACCTCTGCAGTAATGTCCCGGCAACCGCAGGCTTGCCCAAGTTCATGTAGGACCCGAAAGTATTCCTCGAGGGGCTCACTGGGTTGTTGCTTGCGATTGGCCAGGAGATGTCCGGCATAGACCGCATTCGTCCTGGGCCTGTACTGGCTTTGGAGCTTGTTCATGGCCTTTTTGAATGTTGTGTAGCCCCTGATGATCACGTAGGCATGGTGGCCGACTCGTGATCGTAGCAGGTGTAGCTTGTTGTCGTCGGAACCCACGACTTGAGTGGAGGCATGCAGAAAGTTGTTAAAATAGAGCAGCCAGAGCTTGAATCAGTCTGGGGCTTCGGGCGATTGCGGATCAATGTCTAGCTTGTCCGTCCTCGGCAACTTGTCCATTGTGATAAAAAAAACTTTATGGTAATAAAATTGATAGGCTATCAATAATGCCAAAGACGGGAGTTGCTTTACGACAGGCTTTTATTACCATAAGACTGAACACATGCTCCTATTGCTGGCTCGATTCCAGGATCCATACTGAGGGAGGGACTTGGGCATAGTCGCCTTTACTGGGGAATTCCGGGGGAGGAGTTACAGGGAGGAGGCGGGCAACTTTTTTTTTAAACTTTATTTAAGATTTTTATAACATGAATAAAATAGAAAGCTACAGTAAAAAGATTAAACATAAGATAATAAAAATTACAATACTACATCGGCAGACTAAATAAACTAAACCCCCCCCAAATTAGTACACAACATTAATGACCTAGCTTAAAGTTAGTCCAGCCCCCCCAAAATAAAGAGTGAAAGAGTGAAGAGTTAATAAAATGAACAATAATTGTATATAAAAAAAATCCTTACACAAAAAAAAGATAAAACATAACAAATAAAGATACTAACATCAAAAAAAGAAGAAAAAATTATCAATACTAAAATATCAAACTTAAAAACATATTTAAATCAAACTTAAATGCATATATTTAGCAAACGGAGTCCACTTCAACCTATAAAAAGACATCTTATCCTGAATTGAAAAAGATATCCTTTCCATAGTCAGGAGGCGGGCAACTTGAGATAAAAGGGCTCACACCAGGTGGCAGGCTGCGGAGATCGGATCATGAGAACCAGGTATCGGAACCAGGATTTGAGAGGATATGGAGGCAATGTATGGAGGCCCCTGGGCATGGACGGCTTCCTCATCATGTCCGAGGTTGGATCTGGGTTCGGGTTGCCAATGGTTTGAATTAAACTGGAGTCGGTTGCAGAGTCTGCGGGAGAGCTGAAGACAAATCTACGGACACTGAGCAACTCTGGGGAGACTCTCGTTTGCTTCTCTTCCTCTGAATATAAGAGGCACCAGGCAATGCTAATGGAAACTCTTTGTCTGACAGCAGACTAAAGACAATTCATGTAATATTGCATCTCTCTTTCATTACATGACAATAAATAGAATCTGATCTAATCTGATCTGATACCCTAGGGTTGACGTGGAAAGGCCTGGTTCTGTGTTGCATGATTCTATGGTGCTTTGGAAGACAAAAAACAGGCGAGGAATGACATAAATGTAAGACAATTATTACTTAGTTTGACAGGCTGCTCCTAGTCTAGAGATGGTTGAGGATGCAGAAGGAGCCAGCTGGGTCAAGCAGCACATGATCTATGGAAGCTGAACAAACACAAGAAGGGAAAAGAGTAGAAGGAAATGTTGAGAGAAGATTCATGTGGGGAATAAACCCCTCATGTGGAGCAGCTGAGCTGATTGGCCTGTCCTTATAAAACCATAAGACATAGGATTAGTAGATTCAGCCCATCGAGTCTGCTCTGCCATTCCATCATGAACTGATCCATTCTCCCACACAGCCCCACTCCCCTGCCTTCTCCCCATAACCTTTGATGCCCTGACTATTCAGATACCTATCCATCTCTGCCTTAAAAACACCCCACAGCCAGCCACCTGTGCCAGGAAATTGCAGAGGCTCTCGCTGCATCTCCCATAGTTTGTCTTTTATAACAAAGCAGCATGGACACATTCTGCAGTTTCCACTAAATGTCTTTTCGGTGAAACTCAGTGGATGGCTCCTACTGTGTCGATGCAAAGGGTAACCGTGGTAACAAATAAATAATTATAAAAACAGCAAAGTAACACTGAAATTATAGTGAGGGAAGACCATAAGGTGTTATTACAATGTCACTTCCACATAACAATATTCATAGGAGGTTGTAATAAAGAGATTATCTTCAGTTTCCAAGGCAAACTATAAGGTTATTGAGAACATGGTTCATAATTCCCTGCAGGAAAACAAAAATCTTTAGGTGAATATTTTCTTTAGAAAAACTGGAAATCTGAAATAAAGACTAGACTAGAAAATATGAGAAGGTGCAGTAAATCAACAGGCAATAATGATAAATGAGGCACACGATTGAACCTGGTCCTCCAGTAAGCTACATAGGAGTGAGTACGTGCAGTACAGCAGTTCTAAAATTAAAACGCGCAATGACTTCCAGACTGAGCATGTAGAAACTGCTTGAGAGCTTACTTCTGTCCTGCTTTATCTCCTCTCTCACCAGTTCCAATTCCATTGGGGTTTGCTGTGCACTAATTCATGGTGGTGTTTCACCACATTGGATAGACTTCGAGAAATGCTTAATCAAATGTAAGAAGAGGGTCCCAAGATTCTAGAGGCCATATGGAAACGATGGTTCATCTTTTCTTTTTAGCTGGTTGAGATGCTTCTTGCAGGATCTGTAGCCACTTGTCTAGATCAGTGTCGTGGTGGGCCAATTGTGGTGTGGAGGGTCATTTGATCTCTCCAGCAGGAAACTAATCAGAAGCCACCACATCTGTCAATCAAGGCCAAGACCACCCACACTGAGCACTCACTTTTCAAAAAAACCACACACGTAGCCACTGGCTCAGTTAATCACACTTTGGGCATACCTGGGCTGGCCCCACTGAGCAGCAGAAGGGCATAAAGCCCAACACATGGAGCAGCTGGGTCTCTCTTCCCCAAGGAATGATCCCGAGCTCCAGTCCAGGTCACGAACCAGAGCCGATGCTGGAGAATCGATATCACGGTGTGCGCTAGTTAAGGGGTGCGGGGCTTTTGTGGTGCACATTAACGAACCATCGTTTTACCGTTCTTCTTCTTAACTAATCTTCGTGCCAGACCTGCACTACATCGAGAGGTTGGGTACTGGTGTTGCACCTTCCTCTACGTGATACTTATATCTAGCATGGCTTTATAGTTATTGCTTGTTTAGATGCATCTGATGCGACTGTTGTACTTACCTTGTATGAGTGAGTGCCCTCACGGGCAAATAAAGACTTCTGTTACAAGGTCGTTACTTCCTGGACCCATTGAACTTGTCCTTACATAACACAACATATGAACCATCCAGGCCTCTTATAACATGTGTTTTGGTGCACACCCAGAATGAACAGATTTTAATGCAGTTGATGCTGAAACTCCAGTTAAGTCTTATAACTTGCCTTCTCTCCTCTGAATCTCTCTCCCAGCATTATCCAACCATCTGGTCTTCATTGAGAGGCAGAGCCTCTGACTCTTGACCCTCAACTCCTGTATCCTCTGATGCTCTGACCCCCCCCCTCCCACTCAAATCCAGATCAATGCCCAGAACGCTCCTTCCTCCATCTGGGCCCATCACCAAACCTCCAGCAAGGTACCGATTTCTAGCCAGCCAAGTCAAATTTATTGTAATCTGATTGCGTAAGTACAACTTGATGAAACAGCACTCTCCCATCCTCAGTGCAAAACATGCAGACACACAACCAAACATAACACTCATACAGACAAACAATGTATACCCAGGACAAGTATTTCATCTATACAAATAAATATTGTTTCATGAATATGAGAGACTCAGAGGGTTTGTGGGAGCGGTTCCTTTGGTCATTCCACATTCTCATTGCCCGTGGGAAGAAGCTGTTCCTCAGCCTGGTGGCGCTGGCTCTGATCCTCCTGCATCTCTTTCCTGATGCGAGCAGGTGAAAGATGCTGTGTTGCAGAGGTGAAGGGGTCCTTGATGATTTTGCACACCCTCTTCAGACAACAATCCTGGTAGATCACGTTGATGGGAGGGGAGGGAGTCTTCAGTGACCCTCTCTGCCACTCTTATGGTCCTGTAGATTGACCTCCGATCCATTTCTCTGCAGCAACTGAACCACACTGTGATGCAGCCGGCCAGGACATTCTCAATAGAGCTCCTGTAGAAGGTTGACGTGATGGTGGTTGGTAGCCTTGCCCCGCTTCAGTCTTCTCAGGAACTGCAGTTGCTGTTGCACCTCCCTGACAAGTGAGGAGATGATGAGTGTCCACGATAGGTCACTGGTTACGTGAACTATGGGGAACTTGGTGCTCTCCACTCTCTACTACAGACATTGAAGTCTAGTGGAGGGTGGTTGTTCCTGATCCTCCTGAAGTCCATGATCATCTCCTTTGTCTTGTCCACATTAAGAATCAGGTTGTTACTCTATCGCACCATTTCATGAGATTCTCCGCCTCTTTGTACTGCGACTTATTTTTGTTGCTGATGAGCCATTTGTACACCTCATCCTTCCCAACTCAGGTCATCCATGACCCTGGGTCCATATTCTGCAGCAATGGTCAACTAGTGCTTGAGAACTTGAGCTCAGGAGCCTGCAATGACTTCTGTTGATCCCCATGCTGTGTACAAAGGACACTTTACCCATTATTTAATTCTGGAAAATCTTGAAGCCTCTTGTCAAACATAGTGTTTCATTCATGAGATTTGGCCATTGAAGACAAACCAGAACATAAGAAATAGAAGTAGTAAAAAGCCATTTAAAGGTCTATGTTCAAATGTATGGTCAGAGTACATATATGACCCTTGTGGGCCAGGCAGAATTTTTACTTATCAGTAACTAAACTGTACTCAAGAAAAAAGATACGTATACAAAGGAGAGAAATGTAAATATGGAAAGAAATGTAAAACAAACTGATGATGCAAATACAGAAAAAAATAAATAATGTGCAAATAAAGAGTATTTAAATGAGTCCCTGATTGAATTTGTTGTCTGATGGTGGAGGGGGAGCAGCTGTTCCTGAACCTGGTGGGGCGAGTCTTGAGGCATCTCGACCACTTTCCTGACGGCAGCAGCGAGGACAGAGCGTGTCCTGGCTGGTGTGGACCCTTGATGATTGCTGCTGCTCTCCGACGGGAGCGTTCCCTGTTGATTTTCTTGATGGTGGGTAGAGTTTTGCCTGTGGTGTACTGGGCTGTGTCCTCAATCGTTTTGCAGAGCTTTCTGCTCAGACATATTGGTACCTCCATATCAACTGATGCAGCCAGTTAGCACACATCCCACATAACGACTGCCATTTATTAAGATCAGAACTGATTATTTTTATCCCGGTAAACCCAAGCTCTTTGATTTCCTTAATGTTTAAAGATCCATTGATCATTATCTAAGTATACTCAGTGTCTGAGTCTTCGCAATCCTCTCAGGTGGAGGTTTCTAAAGGTTCATCAATCTCTCTGTAAAGAATTTTTTCTCATTCCGGTCTTGAATAGCTTACCATATATCTATAGACTGTGAACTCCTGGGTCGGGGGTGGGGGGAACAATCGCTGCCTCCACCTTGACCAGTAAACCAGTGTGGTTTACTTCTAATCCCTCTGCACCCGAGTTTAACCTCTCCTCATGGGATGACCACCTCCTCAACCCGAAACCCTCCTTGGATTTAATAATTTAATCACTCTGCTTCCAATGTTTTTCCTTTGAGAGGGAAGCCAGATCCATCCACAGCATTCCAGGCACAGACTCCAGAGTGTGCATCGCATTGAAACAAACAGCCAATTGCAGCAGTAAAAAGATGTGGGATCTTGCTATGCATGAAATGGCTGCCGTCTTCATACACAGCAATTACATATCAGGCATGCTTCATTGGATTTTGTGATATGCAATGATCCAGGTTACAGAAATGCACTCTGCATTAATTTAATGGGCATGCTTAAAGCTGAGATTAAAGCCACTGGCATTATTGAACACTCTTTGCTCCTTTAATGCAAATACCAGCAGGTGTATTTGTGTAGGTGGTGAAATGCCTCTTAAAAATCTTGGAGAAAAGAATTGTATTGTGGCACTGCCCACTACTCCTGTGCATTCATTAATTAATGGATTCCAGCATCAGGGGAGACAGAACAAAGGCCTGAAATAAAGAGAAAAGGATAAGAGGTAAGGCTATCTTGCAAAATTAATCAAAACTACTCACTCTCCTGGTACGCTGTTCAGGTTGGCCCAGATCCCATCCCATTGGAAATCATCAGCTGTGCTCAGTGAGGGAATATACCTCAATCCCATTACGGTGCTTAGACACTGCTGGTATCACAGTTCAGAGCAAGGGTTAGAGATAATTGTCTTGCCCTGTCCAGCTTCTCACAAAGATACCCAGCAAAAAGCAAATACCCAGTGGTCAAAATCAGGTGGGTGAGAGGTTTGCACAGGAGTGGTGCAGAGATCAAAGCTGATTGACGGGTTGGCTCAGGTTTGGAGGGAGGGGAAGGGTGTTTGGAGAGGAGTGGGGAGCCCTTTTTTTTGGCTTCTACCTGACAAGGGCCCCAGGCCTGAAATATTAGCCACCCTTTACTTCCTATGGACACTGTAAGTCCTGCTGAGTTTCTCCAGCACGCTTGTGCATTGCATTTGACTCCAATGTTTACATTTATTTAAATTTTAAATTTAGACGTATAGCATGGTAACAGGGCACATTGGCCCATGAGCCTGTGCTGCCAAATTGCACTCAATTGACCACCACCCCGTACATTTTTGGATGGTGAGAGGAAACCACGCAGACACGGGGTGGACGTACCAACTCCTTAAAGACAACATGGGATTCAAACCCCGGTCCCGATCGCTGGCGCTGTAACAATGCTGCGCTAACCGCTACACCAATCATGCTGCACATCTGCAGACTTTCGTGTTTAATTCTAGTTAAACCTAGACCAGCAGGTACAAATTCCACTTGAAATCAGATGACATCATTACATCAGTATATTTTAAAAATGGCCCCAGCCTAATTTGTTCAATGTTAAGGTTGATAGCAGGTTTAAATTGCTGGCAGCCACATCAGGAGGTGAAATGAGTCGATGAGCCCCACACTCTATTTTAATTGCTGAGCCATCCAGTCTCCCTTTGGAGGTGGAGCAGACCTTTAAATCCCCCAGCTTCACATATCTGGAAGACTCTGGAGAATGGGTTCATGGATGTGGAATCATAGACGTGTTCCCTTTCTGGTACAAAATTCGTGTTATGCTTGACTAACAGATAGCAAAGTCCAGATGCGTCATTGGATACTGACTGACCATGATTTGAATGAGTAGCAGGAGAGGCTCGATGGCCCTCTTTGTATGTTTCTACAGTGACAAACTATACTGGCATGGAAATTGCTGCCAATCTGAGCTGCTACTGAGACTCTAGTGTCAGAATACAACAAGGCACATTC
This sequence comes from Narcine bancroftii, assembly GCF_036971445.1. Taxonomy (NCBI): domain Eukaryota; kingdom Metazoa; phylum Chordata; class Chondrichthyes; order Torpediniformes; family Narcinidae; genus Narcine; species Narcine bancroftii. Next base: position 76,046,404 of record NC_091480.1, on the reverse strand, counting down.
TGACTCCCAATCAGAAACACTGTGTATTCCTTCCTGCTATACTGAATGAGGAAGGAGAATAGGTGCTCCTGTTGAACAATGGAATCAGGATTTAGAACACAGGTCATAAGGATAGGAATCTGAAACAGCTGTAACTCTTATCGGCTGCCCACTATTCATCAAGATGAAGGCCAACACATGTTCCTGGCCAATTTCCATATCCCAGGTTCCTCCTGAGCATCGAAAATTCCATTTCTCACTACCTTGGAATGACTCAGTGACTGAGCTCCCATGGCCTTTAAAGAAAAAAAATCCAAATATTTACAATATTTATTTGGGCGGCACGGTTGGCGAAGCAATTATCCTTTTCAGCACCAGTGATTGGGATGGGGGTTTGAATCCGACGCTGTCTGTAAGGAGTTTGCACGTTCTCCCTGTGTCTGTGTGGGTTTTCCCCGGGGACTCCGGTTTCCTCCCACCGTTCAAAATGTACCAGGGGTGTAAGTTAATTGGCTGTAATTAGGTGGCATGGACCTGTGGTCCAAAATGGCCTTTTACCGTGCTGTACATCTATATATGCAGGACTATATATACAGTGGTATGCAAAAGGTTGAGCACCCCTGGTAAAAATTTTGGTTCCGGTGAATAGTTAAGCGAGTAAAGGATGGCCTGATTTCCAAAAGATATAAAGTTAAAGATGACACATTTCTTTAATATTTCAAGCAAGATTACTTTTTTATTTCCATCTTTTACAGTTTCAAAATAACAAGAAAAGAAAATGGGCCCAAAGCAAAAGTTTGGCCCCCCTGCATGGTCAGTACTTAGTAATACCCACTTTGTCAAGTATCACAGCTTGTAAATGCTTTCTGCTAAGGAGTCTTTCAATTGTTGCTTGGGGGATTTTCACCCATTTTTCCTTGCAAAAGGCTTCTAGTTCTGCAAGATTCTTGGGCTATCTACTTCTCTTTAGAGGTCTATCCACAGATTTTCGAAGGACTGTGAGGGCCATGGCAAAACCTTCAGCTTTTGCTTCTTGATGTAGTCCATTGTGGTCTTTGAGGTGTGCTTAGGATCATTATCCTGTTGAAGAAGCCATCCTCTTTTCATCTTCAGCTTTTTTTTATACCAGAATTTGCTGGTATTTAATTGAATTAATTCTTCCCTCTACCAGTGAACTATTCCCTGCGCCACTGGCTGCAGCACAGGCCCAAAGCATGATCGATCCACCCCCCATGCTTAACAGTTGGAGAGATGTTCTTTTCATGAAATTCTGCACCAAACAGACCATGGCTGCTGATGGTTGAGAAAAGGTTTGAGGAGTCATGGTAATTATAAAGCTTTGAAATTTGCATCATCTGGCCTTTCCTAGCGATGACTCTTCTTTGGCTTGGCTTCGCGGACGAAGATTTATGGAGGGGTAATGTCCACGTCAGCTGCAGGCTCGTTTGTGGCTGACAAGTCCGATGCGGGACAGGCAGACACGGTTGCAGCGATTGCAGGGGAAAATTGGTTGGTTGGGGTTGGGTGTTGGGTTTTTCCTCCTTTGTCTTTTGACAGTGAGGTGGGCTCTGCGGTCTTCTTCAAAGGAGGTTGCTGCCCGCCGAACTGTGAGGCGCCAAGATGCACGGTTGGAGGCGATATCAGCCCACTGGCGGTGGTCAATGTGGCAGGCACCAAGAGATTTCTTTAGGCAGTCTTTGTACCTCTTCTTTGGTGCACCTCTGTCACAGTGGCCAGTGGAGAGCTTGCCATATAACACGATCTTGGGAAGGCGATGGTCCTCCATTCTGGAGACGTGACCTACCCAGCGCAGTTGGATCTTTAGCAGCGTGGATTCGATGCTGTCAGCCTCTGCCATCTCGAGTACTTCGATGTTGGAGATGAAGTCGCTCCAATGAATGTTGAGGATGGAGCGTAGCAATGACTACAAACAAGCTAACAAACTAATTAAGGTCTGAGACCTTAGTAAAATTTATCTGAGAGCTCAAATCGCTTGGGGTTCCCAAACTTTTGCATGGTGTTCCTTTCCTTTTTCCCCCACTCAAAAATTGTACAAAACAAAAATAATACCCTAATCTTGCTTAAAATGTTGAAAGAATGTTTCATCTTTAACTTTGACTTTTGGAAATCAGTTAATCTTCAACTCACTTAACTATTCAGTGACAGAAATTTTGTAAACTTCTATTTTTTATAATTTTTTTAAAAATATGGAATGCTTCACGAATTTCCGTGTCATCCTTGCACAGGGGCTGTGCTAATGTTCTCTGTATTGTTCCAGTTTTAGTATATGTGCTTCTGAAGCGAAACAGTGTTTAGACAACAACATAAAACAAGGGAAGGCTTTTTAAGTGTTAAAATAATGTTTAATTCTCACCAAAAAACAAGCTGAACAAAATAAGATAAATCCAACACCAAAAACTCAAAATTCTATTCAGAGGTTTTTCCAAAATTCCAAACTTTTTTCAACCTTTGACGTCAGTTCTGTTCTGAAAATTTTTCGGATAACTGAGGATTGTTTCGCAAATGAAGATTTCTGATTTTTCTGAAATACTCAATTATCCAAAAAAAAACTTTCACAGCCAAACAGACGTCACAAAAAATTTCGGACAACTGACGATTTTGGATAATCCGATTTTCGATAATCGGAGTTGTACTGTGTGTGTATATGTATATATAGTGGCATGTCTGCGGCAGATCTGACTGTGAGAGCTCCGAGTGCGGGACAAGCCCACAGCCTGGCGGCTGATGTCATAAAGATCCCAGGAGTCGCAAGCGTCATCGGGTTCCGAGGGATTTAAGTGCATGTGAGAGTTCTATTAAAGTCAGTTGGTTCAACTCACTTTCGACTCTGTGTGGTTCTTTCGCTCGCTGCCTGCCTAGCGTGGCTACAATAGGCACACACACAAGCCTCTATGGAAAGAAATGTGTACTCATCTCCTCAACTCAATCCCTTTGTCCAGGAACACTGTCCAGATTCACCAGACTGAGGGGAAACACTCCTGACCCCCTTGAAATCCCTTGACTTTCTTAGAGATTTGTCAACTTTCATTTTTATAAACTCTTTTGAATATTGGACAACTTTCCTTAATCCCTCATTCCTGAAAACAATCTAGTGAATCTGGGCCAGCACTGACTTGAATGGATGTCTTTTCAGGGGCTCCTCTTGGCTTTGTAAACGAGGGGCCTATCTTTGTCTGAGGCTCTCTTTCCAAGATTAATGTGACTGATTTTTCTTTCCTATGTCAAACATGAAGACTGATCTCACTGGAGCTCTCCTCGGGATTCTGAAGGACGACACACTGTGGAAATTAAATATTTGTGATCTGCGTGGCTGCATTAGGCATTGTCCAAGTGGGTTTAATATAAAAACAACTGACTTTATCTCTGCAATCAAGTAATGTGTTTAATAGTGTGCTGATGGTTCAATTAGTGAACTATGAATAATAAAATACTTACATAAAATTGAAAATTTAGTCTTTATCAGCCTACTGCACAATTGTTAATTCATAAGTAAATCACAAAATTCTGTAGACATCGTGGTTGAAGTAAAAATATAAAATGCTGGAGAAGCTCAGCAGGTCACACAGGGTCCTTTATGTAGCAAAGATAAAGATACAGAACTGACGTTTCAGGCTTGTTGATTAATTCATGTTTACTCAACGATTTTAGCTGTTCAGCTGTTTAAATGTGTAATTTACAGTTGATTCAACTATGCTCATTCAACTCTGGTTACTGACTGACTGGCACGCCATCAGCTCCCTCTATACATTGCAAGACCCTGAAAATGTTGATGGAAGTGAATCACACCGTGAAGAGGTTTACACATTGGCAATGCTTCCACTCGAAGCGTGCATCACTGCAGAATTACTTTCTAACTTTGCATCACACTCCAGTTCACATTGGAAAGTGATCCTCACTTTTCTCAAGGATAAGACCTTGCTGTCCAGCATGGCAGAGAGAGAATGGAGCACTTTAGTCCCAATTAGCAAGAGCATTTGAAAATCTTCTCAAAGAACACATCAATGTGTGGAGAAAATAAAGTCTACTTCTAAAGCAAAGAGACTTGTGACATCCAGTTTATAATGGAGCTATTTCTAGACAGTCTGTCTGAAAAGGACGACATGGATAGCAAAGTGATTCGTGCAACGCTCTTACAGTGCCAGCGATCAGGACCTGGGTTCAAATCCTGCACTATCTGTAAGGAGTTTGTATGTTCTCCCTGTGTCTGCGTGGGTTTTCCCTGGAGGCTCCAGTTTCCTCCCACCGTTCAAAACATACTGGGGGTTTTAGGTCAATTGGATGTGATGCTGCAGCACGGGCTTGTGGGCCAAAGAGGCCTGATACAGCAATGTATGACTAAATTTAAAATTTTACAACTAGACATCTGGCTGTCTCAGGCACCACTGTCTCAGCTGCAGGCACCCAAAAACAACTGCGTACTCCTTGCTTTTTTCATCGGACTGTAGCGAGGCATTCCTATCCAATCATGAGAATGGCATGCAGTTTGTCAGCATGAGTGCATTAAATTTGCAAAACATAAATATGCTGGAGAAACTCAGCATCCATCGGAAGTAAAAGGCAGCCTACCTTTGGGCCTGAGCCCTTCGTCAGGAATGAATTTACTTCCTATGAATTCAGCGTGACCTGAGTTTCTCCAATGTTTTGTGTATTACAGTAATCCCCAGCATCTGCACAGTTTCTTCTTTAATGTATATTAAATTTGTGGGTGTGAAATATTTACAGATTATGTGCTTTGTGTATGTGTGTATGTGCACATGTGCACATTACAGTGTAATTTCTTTATATACAGATGTACATATATATAATAAATACAATATATATAATAAAAATGCAGAACTCCTGGAGGAACTCGCAGGTTACCTTGAGGAAGGGCTCAGGCCTAAAATGTCAGTTATATATCTTTACGTCCTATGGACACTGCAAGACCTGACAAGTTCCTCCAGCATTTCTGCGTTTTTACATCATTTACAGACTTTTGTGTTTCATGTAAAATATGTACAGTAAAATCCCTGGTATCCACCATCTATTTGGATTAGTAGATGCTGGATAAGCAAGTTTTCTAGTTGCTTGAGACTCACAATGCCTACCATCACTGCATCTGCAGGTACCCCTCCACAGAGCTGCCCGAAAGACGAACAATAATATCATAATTAACCCTCCTCCCTCAAGTTTAGAGGTAAAGCCTGACTAATCTACAATAATATATTAATAAAGATAAAGACTTTTACTAAGCCAGGATAAGGATACCCCCAAAGACGAGCAGTATCAACCAGCTCTTCATCCTGGGCAATATCATTTTATTCAAATACAGCTGCCTCGAGCACGACGAAAGCACTCCACTGGCTGAATATTTGCTCCCGTATATAACCATATAACAATTACAGCACAGAAATAGGCCAGTTCGACCCTTGTAGTCCATGCCGAACACCTTCACCAAGTGTGTGTGTATGTGTGTGTGTGAGTGAGATATCTGAGGGAATGTGCATGTGTTTAAATTATGCATGTACTATTGAGCATTTGGTTATGTCAGTCTATATGAGAGGTGACTTAATGGAGGTCTACAAGATTACAAAATAGATAAGTCAGCACCTTTGTCCCAAGGCAGGAGTAACAAACACCAGGGGACATCTCTACAAAGTGAAGGGGGGAAAGTTTAGGGGAGACATCAGGGGTAAGTGTTTTACACAGAGTTGTGGGTGCCTGGAATGCTTTGCCAGGGGTGGTGGTGGAAGATGAAGCTTTTGGGCCATTTAAGAGACTGTTAGACAGGCACATGGATGGAAGTAAAATAGAGGGTTATGAGGTAGGAAAAGTTTTAGTGTTTTGTTAAGTGGGTGGTCTCGTAGCAGAGGTTCCCAGGAACCATAGGGGTGGAATTTCTTTAAGGAGGCTTTGAATCTTTCCCTTTCTCTGCATGTGTTTATATTTCTGACACAAACTAATCCAAAGCCTTCCATTTTGACTGAAAGGCAAACAACTCTTGCAGCCCTGATCTTTGTCCAAAAACAGTGGTGTCACAGGCAGATAGGGTTGTAAAGAAAGCTTTTGGCTCATTGGCCTTCATAAATTTGGGGTGGCATGGTTGACGTAGTGGTTAGCACAGTTCTGTTACAGCACCAACATTCGGGACCGGGGTTCAAATCCCGCGCTGTCTGTAAGGAGTTCGTACGTTCTCCCTGTATCTGCATGGGTTTTCTCTGGGGGTTTCTAGTTTCCTCCCACCAATCAAAGCATACCGAGGGGTGTAGATTAATTGGGCAACACAGGCACGTGGGCTGAAAGGGCCTGTTACCATGCTGTATGTCTAATTTTTTTTAAAGTTAAAATTTAACAACCACTGGCTACTTGTACTCTGCTTCTCTTTATTGGACCAGTTTATTTTAATGCCTTGCCCCATTTTGCTATCAACCTTTCAATTATCTGAATAATTCTTAATTTAATTTCTTGCTTAGTCAGGCCTTGAAAAATAACTGCAAGATAATCACTGTACTTCACTATACTTAACCTCCCCGCCTTCCCATAAAACCAGTTAGTGAAGAAGGTAATCTAATCATCTCATTTAAAGTTTGCACATCTTCAGCATATTTTGTGACACCATGTTGGATCATCTTGTCTAGATTTGTTTTAATTGAAGCTAGCATCGTTGGAGCTATTGTTATAGCACCAGTGACCTGAGGTCGAATCCGAAGCTGCCTGGAAGGAGTTTGTACATTCTCTCCATGTCTGTGTGGGTTTCCTCTCACCCTTCATTGTTAAGGTTCAGATTCTATATTTGTCACAGGAGAGCACTGAGACTTCCCTGTTGAGCTTTGGATTTTATACTTGCCGTATTAGATGATCCCTGGTTTTGGGGTGACATTTTGGGTTGAGCATTTGATCTGTAGCGTTTGAAATAGTTTTTCTTTGTAGACACATGAATATGCAGGATTAGAGAGATATGCATCATGTGCAAGCAACAGAGATTTGGATTAATGGGGGGGGGGGGTGTTCAGCATACACATTGTGGGCCAAAGGGCCTGTTCCTGTGCTGGACTATGCTCGATGTTTGTGCTTTTGCACCCTCTGCTGGCTTCACATAGATGTTCACCTTGACCCAGACAGTTTGGGTGTGAAATTGACAATGTACATACTGAGCCAGTATGTACATATGGTGCTGCCAGCAACCACCAGCTGGAAACAGGGAACGTGTCATTATTATTCACATTTCTGCAATGCAAGGGTCCAGCGACATTCAGACGTTTCTCTTTTATCTGATCTGAGGGTCTGGATGCACATCAGCCCAAGCCTCTCAGCCTTACACTTGCCCCATTCATCTAAACAGCGCTGCCACATTACACAAGTTTAGCTGAGATACGTGTTTACTTTTCTTTGTGGATTCATCTTTTTAACCAAGTTAAATGCTCCATGTTCCTTCCAAACCCTTCTTTTCCATATATCAGTGTGAATGCCTTTAAATATTATAATTGTACCCAATTCTACAGCTTCCTCTGGGAGTTCGTTCCAGAAATGGACCATCATTTGAGTGAAAACGTTGCCCTCTCGGGTCTTTCTTAAATCTCTTGCCTTTCACCTTAAACCTACGCCTTCTAGTTCTAGTGAAACTAGTCTGCAGCGGTTATGATTGTACTTAATACACAAAAAGGTGCTGGAGAAACTCAGCAGGTCTCGCAGCGTCCATTGGGAGACAAAAATTTATAAGCAACATTTTGGGCTTGAGCCTTTCATCGAGGTATGATGAAGGCCTCTAGTTCTAGAATGGTTTACCCTGGAAAAAGATGAGTCCTATTCAGAAGTAAGGATCCCACTAACACCAACAGACCAAGGACAACAGATTAATTGATGCCATTAAAAATCATTCCTGATTCTCATAGGACCCTGTCCTTGCATCAAACTCAAAATAAGGAAGAAATAAATGATCAGTTAAAGGAGCAAGTCAGTGCCCCTACTTCCTCAAGAGTTTGCAGAGGTTTGGCGTGACACTGGAAACCCTGGCAAATTTCTACAGAGGTATGGTGGAAAATGTACTGGCCAGCTGCATCACAGTCTGGTGTGGGGACACCAATAACCCTGAGCGGAAAGCCCTGCAAATGGTAGTGGACACAGCCCAGGACATCACAGACAAAACCATCCCCACCATTGAGAACATCTACACGGAACACTGCAGTCGAAGGGCAGCATCAATCATCAATGAACCACATCATTCAGCACACTCTCTGTTCTTGTTGCTATCATCAGGAAAGCGGTCAAGGTGCCACAAGACCACCAGGTTCAGGAACAGCTGCTACCCCTCCACCATCAGGCTCCTCCACAACAAACTCAATCAGGGGCTCATCTACGGACTCTAACTTTTCCACTGCATTAATTTTTTTTCTCTCTATTGCACGGTTCAGTTTGTTTACATTTCTTCATTTGTTTACGTGAACATTGAGTACATGCAGCACGATAACAGGCTATTTCGGCCCACGATCCATGTGACCCAATTTATGCCCATTAACCTACACTCCCCCCAGTACATTTTAAACAGAGTACAGATTTCTTTGCACCAATTAATGTACAGCACGCCCCCCCCCCCCTCCCACACCACGGTTTTGAACAGAGCACAGTTTTTTTTTGCACTGCCAATAAGTGGTAATTCTGCCTCTCCCGCAGGTAAAGAATCTCAGGGTTGTATGTGATATCATGTACGTACTCTGACAATAAATCTGAACTTTTAACTTTAAAAAAGGAAAGCCCCTGTGATAAGCAGCACTGGCCAACAATAATGAAGCAGGGTTATAAAGTGGCAATGATCGTGGTCTTTTATTTTTACTGTCGCATTTTTTGCATTTTCATGGGTGCATTCTTGGTTATTCAACCTCAGGAGCACAAACGGCTGGTTAATAATCATGTAACCTTTGAAAAGCTGTTGTTATAATGCCATCTGCTGTCCCTCCAGGATTTGTTACTACACAGGCAATTACTGTATGCTAAATTGTGTCTTCAAAGTAAATTACTTAAAGCTAATGTGAATTGCAATGAATGCAGGATAGGTTTAATCTGCCTCCCTCCAGTCCCCACCAAGCTGGTGCACATCTTGTGGAGAGCCACGGGTTTTAAGAACAGCCTTGCGTCGGTGAGTTTATTTCCAGAGCTTCCAGTCAGCACGTAATTCAATCAAATCTTACCCTTGATTACAGAGAGCCTGGATGACTCTCGGAGGGATTCAATTGGCCAGAACTGAATGGTTTAGTCACACAGAAATGCTGGAGGAATTCAGCTGGCCTTGCCACAGTCTTGCACCGCTCTTTCCTTTTCCCTCTGTCTCCTTTCACAGAGCCAAAATCAATTCTCACTTCTCCTCTTATCATCAATTAACACCTTTTGTTGGTCTGGACCCCTCCCCCTCCCAATCTTTAATCTTTATTCTGACACCTTCATGTTCTTTGCTTGTTGCTTTAAGAATGGCGCAGGTCCAAAATGTTGGTAATCTATCTTTGGATGGTATTCGATCGCTGGACGCTGTGAGCTCCTCCAGCATTTCTGTGTGTTTTTATTACAATCACAGTATCTGCAGACTTTTGTGTTTTGCTCTGAATGGCCTACAATGTGGGTGCTGGCCACCAAGCCAAATTAAACTAATCACATCTGTCTGCGCATGACTGGGATCTGAGAGGCTGCTGAGCACAAGAGGGGCTTCCGAAGGGGTCTGGGGTGCTGAAAGATCCTGATTGGATCAGTAGTTCGGATCCGAAAGCAGCGGTCCACCAATGGATCGTGTGGCTGCAGAGGCTGTGGGAGCAGTGGAGACAAATCCACGGACACTCGATATCTCATTTGCTTTTCTTTCTCTCATTGTTGGGGATGTCGGGCAATGCTCCTGGCGCCTCTTTGTGTGCCTTTAAGGCACAAGAAATGTATTCTTTTTTAATTTAAATTTAGACATACAGCACGGTAACAGGACCTTTCAGCCCACCAGCCCAATTACAGCCAATTTACCACCATCCCCGGTAATTTTCAAACAGTGAGAAAATCGGAGCCCCCGAGGGAAACCCATGCAGACATGGGGAGAATGTACAAACTCCTTACAGACAGTGGCAGGTTCTAACCCCGTCCCAATCGCTAACACTGTAACAGCATTGCGCTAACCGCTACGCCAACCAGTGCTGCCTAATTCTGTTTATTATTATTTTGTGCATTACTACATGTTAATAAAGGAATCTTGAATCTATCACAAACGGCAACGGGATAAAATCCTGATGAAACTTCGATGTATGCATCTCCATCCTGGTCAAAAAGAGTTACCCCAACTTACTGACATCTTCCAATTCACCCTGGAACCTCTGGTCACAGCTCTTCAAGAGAGTAGAGCAGCTGCCTCACAGTCCCAGGGACTCTGGTTCAATCCAGACCTTGGGTACTGCCTGTGTGGTTTGCACCATTTCCCTGTAATTGTCTGGGTTTCCCTTGAGTCCTCCAGTTTCCTTCCACATCCCAAAAATGTAGAGGCTTGTAGGTTAATTGGCCTCTGTAAATTACCCCGAGGATGTAGGTGAGTGACAATTTGGGAGTTGAGGGAAATGTGGGGAAGAATGAGAGGAGTTAATGTAGGATTTAAATACGTTGATGCAACAGTCTCTACAGTTTCAGTGAGCTGAGGTCTTTCACATTATTACTTCATAATTTGGTTGGTCCAGTCTATGAATTGATTAAAGCCCTTCACGATTTCTGTAAAATTTTTATTAGAAGGGTGGACAACCAGCACCTTTATCCCAGTACGATAACCGCAATCACCAGAGGACATCTGGTGAATGGAGGAACGATTAGGGAAAATGTCAGAGAGAAGTGGGTGTCTGGAATGCATTGCCGTGGGTGGTGGTGGAGGCTGATTCAGTAGGGACATTCAAACAACTCTTACAAAGGCACATGGATGTAAGGAAAAAAAAAGGCTATGGGTTTGAAGTCAGGAAAAATTAGATTATTGTGGAGTTGGTTTACATAGTCAGCACAGCATTGTGGGGTGAAGGGCCTGCTCTGTGGTGTTATGTTCTATGTCCTCATTGAAGAAAAGATGTGATGATGTTGGAGAGGGTTCAAAGGAGGTTCACTAGGAAGGTTCGGGGAATGAATGGGTTGTAGAAGTGTTTGACAGCTCTTGGCCTGTATTCGTTGGAATTTACGAGAATGAGGGGGGATGTCATTGAAACATTTCAAATGTTGAAAGGCTTGGACAGAGTAGATGTAGAAAGGTTGTTTCCCATAATGGGCATGGTGTCTGGGACAAAAGGACACAACTTCAGGATTGAAGGGCATCTGTTTAGAACAGAGATGTGGAGGAATTTCTTCAGTCAGAGGGTGGAAAATCTGTGGAATTTATTGCCACAGGCAGTTGTGGAGGCCAAGTCATATGATATATTTAAGACAGAGATTGATAGGCTCTTGTTTAGCCAGATAATCAAAGATTATGGGGAGAAGGCCCAGCAGTGGGGCTGAGTGGGGAAAAGGATCAGCTTATGATTAAATGGTGGGGCTGAATAGCCTATTTTTGCTCCTATGTCATGATCTTATATGCACTTCCAGGTTTCCTGAATTATCCTGCACTCAACATTACTATTGTATGGAAGCTTAAAACTATTATGTAAGTTTTTTTCCCCTTGCTCCTTCTTAGTTCAATTCAAACAAACTCTATGTCTTGATTTTGTGAGCTAAGATCCTTTATTTATACTGGCTGTTATTAGAACTCATTTTCCACTTTACCTGTCTTTTCTTAAAGGTTATTTTTTTCTGGAGTATTTAATTCCCTCAACAGTCACCTTACAGCCTGCATCTGTCTTGGCGAGTGTCCTGACCCCATTTATTTCCACTTCTGTTGTTAATGTGCCTATTTTGTAACAGACACTGTAAAGAGCCTTGAATTATATCTCTGGACCATTTTACACTTCATTGACTAATGGAAGGGTGATTATTGAATCTGTTCCTTCCTGATACACTCTGGAGATCACTACCCATTTTGCCACCGAACACTCTTTGTCCTTCCTCTGTAATTTTCTTGCTATCCCCTTACCTAAACCCTTCCTTTCTGACTAATTGAAAACCACATTAATGGTCCTGCTGCATTCCCTTGCCAAAATGACTGTCTACGGTCTCATGCACTGCCAGCCTGAGCCCACCTGCAAATTGGAGGAGTACTACCTCATCTTCCATCTGGGCTCCCGCCAACTGGATGGCAATAACATCGACCTCCCATTTCTATTAGCCCCCACCCCACCAGTTTTCCCTGTGTTTCCTTTCCTCTAGCTTTCTTTCCCTTTCTCTTCTGTCTCCTTTCCCCCAGCTCTGCATTCACAGAGCCACCCCCCCATATTAATTCCCACCTCTCCTGTTTTCCTGTCCATATCCCATTAACACCTTTTGTTTGTTAGTCTTTACCTCTCCCCTTGCCCATTCTTCCCTTCTCTCCAACATTTAATTCAGGAGCCTACATATCTTGAAGAAGAACTCAGGCCCGAAATATATTGGTTATACACCTTTACCTGCTACGGATGCTGCGAGACCTGCTGAGTTCCTCCAGCATTTCTGTGTTTTTGATAGTTATTTCATTCATCAGGACACTGGACCGAACTCAATTCAAGTGAAGCCATCCCATCAGAACACTTCCCTCTTTCAACAAAACTGATGGCAGGTCCCTACAATGTTGGAGAAACTCAGCTGGTCAAACAGTGCCCTTTATATAGCAATGATAAAAATACATATACGACGTTTCGGGCTAGAGCCCTTCATTAAGGTATGGAAAAATGTCAGACAGCATCTGAATAAAAAGCTTAAATGGGGGAGGCGTGGTCACAAAGGCAGGAGGTGATAGTTGGAGAAGGAAGGGAGGGCACAGCAGCAAGCAAGGGGAGGAGGGATGGTTCAATGAATAGAGGGGGAAGGGAGAGGAGAGCTGACAGGGGGAAGGGAAGGGAGGGGGAATGGTTAGCAGAAACCGGAAAAGTCCATGTTAATGCCATCCAGTTGGAGGGTGCCCAGACGGAAAATCAGGTGTTGTTCCTCCAATTTATGGTGGTCTTAGTAGGAAAGTGTATGAGGCCATGGACAGACATGTGAGTATGGGAGTGGGATGCAGAACTGAAATGGTTGGCTACTGGGAGGTCTCTGACACTGGTGCAGATGGAGCGAAGGTGCTCAGTGAAGTGATCTCCCAGTCTGTGACCAGTCTCTCTGATGTAGAGAAGGCCATAAAGAGGTTACCGGATGCAGTAAATCAGACCTGTGGATACACAAGTGTTGCTTCACTTGAAAGGTCTATTTGGGGCCTCGGTAAGGGAGGAGGTGTGGGCGCATAATCCTGCAGATACCCCAAGATTTGAAATCTATTTCTCCCATGCAGTTTGTGCTCTGATTTGTGAACACTTCAAGCATTTTTATTAAGATTTCCATCATTTGCAATATTTCCCTTTTGCAATTTCAAGTAATGATTCTTCCCCTATCCTTTTAAATTTATAATATTTTGTTTCTCTCACTTACTAATTTAATTTATACCTTTTGTTGATCTATTTTACGTATCTGCGTAGTGCAGCAAATAAGAATTTCAGTGCAACTGCGCATTGTACTTATGCAACAATCAACTCCCATCATTATAGAACATTCTTTTCTTTGGCTTGGCTTCGCGGACGAAGATTTATGGAGGGGGTAAAAAAGTCCACGTCAGCTGCAGGCTCGTTTGTGGCTGACCAGTCCGATGCGGGACAGGCAGACACGATTGCAGCGGTTGCAAGGGAAAATTGGTTGGTTGGGGTTGGGTGTTGGGTTTTTCCTCCTTTGCCTTTTGTCAGTGAGGTGGGCTCTGCGGTCTTCTTCAAAGGAGGCTGCTGCCCGCCAAACTGTGAGGCGCCAAGATGCACGGTTTGAGGCGTTATCAGCCCACTGGCGGTGGTCAATGTGGCAGGCACCAAGAGATTTCTTTAGGCAGTCCTTGTACCTTTTCTTTGGTGCACCTCTGTCACGGTGGCCAGTGGAGAGCTCGCCATATAATACGATCTTGGGAAGGCGATGGTCCTCCATTCTGGAGACGTGACCCATCCAGCGCAGCTGGATCTTCAGCAGCGTGGACTCGATGCCCATGATATCATGCTGACCCATATACATTTAGCAAATTAAAATAAATTCTCCCTACCCAGTGACAGATTAATTACCACTCGGGCCCCTAGGCTGAGCTTTAGTAAAGCAACCCTTCACCTTGCCCCCATGCCCTACCCTTCGTTCAATAGAATAAAGCGATGTTGGTAAATCAAATAACATATTGGGATGTCCAAAGTGGTCAGTATCAACCCCTGCCAGGAGCCCGACATCCTGCTCCTGCCAGGAGCCATATATCCCTACTACTGCTGGGAGCCCAACATCCCCACTGCTGCCTGGAACCCAATGTCCCCGCTCGTGCTGGGACCCCTCCCTTCCAGGCCCCTAGGCTTAAGCTAATGGTTAACTAATGGTTGATCTGCAACTGTCCCTACCTCATAACCTCTATTTTTCTTTCATCCATGCGCCTGTCCAACTCTCTTAAATTCCCCTAAAGTTTCAGACTCCACCACTACCCCAGCAATGTATTGCAGTCACCCACAACTCTCTGTTTAAAAATACTTACCCCTGATGACTCCCAAACTTTCCTCCCTCCACCATGCAATTGTGAATATTTATCTATCCTTTTATATTTGTTATCTTTCGTTTCTCTCATGTGCTAATTTGATTTATACTTATTATATTGCAGAGAAATGGGTCGGAGGCCAATCCACAGGACCATAAGAGTGGCACAGACGATCATTAATCTCCCTCCACCCCCCTCCCCCACCATCGACATGATCTATCAGGATCGTTGTCTGAAGAAGGCGCACAAAATCATTTAGGACCCCTTCCACCATCTTTCAGCTTCTCCTGTTGGGGAAGAGATCCAGGAGGATCAGAGCCAGCATCACCAGGAATAGTTTCTTCCACGGGCAGTGAGAATGCTGAATGCCCAAAGGAACTGCTCACACTAACCATACGAGACTCTCATTTGTGCAAAACAATATACATTTATTTATTTTTCTAGATATAAAACTTGTCCTGCATATGTATTGTTTGTCTGTATGTGTATTATGCTGTTTCGTCAGGTTGTGCTTGTACAATCAGATGACAATAAACTTGACATTGTTGGTGTATTTTATATATCCTTGTAGCGGCAGCAAATAAGATTTTTAGTTCAACTATACATTGTACTTATGCAATATAAACTCTCATCATTATCATCATCACCTGCTCTACATCAATTGCCTATTTCTTTTGCTTTTCCATCTCCTTCTGTCGAGGTTTAATCTCTTACCTAGCTTTAAACTCTCCCTCCTGTTCCTCCACATCTTGAAACTATCTCACTCCTAAGTAAACCAAAAGCAATAATTGTTTCTCTCTGCAAAAGAGAGAAAGTCTGCAGACACTGTGAGTGAAATAAAAACACATTGCTGAAGAAAGAGTGTGCTTTTTATAGCAAAGATAAAGATACATCACCAAGGTTTGGGGCTGAGCCCCTCAAGGTGTGAGCGAAAGGTAGACAGGCATCCATCTACAATTTGCCCATACTTTGATGAAGGGCTTAAGTCCGAAACCTTGGTGATGTATCTTTATCTTTCCTATATAAAGGACACTGTTTGACCTGCTGAGATTCTCCAGCATCGTGTTTTTACTTCAATCATGGTGTCTGCAGACTTTCATGTTTTACTCCCAGCATCTGCAGACTTTCTTGTTTAACCTCGTCTATTAATTTGTCATATATTAACCCCTTTCTTGTGCATTATCCTCCAACCAGAATTCTGCAGACTTTGGAAATCTAAAGTGTTAGCTGGATACATACAACAACGGGCAAGTCAAGCCAACCTGGGCTACAGACCCCCAAACGTTACCCTGCATACCTGGCAGACAGCGCCATGACAGTTACATCATCACGTTGGCCCGTAATATGGACCGCCGGGCGACGTCAATACGTCAAACGTGCTGGAACTCTGAGGGGTGCAGTTTGGGGTAAAGGGGTTGTTCAAGATTTGCTCTGTACAATGTCTTAGATTAATTTTTACAACACAAATATGTAAGAGACAAATCATAATTATAATATATAATATGGCAATAATGAGCTTTGATATACTGGAGTGTTTAAGAATTCTTTCAGGTCAGGTGACTAAATTAGCTTTCCCCCCCCTCGCTTCTGAGCAGATGGATTCTCCCGAGCGGAGTCGAGCGCCCTGTTGTGCGCATGCTCTTTCTTTTCCAGCCATCGCGATTGAGCCGCCATGAGGTGAGGACTGGCCGTTCGGATGGGGAGCAGGCGGCATTCCGGGAGCACGAAACGGAACGGCAGCCGATGGAGCACGTGGAGAAGAACAAGGAGCGCCCAAGCTCCAGGCTAACGGCCTCCTTCCGGGCACATCCCCTGCCTCCTTTCGCCTGCTGACCGGGCTCAAGGCCTACCCGGCCGGGGGAGCAGCCAGGAGAAGCCTCGAGGCCCGGACTCGGCCCCCAGCGCAGGAGCTCAGTTTCTCTGGGGAAAATGGGGAGGGGGTGCGTTGTGATCGGGCCGTTACACGGTTAATTGCCCCGAGTGGAGTTGCTTGGAGAATAGGGTTGATTGGGGGGGAATTGATGGGCGCGTGGAGGGGGGGGAGGGGAGAGAGAGAGAGCAGGGCACGAGCGGGGCATGGGGTTGCTAGAATAGTAGATTCGATGGGCCAAGTGTCCATGTGCAAGACAAAACTTAATAATTCCTTGAGCAAACGTGGTTTTCCAAAGTTGTGCCTTTAATTACAGGTCCCCATTTCTTCCGCTTTCCCAATATCTTTCATGCGTTGTAAAACGAAAATCTGCAGACATCGTGTTTGAATAAAAAAACACAACGCTGGAGAAACTCAGCAGGTCAAACACTGTCCTTTATATCGCAAAGATAAAGATGCATAACTAACGTTTTGGGCTTCAACATACACCTTGATGAAGGGAATATAATTAAATACATCTTTCCTACATAAAGGACAGTGTTTGACCTGCTGAGTTTCTCCAGCGTTGTGTTTTTAATTGTACTTTTACCTTTTCATCTGTTTCTCTCATCTACCTGAATATCTTGGTTGGCTCAAGAGAAATTCCATGGGGATGCTTTGTTAAAAATAATCATTTTAATGGAGTGCGATTCAAATGGCTGGAAGCCCAGTTTTAAATAACATTTACCCTGGTCCCAAACCTGTAGTTGGCTAACTTAAATTTTCCTCCCCCTCTATTACTCCAGATACTGTTGTCCTGCAGAAGCCTCCAAATAACTTGACTGACCATTTCTATCCCTGAATGCTGTCTGACCTGCGAAGTTCCTCCAGGAATCCTTTGTTTACTCAAGATTCCAGCATCTGCAGTTTTTGTGTTTCACTGAGTTTTCTTCCAGTGAACCCAATTATTTATCCTTGCTTGATTTCACCAGCTAATTCCTTGAACATTTTCTTAGTTTGAAAATGTGGTTACATAAAAATAGGAGGTAGTGATAGGCACTTGGGCCAATTTCATCATTCATTATGATCATTGCTTGTCAAATCTTGGCTTTGATTTGTGTTCTGCCTGTTCCATGCAGCCTGGATCCCCAATAGACCAAAAACCAAACTTTTATTAGAACTCTAGCAGCATCTTTACTATACCAAATATAGATATCATCCTTGAATATGTTCAGTGATTCAGCTTCCATTGCTTCCCACAATCCCATGAGATTAAATTCTTCCAAATCTCTTCAATTAAACACTTGTTATTTAAGATAAACTGTTAGTGTCATTGCATAAGTACAACGAAATTGAGTGCACATCCTGACAGTGCACACATACATCAAACAAATAAAATCTAAAAACAGCAACACAATAAAGCTACAATATTCAATGTTTGGCAGTATTCAGTTCATGTATAACTCTGGGGTAAAAACTATTTTGTTTGAGATTTAATGGACAGCAGGTCAAAGATGATGACCAGGGTGATAAGGCTGCTCTACTGAGGCAGTGAGATTTGTATAAATCCTCCAAAGAGGGCAGTATGCAGCAGATGATCTGGGCTGTACTGATGACCCTCTGAAGGTCCCTCATCTGCTGCCAAGCAGCTGACAAACCACATTGGAATGCCATAGGCTAGCACACTCGATGGACCAGCAATAAAAAGGATACCAGGAATTTCTCCTGCAATTTGACCTCCTCAAGAATCCTCAGGGCATGGAGTTGTTGCTGTGCCTTTTTAACTTCTGAGATAGTAATGGTAGTCCCAAGAAAGATCTTTAAAGTGCATACCTAGAAACCGGAAAGCAGTGACCCTTTCCACATCGATCCCGTTGATGTATAATGGGTCTGGAATGATGCTGTTCCTCTTGGTCTATTCTGTTTATTTGTTCTTGAGGATTCAAGATGAGATTGTTTTCTGAACATTGCGCTGTCAATCTTTGGGATTGGGTTCCTCCTGGTCTATTCTGTTTATTTGTTCTTGGGGATTCAAGAAGAGATTGTTCTCTGAACACTGCGCTGTCAACCTTTGGACTTCATCCCTGTAGCTATGTTGTCTCCTCTTGAAACAAGTCCATCCACGGTTGTGTCACCCAGAAACTTGATGGTGTTGGTAGAATATGTGGAGGCACAATCATGGGTATAAAGAGAGTCGAGGATGGGACTCCACACACCCTTCTGAGAAGCCAGTACTGAGTAAAAGGATAGAGGAGAGATGAGTGCCAATTTTAATAGTCTGGGGGAGGTTTGTTAGCAAGTTTTGTAACTCAGTTTCCCTGGTGTTCAAGGTGGGTTAGTGCTTAATATTTGACATATCTACTTGCATATTGTACTTTCCTTCACATGGAAAACTATCAGTCAACAAATGAAGATTTTCCTCCGAGAATCTATTTTCATATTAGTCAATGTATAGAGGTAAAACATGAACGTATGCAGACACCATGATTAAAATAAAAACAATGGTGGAGGAACTCAGCAAGTGCCTGGACAAAATTATACAGCCAGTATATAACTGGGTAAAGATTAATGGAAGGGAATGTGGCATTGACTAGCTGTATTTTCTGTCTGAGCAACCAGGAATTATGTGCTTGTCTGTGTTGCTGTTAACAAAAAAAAATTTTTAAATGCAGTATGCTTAGGCTTCAAAAGAGGCTTGCCTCCAGTGTTTTGCGCTGTGGGAAGAAGAAAGTCTGGCTGGATCCCAATGAAACCAATGAGATAGCCAATGCCAATTCTCGTAAGTATGAGCTTTCATCCGATCTTTTTCACGTTTCTTTATTCTACCCTTGTTCAAACTTTTGATGTTGAACATTTAGACTTGGGTGGCCTTAATACAAGCTGCAGACTGCAACTTAAATGCTTGACTGAGTGAATTCTTTATTGCATGAATAATTGTTTTCAGTGAGGTGTTAGATTTCAATTGTTTAGAATCAAAATTTATTGTCATAAACATAATGCAAGCTTTGTTTTGCCGCAGCATTACAGTGCAACCATTTATATAAACCACATTACAAAATAAATAATAGTCCTAAAGATAAAGTAAGGTATTGTCTATGATTTATTGTGCATTCGGAAATTTGATGGCAAAGGGGTAGAAATTGTCTTTATGTTGGTGCTTATCTTTAGGCTCCTGTACCTTTTTCCCCAATGGTAGCAGAGTGAAGAGGGCATGGCCTGGGTGATGGGGGGGGGGGGGGGGGGTCCTTGAGGATAGAGGCTGATTTCTTTCGACACTGGAGTAAAGACTGGTGTCTGTGATGTTGCAATCCAAGTTAACGGTCCTCTGGAGTTTTTTCTTGTACTGAGCGTTGACTTGGAGCACAGGGTTAGCTATACATGTATTGAATGGAAGAGCAGTTTTGAAGGGATGTAAAGCTATTCCTATATTGTCCTTTTTTTAAAATTCAAACAATTCCACTTCTGCCTGATTTTATTTTAATGTATAAAAATAACTTTACTGAATGTGAAGAATCATTTATCTCACCTTCAGGTCAACAGATCAGAAAGTTGGTTAAAGACGGTCTGATTATTCGCAAACCAGTTACGGTGCATTCGCGCGCTCGATGCAGGAAAAATGCCCTTGCACGCAGGAAAGGCCGACACATGGGTGTTGGTAAGTGCTTGAACCTTCATTGTAAACATTAAAATTAGAGAAAAGTAGGTGCCTTTGGTTTTGCTAGGTATATGGAGAATGTATTAAATCAGCCTTTAATTACTAACCATTGTAATATTAAGTTATAGGAATATGACTTGTACTGTTAGAGTTGATCTTGGGCGCTAAATAGTAGATGGCAGCTTTGTTACCGCTTTGTGCCACAATTTATTTTTTGCTCAATAGCCAGGGGCAGTCATCTCGTGCATTGGGGCAAATGTTTTCATTCTTGCCGACTAAATGTGTCTGACGAGAATATTTTTAGATGTTGAAGTTCTGCCTATTTCCATGTGTCTTTAGCTATGTGCCAATGAGGGAATATTTTGTGAAAGGTATGCTGTGCTTGCTACAAAGCTGGTGCTGAATTCAGTTTTGGAAACCAGAGTAGCTGGTCCAAGATTCCCTGGTCTACTCTTCCCTCCCCACTCACTCTTCAACCCCCTGAGGTATGTTCTTCTCTAACTGCAGAAAATGTAAACTTTATCTTGACAGATCCCTCAACTTCATCTGGGGCCACAAACAGACCTTCCAGATGAAGCAGAGCTACACATACACTAGTTCCAACCTGCATTTGGGGTGGCTTCTACATTGGTGACACCAAACAAAGATTGTTTGATTGCTTTACCAAATGTGGGTGTAAACTTGAGCTTCCTAGAACCAACCATTTTAATTCACCAAACAGTCCGATAATGACGCATCTGTTCTTGGCTTCGTCCATTGTCAGGATGAAGCCAAACATAATTTGAGGAACGCATAATATTCCTCCTGGACAGCCTAACGACATGAATATTGAGTTTTCTAACTGTAGGTAGAACCCACTCCCATCTGATTCTATCCCTTTACCTCTTCCTGTATATTTATGTCATAAAATTGTTTTTTTTAGTTTAGAGATGCACCAAGATAACAAGCTCTTCTGGCCCATGAATCTGCGCCGCCCAAATACACCCATGTAACCAAAGCCCTGTAAGTCTTCAGAATTTGGGAGGAACCCCGCGTTGACACAACAAAAATACAGACTCCTTATAGACAGCACTGGATTTGAAGTTGGGTCGCTGGCGCTGTAATAGCGTTGATCTAACCACTACGCTAACTGTGCTGCCCCTCTTTTCTGTTCCAACCCCTCTGCCCTCATTGGTCTCTCCACCTCCCACACTTGCTGCCATCGCGATTGAGCCGCCATGAGGTGAGGACTGGCCGTTCTCCCCCCTTTATCAAGATTTGAAGAAGGTGAAATGGTCCAAACTCAAAATGTTGACTGACCATTTCCACCCATGGATGGTATCTAACCTGCTGCAATTCTTTGCTGAAAATCTCATTTATTTTGTTATTTCTCTTGCACTGCTCTTTGTTCCCTGGTTTCAGTTGTTCACACAATGCTTCTTCCTTAATACTCAAACTGCAGATGAATACAGACCTGATTATTTGGTGCCAGGTTCCCTTTTTGTTGATTCCTGTGTTTTTGTGATTGTTAAATATTCCTTTGATATGTTCCTCATTAGGTAAGAGGAAGGGTACAGCCAATGCCCGTATGCCTGAGAAACTGGCCTGGTTGAGGAGGATGAGAGTTTTGAGACGTCTACTTCGCAGATACAGGGAATCTAAGAAGATTGATCGCCACATGTGAGGTTCCATTATTTTTGTGTCTGGTTGAGAATTAGTCTTGAGCATGTTCACAGCCCAAGTGATTATTGTATGCATGTGGCCCTGCCCTTTTTCTCTCTCCTCCCACCAGCTCCTTTGCTTGACACTTAATACTCTGCTACAGTAGAAATACTATTAAGACATTGAGATGGCTAATCTATTTCTCACCCATACCTGTTAATACAATTAGTTGACAGAAATCTTCGTATCTAGGTTTAAACTAGTACAGGTACACAATCCTTTATCCGGAACGCTTGGGGGACTATGTGTTCCAAATTTTGTATTTTTCTGGATTTCAGAACAAAAGCCAGTGCCCCAGATTTAAACCCACCCAAATTGCGCTGCCGCCCCTCCCCCCCGCCCGTCCGAGGCGCGCTGCCGCCCCTCCCCCCCGCCCGTCCGAGGCGCGCTGCCGCCCCTCCCCCCCGCCCGTCCGAGGCGCGCTGCCGCCCCTCCCCCCGCCCGTCCGAGGCGCGCCGCCGCCGCCTCTCCCCCCGCCCGTCCGAGGCGCGCCGCCGCCGCCTCTCCCCCCGCCCGTCCGAGGCGCGCCCGCCGCCTCTCCCCCCGCCCGTCCGAGGCGCGCCCGCCGCCTCTCCCCCCGCCCGTCCGAGGCGCGCCCGCCGCCTCTCCCCCCGCCCGTCCGAGGCGCGCCGCCGCCGCCTCTCCCCCCGCCCGTCCGAGGCGCGCCCGCCGCCTCTCCCCCCGCCCGTCCGAGGCGCGCCCGCCGCCTCTCCCCCCGCCCGTCCGAGGCGCGCCGCCGCCGCCTCTCCCCCCGCCCGTCCGAGGCGCGCCCGCCGCCTCTCCCCCCGCCCGTCCGAGGCGCGCCCGCCGCCTCTCCCCCCGCCCGTCCGAGGCGCGCCGCCGCCGCCTCTCCCCCCGCCCGTCCGAGGCGCGCCGCCGCCGCCTCTCCCCCCGCCCGTCCGAGGCGCGCCCGCCGCCTCTCCCCCCGCCCGTCCGAGGCGCGCCCGCCGCCTCTCCCCCCGCCCGTCCGAGGCGCGCCCGCCGCCTCTCCCCCCGCCCGTCCGAGGCGCGCCCGCTGCCTCCCTCCCCTCCCACCATCTCCCTCGCTCGCCGCCCCCCTGTCTTGGGTAAACTTATACCTCTCATTTTGTTCATTTTAGATTGGTTACAGTGTTTGAGCTACCGAGAGCAGTTCAGTTTATACAAATGTTTATTACAAATTCAAAAGCTGATTTCAAACTACAATATGCAAGCCCTTCCCAACTATACTTATCAACGCCTGGACTGGTCCCAACTGCCGAAGTGAAGCAACGACTGCACACTTGTAGTAGGTTGTCAGGGCGCTGGTAGCAGCTTCTCCACCTCCCCCGACCGGGACGTTGGCTGGACTCTAGAAATTCTTCTTGCTGAGAGAGAGTCTCAAACTTTAGCAGCGGGGCCATGGCTTATATTACTCAAAAACTGCTTATCCAAGCACCTATTCCCAGCACAGCAAGAAAGATAAGCGAGCAAGCTAGCATGCTAGGCTTCTATCGAATAACATAATTTTCAGTTTATCACATTGAATACAATGGTTTATTTTGCATCAAGGCTAGGCCTCTGACAGTCTGTGACCAAAATAAGCAGGAAGATTAAATGTTCTTGGTACACAGATGTCCTTTCGTCAGATAACTGCATCTCTGGCCCCTCGGTGGAATTTAGCTTATGTCTGCTGATTCTAAAAAAAAAGCAGGTTCTCAGCCTTGCAGAAGCAGAGGCTGCAAAAGTAAGAAACACAGTTTAAATCTTCCATTACACTCTCTCTCTCTCTCTCTCTCTCTCTCTCTCTCTCTCTCATATATAGGTTAATACATTGTCATTTCAAAAATGCAAATGCCTGGTAACTTTAAAACTGATCCCTCTCTCAATTGATGCCTCTATCATGACCACTTTGGTCATTTGAAATATTTTATCCGAGAGTATATTTGAATTGCCACCAGCTGGCAGCAATCTGAATAGATGAGAACTGTTTCTATGACACTTCTCTTGCAGGTATCACAGTCTGTACCTGAAAGTGAAAGGTAATGTGTTCAAGAATAAGCGCATCTTGATGGAGCACATTCACAAGCTGAAGGCAGACAAGGCTCGCAAGAAGCTTCTGGCGTGAGTACATCTATAGATCGATAAGGTTTTGGATTTGAGACTGCATTTAAATGGTCAGTTTTGTCATAATTGTGTTGGGCCCTTGGGATTGAGGGAGCTTGCTATTCACTGAGGGTCTGGGCTTCAGTGCAGAGTTGAGGATTTTGTATCTGAATCCCTCACTTGACCTGAATTTCGTTCAGTTTTGTATCACGTTCTCACTCTCAGCAAGACTCCCTGTTTCCACTTCTGCTCCAATTCTGAAGTTGTTATGGCTTTGCTGCCTGTGTTTGATCATCCAAAATTTTTATCAATCCCAACAATTCCTTCACAACCCTTCGCTCTAGTGCTTCCTGACCAAAAGTGGTGTGATTTATAAAGTTCTCATGCCTCCTTTTGGATACCCTCTCCCTGCCTAATCACCCTTAGACTGATTTGTGCTCTGTTTCTGCCTGCATGGTTTTTCTTGGTTGTTCTATTATTGGTGATTGTGCCATTGGTTGCTGAAGCCCAGGACTCTAGCCTTTCCTTGCCAAACTTCCTATTTAAGATGATTAAAATCTGACTTGCAAATTGTTTTGGTTAGCTATCTTAAAATTGTGCATGGGTGTGGATTCTTATTAAACTTCCTTGAATAGTTGGGTAATGATAAATCAATAGTTATCTAATTCCGCAGCAGTTGCAATAAAACTGGAATCCGGCACCTGCCGGTTAAGCAAGTTTTCTGGTTGCTTGACACTCACTCTTATAATGCCTAACTAATACACCTGCATTAAGAATAAACAGTTTAAAAGATAAATACTATAGTGTACTTGCACTGAACAAACTTCGCCTGTATCAATATGTAAACCTTGAAGCATTTAGTTTATTTTCAGTCACATTCTTTGAAACATTTAACCGTCGCTGATTCTGCGGGATCCTTCACGAAGCCGCCCGAAAGATGATAATAACATAATTAACTCCTGCTCCCCCAAGCCTTACTAATATACTTAATAGTTTACTCATAAAGGTAAAGACTCCTATTAAGCAGAAATAAGGAGACTCTAAGTTAGTCATCCCAGTGGAGAGTGGCATCAGCCAGCTCTTCATCCTGGGTGACACTATTTTATTTAATGGCATCTTTATTCAAAGAGCTGCTACGAGCAAAGTATAACCAACGCACAATGCTGGCTGAATATTTGCTCCTATTTCTCCAAGGGTTTATGTGTTATCTCAGAATATTTGCTTCATTCAATTTTAAACTTTTATATACATTTTAATTTATCTGAAATGTTATTTATTTATTTTCCTCAAAACCCCCCCCAACCCGGTTGCTTGAGGTTGCCAGTTGCTTGAATTTTGTAAAAATGGCATTTTTACTGTATATACATTACTGTTTTTTAAAAAAAAACAAGCAAAACATATGGAAATTGTCTCAGCATGAGCCCACTTGCCAATGGTGTTGACTGGAGTTCATTGTGTTGCAGTGACCAGGCCGAAGCTCGCAGAACCAGGACCAAGGAAGCTCGGAAGCGCCGTGAAGAACGTCTGCAGGCCAAGAAGGAAGAGATCATTAAGACCCTCTCTAAGGAAGAGGAGTCAAAAAAATAACATGGTCCCCTTGTACAGACTTGCCTGTTAATTAAAAGTTCATCATCGTGCTTCCTTGTGTTGGCTTGTGATTTTTTTTTTGTTTCCATAAAGAACTAACTATAGGACAAATGGCTTCTCAACCTGCTCTGCCATTCAACTGATTGTAATCACAACCACGGATCCCTGTCTTTCCATGGTAACCAGACAAAATATTTGAATATCTCACAATTCATCCTTGAAATATAGGGAGGGGCGAACTGAGTAATGAAATAGAAAGTCGCTTTTAAAGGCTGAGTGAATGAAAGCTGTTTGTGCTCAAGATTGTCCATCCAAATAGATGGTTTGAATTTAGGAGCAGGGAGGTTATCTGCAATTGTACAAGGCACTTGTGAAGCAGCATCCGGAGTACTGGGTGCAGATCTGGTCTTGAAGGATGTACTAGCTTTGGAAGAAGTTCAGGATGATTCCTGAGATGAGGAGGTTAGCCTATGAGGAGAGATTAAGTCATCTGGGACTATACTTGCTGGAATTTAGAAGAGTGAGAAGGAATCTTATAGAAAAGTATGAAATTATGAAAGGCATAGATTAGAGGTAGAAAAGTTGTTTCCATTGGGGGAGACTAGAACTAGGGAACATAGCCTCAAGATTCAGGACAGAGATGAGGAGGAACTGCTTTTCCCAGAGGGTGTGAATCTGGAATTTGCTGCCCATTGAAGCAGAGGAGGTGACCACAGTAAAGACCAGGTTGGATAGATTTTTTTACATAGGGGAATAAAGGGATGTGGGGGAAAGGTAGGTGGAGATGAGCCTATCAAATTAGCAACGAGCTCAGTGAATGTTGGAGCAGACTCGATGGGTTTGATAGACTACTGCTCCTATTATGTTCATATGTGACTCAACAAGCGATTAAGAAAGCAGATGGAAGATTGGTCTTTATTGGAAGAAGATTAGAGTCATTAAATTCCCTGATTGGTCTGCATCTGGAATGTAGTGTACAGGTCTAGTCTCACCAAGGCAGGATATTACCAACAATAGCAAAGGTCCATTCAGTTTATTTCTGGCATGGTAAATTAAGGAATGATTAAGTGGTCTTTATTCTTTTTCAATAGAATGAGGGTGAGGCAGTGATACTTTGCCCCGAATCAAAGGGCAGAGACTTGAAATAAGGAATCATTTTGGAAATTACAGTCAAAACACAGAGTGCCGGAAGAACTCAGCAGGACTTGCAGTGCCCATAGGAGGTAAAGATGTCACTGATGTTTCAGGCCTAAGCCTACATCTGCACACTCACATTTCACTAGGAAATTGCTATATCCAGATGAAAATTATTGAAATTTTCAATCAGGCTTTGGAGGTGCAGACTGTTAAAGCAAGAGTGAAAGGTTTTAGGAATCAAGGGATGGATATAGGGTTTATATTGAATGGTGGAGCAGGCATATGAGGGTTGTGCTATTTACAGGACCAGTGAGCTGGGCTGGAATTCAGTGCTGTCTAATGAGTGTTCTCCCAGGGTCAGCATCATACAGGGTATATTTCCCCCCACCCCCAATAATGAGTTATGGTGCCGCCACCCCATCCCCAGTATTGGATGGTACCATTTCATGGGCTGGAAGGACCTTCTAATGTGCTATATTTAAAATATTTTGGATGCAAAGCACAAATGGCATTAACAGCAAACGCAGCAAGACATACATAATTAGGGCAGACTTTATACATAGACTAGGCCAACCTGATGAACTGTAATGGTGGATAAATGACGATTTTTCTGAACCAATGAGGGATAGCCTATTCTAGTATATAATGAGGAAAAAGTTAAAAGGTTTTTTAAAAAAGTGGCCTTTAGGAAACTACTAGATAAAATTTTATATAAATATTTAAAGTGATTTAGTTCATTCTGAAACTTGGGCCTTAATAAGGCATGGTAGTCTTGGAACCTAGATTAAAAGGTATGATGCAAAAGGAATAGCTAAGGGGAAAGAAATTAAGAATAAGATCTAATCAAAAAAAGATTTTTACATTAAAAAAAATAAACATGAGAATTTGGAAAATTATTCTGCAAAAGGAGGTCAAAGCATTGGTAAAGTCAGATCAAAAAATAGGTTTGGAGAAGCAATCATTGCACAAGGCAATATTGATTTGCAGGAAAAGAAACTCACATGGGTCTCTTGCAGATGGAATACCAACAATTTGCTTTCATGAAAACTAAAGTACAGTACTAACTGTGGAGCCATTGTGCTGCCCTAGAGTAAATGAGGAGTAAAATGAAGTTAATATCCATCCAACCTAGAATGGGAGACTGAAGGATTGAATGATAATAAATCACTGGGAGCTGAGATAGGAGATATGGGATCACTTGTTATCTTCCAGTAAAACATACCTATGCAATAGGTGCTCTGGTTAGGGATTACTCAGGGTGGTGTGTGAATGGAGGGGGTAAAAAGTTTTTAAATTTAGACATGCATAACTGTAACAGGCCAATTTGACCCTATGAGTCTGTGCCGCCCAATTTACACCCCATTAACCTACACTCCAGTATATTTTTGAAGGTTGGGAGAAAACCCAACCAAACATGAGAACATACAAACTCCTTACAGACAGCATGGGATTTGAACCAGATCCGGTCATGATCGCTGGTGCCGTAAGGGCATTGTGCTAACCGCTATGCCAATCGTGCTGCTCATTGTTGGGAACCACTTGATTAAGTGTTCATATGTATTCACTGAGTACTTAAGTAAAGAGATCAATCATTTTTAGTGCATTGAATATGGGTTACTTCTGGAAATTAGCACTGGTAAAAAAAATTATCTGCCATCTCATTGAATGGGAATGGGGCTGAAGGGCCTCTTCCTGCATTTGTTCCTGATTGCATTCGCTCAAGCAGAAATCTATGTGACAGCAATCCAGAGACTGAAGAGAAAATATGTTTCAACATGAGGTGGCATAGAAGTACTTAGAAGAAAGAAAAAGGGAGAGGAAAAACATTCGTTTTTACATTTTTAATAACACGATTTCAACAATATAATCATACAAAGATTAAACTCTCATTAAGAAAATAAATCTCATTGTTTTGGCAGGGTATAAATTAACGAAGGACCCAAATCATTCAAGCTCCCCTGTAATTGTATACTTCTGAGGTCGTACAAGATAATGACCAAATTGATGCATTTTTGTCTAATTTAGATATGCCGTCGTTGGAAGATAAAGAGATTAAGGAGTTAAATATTCCTTTTAATGAGATGGAAATTAAAGAAGCGTTGCAATCTATGGCCATGGGGAAATCCCCAGGCGAAGATGGTTTTACTTCTGAATTTTATAAAGAATTCTTTGACCTATTGTTCCCTGTATTAATGGAAGTTGTAAAGCAGGCTACCGAAACTGGTTCTTTCTCAGAATCTTTTTCTAAGGCATTGATTACTGTAATTTCAAAAAAAGATAGAGATACATTAAAAGTTGGATCTTATCAACTGATTTCTTTATTGAATATAGACTATAAAATAGTGGCAAAGGGTTTAACTAATAGATTAGCTAAGTTTCTGCCGAAGTTGGTCCATGTAGATCAGGCTGGGTTTATTCAAAACAGATATTCAGAGGACAATATTGTTAAGTTGGTTTCTTTGATCAATGCCTCTCGGGAGCAACCCAACCAACCTATGATAGTGGCTTTAGATGCAGAAAAAGCATTTGATAGAGTGGAATGGATTTTTTAATTTAAAGTATTAGAGAAATTTAAATTGGGACCACTCTTTACTGGTTGGGTGAAGGCTCTATATAAAAATCCTTTGTCACCAGTCTTATTCGCATTGGTCATCGAACCATTGTCTCAAATGATTAGACAGGATGAAAATATCAAAGGTATTAAGGTAAATTCAGAGGAATATAAAATTAATCTGTTTGCAGATGATGTTTTAGTATATTTAACACACCCTGAGCAATCTTTGGGACATCTGCAAATGCAATTAGAGCAGTTGGGTAAAATGTCAGGATATAAAGTTTATTGGGAGAAAAGTGAGATCATGCCATTGGTAAAGGAGGATTATTCAGCTTGTAAACAAAAAACTCAACTTCAGTAGTCTGACAAGATTAAATATTTGGGAATAGTTGTGAATGTTGATTATCAACATTTATACAAGTTATATTACTTGCCTTTTATTGAATAAAATTAAACATGACTTAAATAGATGGAAAGACTTACCAATAACTATGATAGGACGTGTCAATTGTATAAAGATTAATATCTTTCCGTGAATACAATACTTAGTTCAATCAATTCCTTATAAACTTCCAATATATTTTTTTAAGGATTTAAATGCTTTAGTACAATTCTTTTTGTGGAAAGTTAAATTGGCAAGAGTGTCATTACAAAAATTGACTTGGAGATATGCTTTAGAGGGATTATAATGACCACATTTTCACAATTATTATGAAGCATCCCAGTTAAAATTTATCAATAGAATGTTTGATACTGATCAACCTCCGATATGGGCTAAAGTGGAGATGGCCCAACCTTTTGAACAAAATGTAGATCAATTGATTTATAAATGGAATCCTCGCCTTTTACAAAACTATCATCTACCCGTGCTAAAACACTTAATGGAGATACGGCACAATAGGAATCAGATTGTTGGAACTAGAGGTAAAATTTCTGCCAGGACTCCATTGTACCAGAATAAATTGTTTTCCTTTTTGATGAACAATCAATATTTGAAGTCATGGGAACATAAAGGTATCAAGTTGGTACCTGGTTCTTTTCTTTCATTTACTAGACTTAAAGGAAAAATTTGGAACTATGTCAAGTACATTGCATATTATCAAATTTGTGCTTCATTGTTAGATAATTTTGGACGCGAGTTAAAGTTACCTAAGCGAACAAAATTTGAAACTTTAATTACAGGTGGAGGCAAGAAAGGATTTATTTCAGAAATGTAGGCTTTGTTACAAAGTAAAATGAGGAAATCAGATTTGTGTAAATCGAGAATTAAATGGGAGGAAGATTTAGCTATTTCAATATCTCAGGAAGAATGGATGACTGTGTGAAGACAGAATGACTAAATTGATAAATGTGAGATATAGACTGGTTCATTATAATTTTCTTCATCAGCTGTACAACTCCTGAGAAGTTAAAGAAATATGGATTTAGTTCTTCAGATTTATGTTTTCGATGTGGGAAAGAGACTGATTCTTTTCTACATTCAGTCTGGCTTTGTGAAAAGGTGAAACCTTTTTGGTGTAGAATTTTGGAATTTTTGGAAAGCTTGTTTAATTTTAAGTTGGAACTTGACCCAATTTTAATTTTTCTAGGATACAGTACAACATCGATTTTGTGTTTAAAATTGGAGAAGTCCAAACTTGCATTTATTCGACTGGCTTTAGCAGTGGCTAGGAAATGTATAGCAATTACTTGGAAAAATGAAATTGAATTGAATATTCAGAGATGACAGATATGAGAAAAAGAATTGATGAGGTGGAAGACAGAGTGACAGGCATGGAAATGGAGGTAATTGAGCTAAAAGAAAAGTTAGAAGATAGAGATAAAGAAATTAAGAAAACACATGATTTATTAGCCCAAAAAATTGATATTATAGAAAACTTCACAGACGAAATAACATAAAAATAGTGGGCATAAAAGGCGAAGAAGGGGCAGACATAAAAGGATTTATAAAAAGATGGATCCCATAGACCTTGGGAGTGGAAGAATTCAAAGAAGAAATAAAAATTGAAAGAGCCCATAGCGCATTAGCACCAAAGTCACAACCAAATCAGAAACCACGCTCCATAATAATAAAACTATTACGATATACAACAAAGGAGAAAATATTGGAACTGGCAAGAAAAAAAGTGAAAGAAAATAAAGAATCATAAGGGGAAAAAATATTCTTTTATCCAGACATTCGTTTTGAACTTTTAAAGAAAAAAAAAGAACTTAATTAAGCAAAAAATATACTATGGAAAAAGTTATAATTTTGTGTTGCGACATCCAGCAGTGTTGAAGGTATTTATCCCTGGTGGACAAAATAGATTGTTTTCAGACCCAGAAGAAGTTCATCAATTTGCAAACCAACTACCAAATAAGCAACAAGAAGAGGAATAAAAGAAATTAGAACACCGCAAGTTAAAGAGAGACTGGGTAGGTCATATAGTGGCATCATCATACAACTCAAAAGCCAGGGGAGTTGCTATATTAGTCAATAAAAATCTACCAATTAAGATAAATAAAGTAATAATGGACCCAACGGGTAGATACGTAATGATGAAATTCCAGATTTATTCAGAATTTTGGAACTTACTGAATATCTATGCACCTAATAAAGATGACCAGGAATCTATCCAAAACATCTTTTTTTAAAAAATAACAGACACACAGGGACACATGTTACTAGGGGAGATTTTAATTTTAACCTAGAGCCATTGATAGATAAAACCAGGAAGACAAATATAAAAAATAAAACAGCCAAATTTACATTAAATTCAATGCATGATATGAAGATGATTGACATATGGAGAAACCAACACCCAAAAGAAAGAGATTATTCATATTACTCAAACAGACACAAAACCTATTCTAGGATCGATATGTTTTTGTTGTCAGCCCAGATTCAGGGAAGAATTCGAAAAACCGAATATAAAGCAAAACTATTATCTGACCACTCACCCTTATTAATGACAATTGATTTAGAGGATATTCCACCGAAAACATAGGTGGAGGCTAAACCCTATACTGTTAAAAAAGGCAAGATTTTCGGGAATACGTTGAATAATAAATCAAAATATATTTCAAAACAAATACAAATTCGGTAACAGATAAATTTATATTATGGGATGCAATGACAGCCTTTATTAGAGGACAAATAATTAGTTATATGACTAAGATTAAAAAAGAATATAATTGAGAAATAGAACAATTGGAAAAAGAAATAGTAATTACACAAAAAGATTTAATGAGAAGGGAAGATACAAAGAAAAAGAGAGAATTGACAGAAAAAAATAAAATATGACACATTACAAACATACAAAGTGGAGAAAAACATTATGAAAACAAAGCAAATATTTAATGAGTTAGGAGAGAAAACCCATAAAATATTGGCTTGACAACTAAAAACAGGACAAGCAAAAAGAACTATCTTAGCAACAAGGAAAGAGGATAAACAGATTTCATATAACCCAATAGAGATTAATGAAAATTTTAGAAAATTCTATAAACAATTATATCAAACCGAAAATAGATGAATTTTTAGCAAACATTGAATTACCCCAATTACAATTGGAAGATCAAAATAAATGACTAAAACCCCTGACAATTACAGAAATACAGGATACAATATAATTGGCTAATTTAAAAGAATGGAATCCAACAATGTCAGACAGATGTTTCCAATGTAAACAAGAAACTGTGACAATATTACGTACAATTTGGACATGTACAAAATTAAAAACTTTTTGGGATGATTTAAACTTACTTTTAAATAAAATTACAAAAAATAAGATACCAAAAGATCCAGAAATCTTCCTGTTAAATAACATAAAAGACAAAGAATTAGGTCTAAAATTAGGACACAATAAAGATTAATTATGATTGCACTTGCTGCAGCCAAAAAATGCACAATGGTAAGTTGGAAAATGGCAGTAACTTAAAAAAAATACAACAATAGTACATAGAAATGAACAAGTGTATTCCGTTAGAAAAAAAAATGCCTACAATCTAAAAGACAAATATATTTTATTTGAACAAATTTGGAAACCATACATAGAGCATACTAGAAACCACCAATTTCAGACCTCCACCGCTCAAAATGATAAACATAGAAACATAGAAAAATAGGTGCAGGAGTAGGCCTTCAAGCCTACACCGCCATTGAATATGATCATGCCTGATCAGTACCCGGTTCCTGACTTCTCCCCATATCCCTTGATCCCCTTAGCCACAAGGGCCAAATTTCTTAAATCTTGACAAGGAACCGGCTTCAGCTACTTTCCTCATCTCAGTCCTATAAAACTTCCCCCTTATCCTTAAACTGTGACCCCTGGTTCTGGTTTCTCCCAGCATTGGAAACAACCTATCTACGACAAATATTAAAATATTTAAATATAGAATTTAGGATGACACAACTTCTTTTTTCTTTTGTATTCTTTTATTGTTTATTTATTTTTCTTATTTTTCTTTTACTTTTGCTTGTATGGGGTGAGGAGGGTGGGGGGAAAAGTGGAAAAATGTCACTGTGTATATTTTAATGATGAATGTTTGTATAGATTGTTATTTTAGTAGTTCACAGAGAAATATTAAATAAATTTAAAAAAGAAGAAAATGGAAAGAACATTAAAATTTATTAGTTTTAATGTTAATGGAATTAGTGGCTTGGTGAAGAGAAAGGAGGTCTTGGCATATCTAAAAAAGTAAAAGATATTGTCTTTTTACAAGAAACACATCTTACCAAATTGGAACATGCAAAATTAAAAAGAGGATGGGTGGGACAAGTAATATCGTCCTTATTTAGATAAAAACAAGAGGTGTAGCAATTTTAATTAATAAAATTATTCCAATAATAATAGAAGAGACTTTAACCAATCAACCTGGAAGATTTGTAATGGCACACTGCAAAATGTATGCAGAATCATGGATGTTTATGAATATTTACACCACAATTATGATGATGAAGTCTTTATGAAGGATATCTTTCTAAAAACTGCAGAGAGAAGACAAAATATATTGTTTGGAAAAGATTTCAAATTTTGTTTAGGTCCAATATTGGACAAATCAGCAAGAACGATAACAAGATGAAAGCTACAAAAATGTCATTACCAATTATGAATGATTTAAATTTAATTGGTAAACAGAGGCAGCTCAACCCCTAAGAATGAGACTACTCATTCTACTCAAGGGTACATGATTCACATACAACAGTTGACCTATTTTAATGTCTGCCCAGTTACAAAGTAGAGTGGTAAAAACTGAGTATTTGGCAAGACTTTTATCAGACTATTTCCCATTAACAATTACGATAATGGAAAAGCAAGGAAGTATGTATAGATGGCGTTTTAATGCAATATTATTAAAGAGGAAATATTTTTGTGAATTTATTAAGAGACAGATGGAAGTATTTTGTAAAAACAATCTTCCACTGACAACAGTTTTTTAATGTGGGATACACTTGAAGCTTATTTGAGGGGACAAATGATTTCTTATACTAAAAGTGAAGAGATGTAATGGGTTTGCATAGGGCGCAGGAGAAGACACGACTCATGGAATTATTTTCCAAAATTTATTCGCTCCCTTTAGATAAAATAATACAACCATCACTGTCTTCTGGGTTTTCTTCCTTTTTTACCCCTTTGCTCCTAAGCATGCAAAATAACAAAATTTACACTGTGAAATTTCAGCAAAGCTACATTGATCACATGACCAGCACATGGTAATGGAGTCAAATCACCAGTAAGATAAAAGCATCCATAAAACTTACATTAATAGTTAAAACAATATACATTAAGATTGATGACATAACACATTTATTTTCCAAGGAAAACATTTTAAAATAGCCCAGTTGCAATTGTCTCCCCCACTTATCCTTAGCAAGGTGGCAGCAGTGTGAGAGACAGGAAGGGCTTAGGAAGTGCACAAGAGATGTGCACTGCCAAACTCATTCCCACCAGAAACATTATTAAAATGACAGTGGTAACTCATTGAGATAAAATTCACAAATATAGAATTGAGAATAGAATATATTAAAACTAATTTTTAACTCTGTTACAGAGAGAATATGCAAGGTCTAGAGAAGGATATAACAAAATTGGAAAAAAAGAATATCAGGTATCAGGAACACGAAAAATATAGAATATTAGAGAATATTAGTTACAATATAATACACTACAAACATATAGAATGGAAAAAATGATATTAAAATCTTTAAAATATTATGAACAAGGAGAATAGGCACAGGAGAGGAGTCACCTAGAATGATACAGAAACTAATACTATAACATATAACATGTAATAACATATAATCAAAAAGAAGTAAATAACACGATTCGACAATACTATATGAAACTATGAAAATCAGAATTATTGGAGATGAAAACAAGATGGAAGAATTTTTAACAAATGGTGAACTTCCTAAACTAGAAGAGAAAGAAAAAGATGATTTAGATACACCTTTTACAAGGGAAGAAATAGAGAAGGCTCTGGCTACTTTACAAGGTAATGAGTCTCCGAGGGAAGATGGGTTCCCCTCCTGAGTTCTATGGACAATTTAAAGATTTGTTGATGCCTTTTGTTGATGGGTGTGTTGGACCAGGTGCTGGAGACCCAGACCCTCTTGGAAACCTTTTCAATTGTTATAATTACAGTGCTACTGATAAAAGGTAGAGATCGACTAAAAACCTCATCATACATAGCTATTTCATACTTTGTTTATCTTTCCTTTCTGTTTCTCCATCCTCACCTTTCCTTCTTATCCATTTCTGCTTTCTTGTTTTGAACACTTTATAAGACAACATTTCTAAAACATCAAACATTTTCCTTATTCTCTTATTTAAAACTTCTTTAACCCCATTCTCCCCTCCCCCTCCTGAGTTGCCCTTTATCCCTTGTCGGGGAACCACATCTCCCCTCTCCATTTGGATTTGCGAATTCACTCACAAACGTCAACTGATTTTGTAGTGACCGTAACTCCGACCCCACCCAGCCCCCCCAGAGAAGATTTCAATTTTCATATGTAACAAAAGTCACTCTTCTAATTCCCTCCTTATTCCCTCTATTCCCTTTCCCTCCCTTATTAATTACTGTCTATACTCTATATATTTTCCTCTAAATACGGATACATTCATGTATACACACTATATATATATATATATATATATACACACATATACCCCTTTACACACATACATATAGTTCGTGGTCATTTTTACTCTCATTACATGTCTTCATCTCTCTGCTTGTTTTGTAGTTGTTCTGCAAATTTCCTTGCTTCCTCTGGATCCGAGAATAGTCTGTTTTGTTGCCCTGGAATAAAACTATTTTAAGTGCCGCTGGGTACTTTAACATAAATTTATATCCTTTTTTCCATAAGATCGTTTTTGCTGTATTGAACTCCTTCCTCTTCTTCAGGAGGTCAAAACTTATGTCTGGATAGAAAAAAAATTTTTGACCTTTATATTCCAGTGTCTTCCCTTACTTTCTTCATTGCTTTCTCCAATATATATTTCTCTTGTTGTATATCGTAAGAATTTTACTAAAATGGATCTTGGTTTTTGCTGCGGTTGTGGTTTCGGGGCTAAAGTTCTATGTGCCCTCTCTATTTCCATTTCTTCCTGTAATTCTGGTCTTCCTAGAACCCTGGGGATCCAATCTTTTATAAATTCTCTCATATTCTTGCCTTCTTCATCTTCCTTAAGGCCCACTATCTTTATATTATTTCTTCTATTATAGTTTTCTATTATATCTATCTTCTGATCTAACAGCTCATGTGCCTCTTTAACTTTTTTATTAGATTCTTCTAATTTCTCTTTTAATTCCTCTACTTCCATTTCTACAATTGTTTCTCGTTCTTCCATATTTTCCACTCTTTTTCCTATCTCTGACATGGCCATTTCCATTTTATTCATTTTTTCTTCTGCATTCTTAATTCTTCTTTTTATCTCATTAAATTCTTGTAATTGCCATTCTTTCACTGATTCCATATATTCTTTAAAAAAAGATACATCCATTGTCTTGCCTTTCTCTTCTTCTTCCACTTCTTTCTGTTCTTCTTCTTCTTCCTCTGGATTGACCATCTGTTGTTTCCTTGTTTTCTTTTTACCCTCTTCTTTCTTGTTGTTGTTATTGTCTGTGTTCTGCACCTGCTGCCGTGCTGCAGGTGTCTCTCTCAGCTGTGGTGATTGACTCCGCAGCTGTTCCCCCCTCCCGTCAGTGTGTTTTTTTTTCATGCGCATCGCGCATGCGCGAGGAGTCGCGCATGTGCGGTTGCGCACTTTTACTCGGCTCTGCGAGCCATTTTTGTAGTCCCGAGCCCGGGACTTCCACTGACCTGAGGGAGCGGGCTTCTCTCTCCGCGGCGGGCCTCTTCGTACAGGACTTCACCTTCTTCTTCCGACATTCTTTCTTCCTCTTTTCTTCCCGTTGTTTTCGACTTTTCTCTCTTCGCTGCCATTTTCTTCTCACCTTTATTTTTACATTATTATAAATTTTAATCTTGTACCTTTGTGCTTTGTGTGTTTTTTTTTAACTTTTCGGGAGAGGGCTGGAATTCCCTGACCGGCCACTACTCCATCACGTGACTCCCTCCTCAGCCCAGTTTCCTGAGGGAGATTAGCACCTGAAGGGCCTCTAAAACTAATGGACAACCTCTGGGAGAGGTTGAATAGGATGTACATTGCAGCAGATTACATTGTGGAATGTGACTTATCTCTTGTCCCAAGTAACTGCAATCTGCTCTTGTGAGTTGAAATGAAGAGGAATGGAAAAGAAAGCATTCTTGTTGCAGGGTCTGTACTGTGGGCTCCAGACAATCTTGGCCATTATGCCTGCGATTTTTCTCATCCACCCATGTCCCTCTAAAAAGGGGTTCCCAGAATTGTGTACCAAATTGTTGAGGAATTGGCACAAATCTATACCATAAAGACATGTTGACCCCCTTTGCTAATTGCATGGTAACATTACATTCTTCAGGTTCACACTGGGTACACCTCCTATCTGGGCACAGCCAATACTGGGATAGATTAAACAGTGTCTTCCAGGTCTCAGCATGGCGGGACAACAACTTCCTCTCTAATTCGGCCCTCAATAATTGCTGCATCATGCCATTAAGAATGCAAAAGGTGGCTTTGTTGCCTGCAACAATTTGGTGCTCCAAATTCCCCACCGTTGCCAGTGTAATTGCTTTAATTTATACATTTGAGCAATTTGCGGGAGTATACAATTTAACTGTGTCTTGACCGCGAGGGGAACTCTAGCATTTTCGTCCCAAACGCTTTTGAACTGCACAACAAATCCCAAGACGTCTTCATCTTTCTTTCAAAAGGTACAGGCTACTGTCTTTAAATCTGACTGCTTTTTAGCGCACCTCATAATTGATTCCTTCCCTCTATTCTGCAGCCAGTGTTCTTGCGACTCGTTCCCTTGGTCTACCAACTCATCATTTCGTCTCCAATCTCCCTCCTCACCAGACGGGATCATGAAATTTCCCCTGACCACTGGCCACTGTGCCCCATAAGTCGCCTACAGTAGGGAGCTAATATCTCCCAGCAGGGGGCGATAGATGACACGTCTGCTGGAGCCAGTGGTGAAAAGTGATAGGTCTCTTCAAGGGGCCTGGGGCAGCAATTATCATGTCGTGGGCCTTTCCTGGAGACCAAGACATCACCAATCATTACTCGGAGAAGCTAGACTGTATAGTTGACCCCTGGCCTTTGGTCTAGTTCTTCTGTCCCCGGCAGTTCCTCTTTTCCTCTCCCATCTTTCCTATCTCGTTTGTCAGGGCCAGTGGAGGAGTCGGGGGAGGCCGCCCGTGGTGCAGGGGCCTCCACGGGCTGTTGTTTGGGCAGGGGTTGCGTCTGCAAGGGGTCAGCCTGTTGAGCCAGGCGTTGTAGCGGATGGTGATTCCTGTAAGCCATAGCCATTTCTATTAATTTCCAGTCTTTATTCGGATCTAATCGAGGATATAGGGGTTTCACTATGCTTCGATTTATGGAAACTAACTGCCAGGTGCAAGTTCCTTCTGAAAGGGCAAGTGTGCAAGGCTCATAAAACTTCCCGTGTGGTCCCATACTTTTCTTTGTAAATTATATCCCATCTCTATCTCCTCTCGTATCGTCTTTCCCCACATGTTTCTAATCTTAATTCCTTTTCCCACTTTACTGTCTATAGTCTGTAACTTGTTCTGGAGTGTTTCAATATCTGCCAAATTCAACACCCCTATATCATTTCCTGCTCCACCCAGTATGGTCCCCAGTACATCCCTCCTTGTGCGTCCCTTGGTCAGGGTTAGTCCTGGGTAGCTGCCTGTACAGTTGCTAATTTTTCCTTTCTCATCATATCTTATGCGTATTGTAAGGTTCACTTGCAATGGGGATTGGAGACTGTTCTGACAGGTGGTGAAGAGACGATGTATGTGGCCACCGACCATGTCGGCAGGAGGCGGGGGCATGGCACTGGGTCAGATGCATTGGTTACTTCAATCGGGGTTTGGGATGTCATTACCCCAAATGGTGAGGGGGGGAAAGTCACCTCACGAGTAAAATTCTCTTCATCAAAGGACTGGTAAAATCGATAACAATAATTCAGGCTGTGTACTCGCATTTTTACACTCCTCCATCCAGCCAAAAAGGTCAGGAAAATCACACCCCCTACGCCACCATCTACGCCAGTACCGATCTTGCCCCCACCACTTGTTACTAAACAAGACAGCATAATTCCAATCCCTCGTTTCCCTCATCATGATGTCGGCTGGCGAGCCTGGGGGCTATAGCGGATCTCCTACCAGTTAGCGGCGTCTTCTCTGTTCCTTTCCTTGATTTTTAGTGGCTTTCTTCATCAGGGTCGCTGTCGTGGCCCGGGAACAGACTTATCTGCTCGACTGGGAATACTTGCCTTGCTGTGCTGATTTCCCATCTTGGCCTCCTGTTAAATCTTAACAACAGTTATACAATATACACACAATGGTCAGTTCCCTTACTTTACAGCGTGTGCCTCTTCAGTCCGCGTTGTCAACCTGGGTTTCACTTCTCCGTCTTACCCCCGTTTTGGATCTGGGTTCTTGTCATGCCTCACTCCTTTACAGTTGGGTTCTTGTCATGCCTCACGCCTTTACAGCTGGGTTCTTGGCGTGCCTCACGTCTTTACAGCTGGGTTCTTGGCGTGCCTCACCCCTTTACAGTTGGGTTCTTGTCATGCCTCACGCCTTTACAACTGGGTTCTTGGCGTGCCTCACCCCTTTACAGTTGGGTTCTTGTCATGCCTCACGCCTTTACAGTTGGGTTCTTGGCATGCCTCACGCCTTTACAGCTGGGTTCTTGGCATGCCTCACCCCTTTACAGCTGGGTTCTTGGCGTGCCTCACGCCTTTACAGCTGGGTTCTTGGCATGCCTCACCCCTTTACAGCTGGGTTCTTGGCGTGCCTCACCCCTTTACAGCTGGGTTCTTGGCGTGCCTCACCCCTTTACAGTTGGGTTCTTGTCGTGCGTCACGCCTTTACAGCTGGGTTCTTGGCGTGCCTCACGCCTTTACAGCTGGGTTCTTGTCATGCCTCACGCCTTTACAACTGGGTTCTTGGCGTGCCTCACCCCTTTACAGTTGGGTTCTTGTCATGCCTCACGCCTTTACAACCGGGTTCTTGGCGTGCCTCACCCCTTTACAGTTGGGTTCTTGTCATGCCTCACGCCTTTACAACTGGGTTCTTGGTGTGCCTCACGCCTTTACAGCTGGGTTCTTGGCATGCCTCACCCCTTTACAGCTGGGTTCTTGGCGTGCCTCACCCCTTTACAGCTGGGTTCTTGGCGTGCCTCACCCCTTTACAGCTGGGTTCTTGGCGTGCCTCACCCCTTTACAGTTGGGTTCTTGTCGTGCGTCACGCCTTTACAGCTGGGTTCTTGGCGTGCCTCACGCCTTTACAGCTGGGTTCTTGGCATGCCTCACGCCTTTACAGTTGGGTTCTTGGTGTGCCTCACCCCTTTACAGTTGGGTTCTTGGCATGCCTCACCCCTTTACAGCTGGGTTCTTGGCGTGCCTCACCCCTTTACAGTTGGGTTCTTGGTGTGCCTCACCTCACCCTCTTAAGCGGGGATCTCGGTGTGTGAGCCTGCCTCACCCCTTTAAGCTAGGTTCTTGGCCAGGGCCATCGCCCACTCACTCTTACGGGACCCTTAGTCCCAGGTTTGTGATCCTGTCAAATAGGATCCTGCTCGCAGCACCAGATTTGTAGCGGAGAAAGAATTTCACTACTAACACCAGGGTAACGCTTCGGAAGAGTTTATTAGAGCGAGATATCTCAGAGAGCAGTCCCTGTAACAGCCAGGGCTCAGCTCTGAACTACACAGTTGCATTGCTTGAATTTATACAGTGAACAAGTTAATTTGCGAAGTCAGCAGAATGAGTTACTAGATAAATGGGGAAGGAAATACATAACATAAGCCCTTTCACCAGAGTCACGGAAGTGAAAGTTTGGAAGATATGGTATCTCTGGAAATAAAGAATGTTATTTGGAGCTACTCTTTTGCAAGCCCTGATGTCCTTATGGTTTCCCCACCATTGTCTAAGCAATATGCTGACTCGGCAAGTCCTTGTAAACAGCTTATATGTGAACCTTTAACACCTTGTATTCAGATTTTCTTCCACAGATAGAGTTAAAATGCGAGCATATTTTTCCCTCTGAGGTTGGGTGAGATAAGCACTGGAGGACGTGTTTAAGGCCAGTTAAAGGAAACATTAGGGGGAACGTAATGCAGAGTGGTGAGTGTGGAACGAGCTGCCAGCTGAAGTGGTGAACACGGAATCGCTTTTAACATTTAAGAGAAACCTGGAGAGGGTCATGAATTGGGGGAGTGTGGAGGGCAATGGCCCGAGTGTAGGCAGAATAATACTTCGGCACAGACTAGATGGGGCAAAAGGCCTGTTTCTTCAGCTTTTGTAAAGTATTATCCACTCATTAGAATGACCATTCTATGCCCTCTCCACAGATGCTTTTTGACCTGCTGAGTGTTTCCAGCATTTCCTGTTTTATTTTAGAATTTCAGCAACTGCATTGACCAAAAGCACCGATTGGAGCAGTCACTCGGGCTTATATCCCGACCGGGTGGGGCTTGATCCATTCAGGCCCAGATTGGCAGCCAGCCAGGTGTTGTCCTGTCCCCTTACACTCCTACAAGTACAGAGGTTGCCCCCCTACAGTAAGGCCGGTGGTGGACCACCACACAAGATGTTGGCTCTTCTCTGTTCACCTTTACCTGAACCGTCTCTTCCTTGGGCCCAGCTCACTTTCTCCACTGAGAATTGAACAGAACACTGCGCTCAACGCAACCACGTGGTCAAGGATGTGATTATGTAGCAAATACACTCCCTGTAGCAAATTGGATCGCAATGGAA
Source organism: Narcine bancroftii (assembly GCF_036971445.1). Classification (NCBI taxonomy): domain Eukaryota; kingdom Metazoa; phylum Chordata; class Chondrichthyes; order Torpediniformes; family Narcinidae; genus Narcine; species Narcine bancroftii. Next base: position 76,003,878 of record NC_091480.1, on the reverse strand, counting down.
GATCGAGCTTGTTTATGTTTGGAAGAGATCGGATCACGCCTTTCGCAGCTCAAGCAGTAGAAACTCCCTACGCCAATGGATTGGCAGCCAGCCAATCCGTCATTGAACTTGACCTTCAACAAGGTGTAACTGAGGAGATACATTGTGTTGGTGTCATAATTGGTGGCAGAAGCAGATTCCTCGCCGGCAGCGAAAGAGTTAACCTTCAGTACAATAGCCCCCTTATCTAGCGGGGCTCTGACAAGGGACAGGAGGGGATGGGACGGGACTTAAGGCGGCGTTGCCGGGCTAGAGCTGAGACCTTCAGCCCACCCCTCACTGCCGGAAATGTCAACATATCAGGTGCACAAATTGCAGCGAGCCCGTTCGGGTCTCTGACCGCCTTCGAGTGAACAGAGGCGAGCGAGGAATCCGCCAGAGGCGGACCATGGCTCCAGTGTGTTCCTCCAAGACCGTGTTATTCAGCTGCGCGATTTGCATTTTCCTGCTGGCAATCATTCATTTTGAAGCATCTTTCGATGACAGGTACGTAGCAGAAGGGCGAGGGGCCGATCTCCTTCTCCCGGGCGAGCTTGGCGCGCTCGGAACCGTGCGCCTGGGCTGCGGGCTTGTGGCTGAGTGGAGCCCATCGCGGGGAGTTCGCAGGCGGCGATGTGTCCGAGCATTTCCGCTCAGTCAAATTGAAAGATTGACAAGGAAGCGAGTTGAACAGGTTTCGGGCTTCCCTAGAATAACGAGGGGAGATTTGATGTCCAAAATTATGAGATGTCGGTAGAGTAGGCTCCCCCCCCAAAAAAAAAGTTGGGTGAGTCGAGAACTTTAGAGAATATGGGGAAAGAGTTGAAAGGGACTATGGCTTCATTTGAAAAAAAAAACTTTTCATGGGTACATGCATCGAAGGGCTATGGTCTGGGTGCAGGTCAATGGGAGGAGGCAGAACAAGGGTTGGGCACCGATAAGATGGGTCAAAGAGCCTGCATGGGAATATTCTTCAAAGTTTGGGGCTTTTCTACTTTGTGGGCACAGTTTGGGGCTTTTCTACTTTGTGGGCACAGTTTGGGGCTTTTCTACTTTGTGGGCACAGTTTGGGGCTTTTCTACTTTGTGGGCACAGTTTGGGGCTTTTCTACTTTGTGGGCACAGTTTGGGGCTTTTCTACTTTGTGGGCACAGTTTGGGGCTTTTCTACTTTGTGGGCACAGTTTGGGGCTTTTCTACTTTGTGGGCACAGTTTGGGGCTTTTCTACTTTGTGGGCACAGTTTGGGGCTTTTCTACTTTGTGGGCACAGTTTGGGGCTTTTCTACTTTGTGGGCACAGTTTGGGGCTTTTCTACTTTGTGGGGTGGAGGAACAAAACAAAAGGACATTTGGATCTAGGGTGAGTGTGTGAGAATTGCGAATGTCCAGTCTGTTGGAGGAAAACCAAACTATTAAATTTGCCACCTGTTTGTCCAGGAAATTCTTTCTGGGGAAGAAAGAGACAAAATACCTCCTGGGACCTTCTGCACCCTGCAGTAGCGTCGCTGGGAACAAATCGGCTGGCTGTTATTTCATACTTATTATTTTAAAATTTCGAGATAAACCACAGTTTCATGCCCTTCCACCGCACCGCATTCACACCCACGTGTCCAATGAACCGACAAGCTTTGTATGTCTTTGGGATGGGAGGAAGCGCACAGGGATTCGAACCTTGGGCCGCTGGCACGGTAACAGCATTGCGCAACCTCCCACGCTGAACATGCTCTCACTATTTCAGTTTAGAAGGCATAAGGATAATATTCAATATTGTATACCTCTAAAGGATAAAAGGTCAGTTGCTCAGTATAAATAACCTGAAGTAGATACCAAAATGAGACTACAGTCTAAATACAGTGCCTCTGTCACCAGCATGGATACTAATTTAAGTATAAGTTTTCATGATAGCACGTTGCCAAAGTGTAATGATGTTCTATCAATGACAGTCAGTCTGCTTCTAGAGGTCACCTATTGTTTTGTATAACAGCATCATCACTAACCCAATACCAGATAGTAACACTGAGGTACATTACAAGATCACAAAATAAAGGAACAGAAACAGGCCACTAGGCCCATCGAGTCTGTTCTGTGACTCTACACTAAACTATGCTCACACCTAGTTCCAATTTCCAGCTTTTTCCCCATATCCCTTGATACCCTTACTAATGAGATAATTATCCATTTCCTGCTTAAATACTCCCAGTGATCTGGCCTCCACTGCTTTGTGCGGCAGCGAGTTCCACAGATCCACGACCCACTGACGAAAGAAATTCTTCCTCCTCTCTGTTTTAATTGGATAACTTCTAATTTTAAGATTGTGACGCCTTGTCCTCAATTCATCCATCAAAAGAAACATATTATCCGCATTCACTGTCAAAACCTTTCAATTTTCGAAATATCTCTGAGATTTCCCCCCCACCTCCACCCCCCATTCTCCTATACTCCAACGAATACAACCCAAGAGCTGCCAAATGTTCCCCATACGCTAGCCCTTGCATTCCAGGAATCGTCCTAGTTAATCTCCTCTGCACCCTTTCCAACAACATCACATCTTTTCTAAGATAGGGGACCCAAAACTGTACACAGTACTCCAAATGGGGTCTCACCAGTACCCCATAGCATCTCATTAACACCTCTCCACTCTTGTGCACTATACCTCTTGAAATAAATGCTGGCATAGCATTCACCTTCTTCGCTACCAATCCCATCTGGGCATTAACTTTTAGATTTACCTGCAGAAGGATGCCCAGGTCTCTGCGAGGATTGAATTTTCTCCCCATCCAGATAGTACTCTGCCTGTTATTTCCACTACCAAAACATAGAACCATGCATTTCTCAACATTGTACTTCATCTGCCATATTTGCCCAGTCTCCCAAACTGTCTGTATCCCTCTGCAATTTTACAGTATCTTCACCACTTCCCACTCCACTACCCATCTTAGTGTCATCTGCAAATTTAGCCACAAAACCATTCGTTCCATAATCCAAATCATTAATATAAATTGTAAACAGCAGTGGCCCCAAGATGGACCCCTGCAGAATGCCACTTGTTACAGGCAGCCATCCTGAATAGGATCCCTTAATTTCAACCCTTTGCTCTCTGCCTATCAGCCAGTTTTCTATCCAGTCTAATAGCTTCCCTGTAATTCCATGGACCCTCATGTTATGTAGCAGCCTAACGTATGGCACCTTATCGAAAGCCTTTTGAAAAGCCTCACCTTTGTCTATCCTACCTGAGATTTCTTTAAAAAAACTCTAATAGGTTGGTCAGGCAGGATCTACCCTTCAAAAAACCATGCTGACTAGGACCTATCTTGTCATGGATTTCCAGGTATTTCATAACTTCATCCTTGAGGATTGACTCTAATATCTTCCCAACCACTGACATCAGACTTCTAGGTCTATAGTTTAATTTTTTTCTGTTTCCCACCTTTCTTGTACAGCGGAACCACATTTGCAACCTTCCAATCCCCTGGAACCACGCCAGAGACTATTGATTTCCAGAAGATTGACACCAATGGATCCACAATCTCCAAAGCCACCTCTTTCAAAACCCACGGGTGTACTTCATCCAGTCCGGGAGATTTATCTATCTTTAATCCATTCAATTTACCTAGCACAATTTCTCTAGTAATCTTAACTGTATCCAACTCTACTCCCTGAAGCCTCTGTCTATCAGGGATATTACTAATGACTTCTACAGTGAATATTGACATAAAATATTGATTTAATTGTGCCATTTATTTATAACCCATTATAATTTCCCCAGCATCATTTTCTATTGGTCCTATATGAACACCTGTACCATCTTTCCTTTGAATAATTCCCTTTTCCTTGGAATATATCTATCCTGTATGCCTTTTATTACTTGCAAAAATATCTTCCAATCCTGCTCTGTTCCACCAACTAGTTTGCTTTTCCAGTTGACTTGAGCCAGTTCCTTTCTCATACCACCGTAATTTACTTTATTCCGATAACATTTTTACCTTTTCAACTTTGAAATTGAATTTGACCATGTTATGGTCATTTCCTAATGACAAGGTTCATTGCACATGACCCAATTCAGAACTACAGATTCCCTGGTGGGCTTCTCAACAAGCTGTTCAAAAAATCCATCTCTTAGGTTTTTTTTACAAAATCCCTCTCCTGTGATCCAGTAATTTCCTGTCCTTCCTAATCCCCTGTCATGTTAAAATCCCCCACAATTATTTTGATGTTATCTTTGCAATGTGCCCTTTGTATTTCTGTCTGTATTTCATAGTCCACTTCCTGACTGCTGTTTGGAGGCCTGTATATAACTGCTAATACGATCTTTTTACCCTTGGCATTTCTTGATACAACCCATACTGATTCTATCCCTTTAGACCCTATGTCCCTCTTTCTATTGATTTAATATCATTACTTATCATCGGAGCTACCCCTCCACCTCTACACACCTGCTTATCATATTGACCTCTCAATCGTACACCTCAATGAGCCATGTTTCAGTAATGGCCACAATGTCACACCTTTTTAGTTGAATCTGAGCAACCAGGTCATCTACTTTGTTTCTGATGCTAAAGTGACCATAAGCCCATTATTGATGTTGTTTGTGCTGTATTCCTGTTGAACAGCTTTCTCCTGTCTGCTCACCTGCCTTTCCTTTATGTCATTATTGATCACCTCTTTACTATTAATTCTTTCCTCTGTTGTAACTCCGACTCGCTGCTATCCTATTCTCTTTGCTCTCATTTTAATTTCCCTCCCCCTGCAAATCTAGTTTAAACCCTTCCCAATGGCTCCAGCAAACCCTCCTGCTAGGATATTGGTCCCTTTCCAGTTTAGGTGCAGCCCATCCTTTTATAGAGGTCTGACCTTCCCCAGAAGTGATCCCAATGATCTAGGAATCTGAAGCCCTGCCCCCTACACCAACTCTTTAGCCACGCACTCATCTGCCAGAACTTCCTATTTGTACCCTGTCTAGCGCGTGGCACAGGCAGCAATCAAGAGATTACCATCGTCGAGGTCCTGTCTTTTAACTTTATACCTAATTCCCAATATTCCCTCTTGAGGACCTTGTCTCTACCTCTATGTCATTGGTCCCCACGTGGACCATGACATCCTGCTGCTCTCCCTCCCCTTCCAGAATACTGCTGAAATGATTTGAGACATCCCTGACCCTGGCACCTGGGAGGCAACATACCTTCTGGGGGTCTCTATGCATTCCAGCAAATTTCCTGTCTGCCCTCCTAACCAACAAATCCCCTATTACTAATGCTCTCCTCTTTGCAGCCCTTCCCTTCTATGCTGAGGAGTCCATCTCTGCCAGACACTTGACCACCTTGACTTGTCCCTGGTAGATTGTCCCCATCAGCAGTATCCAAAACAGCATACCTATTGGCGGTGGGAACATCCACAGGGGTACTCTGCATTACTGGTCCCTTCCTTTTACCTCCCCTGACAGTCGCCCATGTATCTGCATCCTGCCTATTTGGGGTGACTACCTCTCTCTAATTCCTCTCTATGACTGCCTCAGCCTCCTGAATAACCTGCAGTTCATCCAGTTCCAGCTCCAGTTGCCGAACTCTGTCGGTAAGGATCCAGAGCTGAATGCACTTTCTGCAGGTGTGGTTATCTGGGACAAGTATACCGTCCCAGATTTCCCACATCCCGCAGCTGGAACAATTCACAGGCCTAGCTGACTCCATTAGCTTGTAGAATACCCTTGACTAGACTTGCCTTCTCAGCTTACCTTGGTTGCAACAGTTGCTCGCTGAAGCCTCTCGAGCCAAAGCTTCAAAGCCCCACTCCTTCACTGCCACTCACTCGCCAGTTGCTCCTTTACCTTTCCCTCTTTTTATTGATCCTCGACCAATTAACCCTGTCACTCGCTCCTTGCCCACCCTCCTCTGAACGCTGCCGAATTCCATCTCCTCCTACACTGACTCCTCGCTCGAACCAACTAGGCCTGAGCCCTGGTACTAGTGGGATGAGTCTGTAACTATAAACACTAGGGTACAGTATTGGTGGTGATGAGTCTGTCACTGTGTAAGACTGGGGTACAGTATTGGTTGGGTTGGGTCTATCACCATAATGCTGAGGTACATTACTGGCAGGGATGGGTCTGTCACTGCATAACACTGTACTTGGAACATGTTTTGTTGAATAACAGCATCATCCCCAATCCATATAGTACCCAATACCAGATGGTGACTGAGTTAACATCATCTGACAAATTTAGTGGGTTTAATATGCTGGAGAATGGATCTGGCCATGGACTGAACAAAGTCAGTCAGTGTCCATTTTGACCCCTTCAGTTCAAAACCTTCATTGAAGTCTTTGTTTTAAAAACATAATGCATCTGTATTAACACTTGTCTGAACTGTGACAGCAACCGGAAGCACTGAGAGAAGATTTGTCACCTTTCTGTCTGAAAGGGAAAATGGTCAATGCAGATAGATGCGGTATTCTCCTGATGATTCTCTTGCTGGTTGCACGTCCAGGATGGAAGCAAGCTCTCCTGTTGCTCATTTGGCTGCAGAAGAAATGTGGCACAGAATGATTTCAAGAATTCCTCAGTAATGATGTTGACTATGAGTCTGTTTTGTGATTTAGGGTGGAGATGGGAAGGAACTGCTTTTCTCAAACAGTGGTGAATCTAGAATTCTTTACCCATGAAAACGGTGGAGGCTGCCTCATTCAATAGATGTCAGATAGAGTTAGAATATATTTTTGCATAATAAGGGAATTAATCGTTACGGGGGGGGGGGGGGAAAGGCAGGTAGTTGGAGAAGAGTCCACAGTCAGAGTAGGCGTGATCTTATTGCATGGCAGAGCAGGCTCGATGGGCCAGATGGCAGACTCCTGCTCCAGTTTCTTCATTTGCCAATCATGGTCCTCCTTTGCTGAGCTGTAGAATGCTCTCATTGTGCCTCCTGCTTTTTATTTTTCTCTGGCACTTTTGCAAGTGTCTTCTTGGAATTTAACACAAATTTTAACTTTTCTCCTGCACGCTATCTCTGAGACGTTTTGTTTCCGTGGCCTCTTGCTTATTCCGTTCTCTTGCAGGTATATGGACCAGCTGACTAAACTGAAGCTTAACCAGGTGTTCAGTCTGACTTCACAAGCCAACAACAGTGAAAGGAAGCAGTTAAATGACAGCGAGAGAGGGAAGAGAGAGTGTGAAAGGTGTACTTCCAGGTAAGGATCCGGGATGTTGGTGGCTTGAATAAGGGACGTTAAACAATCTGAGATGGTGTACCTTCCCTGGTTAGGCTCCCTCTGTTGTCAGTCCTGCTGAGGCCTCTGGGGAACTTGCTCCCTCAATCACACAGTCCACCCACCTCTTTTGCCTTTAAGATGCTCTTTAAGAACAACCTATTGTGTCTCAATTCTAAATCTTGGGCATGAACAACACAGTATTTTCTAATCTTCTTCTGTGACCTTACCATGGTTTACAGGGGAAGATGGAGAAAGGGACAATGGTGTCCATGGAATAGATTTTACCTGGCTACCTCTTGTATTTCCTCTCACCTTAAACCTATGCTCTCTAGTTGTAGACTCCCTGACCATGAGGGAACACTGAGACCACTCACCTTATCTGGGTACCTCTTAATCTTGTATACCTCTGTAAAATCACCCCTCAGCCTCCTATACTCCAGAGAGTTAAGTCCCAATCCGTCCATCCTCCCCGTACAACTCGAGCCCTCTGGTCTCAGTAATATTATGTCTGTAGTAGAACACGAAGATCTGTAGACAGTGGTTGAAGTAAAAACACACAAAGCTGGAAAAAACTCAGCAGATCAAGCAGTGTCCTTTATACAGCAAAGGTAAAAATACATAACTAGCGTTTCATTAAGGTATGGAAAAAATATCAGCAGGCATCCGAGCAAAAGAGTAAGGGGGGGGGGCATGCAAAGGCAGGAAGTGATGGGTGGAAAAGGGAGGGAGGGAGGAGACAGCAACAATCAAGGGGAGGAGGGATGGCTAGGTGAAGGGAGGGAGGAGAACTGGAAAGGGGGAAGAGGGGAGCAAGTTAGCAGACACTGGAAAAATCGATGTTAATGTTATCTGGCTGGAGAGTGCCCAGATGGAAAATCAGATGTTGTTCCTCCAATTTGCGGTAGTACATAAGGCCTTTGTCAGACATGTGAGTATAGGAGTGTGACACAGACTGAAATGGTTGGCTACTGGGAGGTCTCGGTGACTGGTGCGGATGAAGCGAAGGTGCTCAGCGATCTCTCCGAGGTAGAGAAGGGCATTATTTGTCTGGATGCTGATTAATTGCTCCAGAGGTCAGGGTTGCACTCCTGCTACTTCCTCCAGTGCATCACTTGTCTTCAGTTGATGCAGCATTTTTGTTTAGCCAACAGCTAAAGCCCTGGTCCACATGGGAATGGAACTCTACATACTGTGAAAAGATTTACAAGTGGATTGCGTCACCTCCTAGTCAACGGTAAGACTTCTGTTCATTCCTTCTTACAAATGTTTTTCAGAGATAAATTGGGAAAGGTTTGTTACAGTAGGTCACATGCAACACTTTAAAAGAGATCTTATTTGAAGTACTGGAACCATGCTGGCGACCTAGTGGCTTCTCACGCCTTTTTGCAAGAGCTTTGAAGAGTGCTCCAGAGCCGTCACCAATGGATTATTGTTTACCAAGGCAAGAGATGAAAGAGCAGACTGGAGTTGCAGCTATCTGAAAGGAAAATTTGCTGTTGTAAGAGGATCAAGTGGTTTTGTAAGCAGAGAGGCTTTTCTCTCAGAAAGAAAAAGAGAAAGAGAAAGGGAAAGAGAGCACAGGAGCAGAAGTTGCTGGGACTCAAACAGGACAAACTGACAAGCTTTTGGAAGACAACCTGGTTGAAGCCCTTGTGGTTCATGCAAGAGGAGAGGATTGGCTGTCTAATGTTTCATTTGGAATAAGAGAAACAAAAAGGCACTTTGTGGTGACCTGAAAGAAGGAGGTTATAATCTAGGGAACCCTGATAGGGCAAGTTTAGTCAGCAAGACACTGAGGTGACTGATGGAAGTACATCAGTTGTGGATATCCTGGAACAACAAATCTCTCTCTGAAAACCAACAAGAACCTTCCTGAGCAGTAACCATTTATCTTTTGAGCACCAAAGCCTGGTGAAATTCAGAAATGTTAAATTTTGTGCACAGTATAAGGATTGCCTGCAACCAGTGAACTTGGAGGAGTGAGAAGTGAGATTGGACTGTGAACTAAAGAACTTTTCTGAACTTACACACACCTTACCTACACGTGCACTTAGAATTAGAAGTGGGTTAAGTGAGACAATAGTGATAAGTTAAAGTGTGATCCTGTTTTCCTGTTCAAAGATCATTAAAAGCAACTTTTGTTGAAGTAACCATTTGTCTTGGTGAATATCTACTACTGCTGGGTTTGTGGGTCCTCTGGGCTCATAACTGTATATAGTAAGTAAAAAGTAAATGAGTAAATCAAAGTAAATGTTTAAAAAAAAAGTAATTAAGAATACAAAATAAATGTTACCATACTACTCTTGCATCATATCTGGAGATTTCCCACCTCTTCTCTGCAGTGCGACTCGTCCTTGTTGCTGTTGAGGCCGATTGTTGTTGTGTCATCTGTAAACTTGATGACACTGGAGCTGGATCTGGCCATGCAGCCATGGACCAGTGCTCAGCATGACGGCACTCGACCTTCTGCTACCGACCCGGGCAGTCCCTGGTCTTTGTGTTTGGAAGCCCAGAATCTAGTTACAGAGAGTGGTGAAGAGTCCCAGTGAGGACAGCTTCCCCACTAGCCTCTGGAGAATGCTCGTATTAAACGCTGAGCTGAAGTTGATGAACTTGGCGTATGAGGTGTTGTTCTCCACGTGGCTCATGATGGAGTCAAGGGCCGAGGCTATCGCATCACTGCCAAGGCCAGCCTTTCACGCCCATTGCTAGTTATCCTGGCGGAAATGATTGGAGCCACTTCCTTGAACTGCAGCCAAGCTCCCAAGGTAGATGCTCCCACTGTGCTGGGGACTCCACAATGACGAAGGAGCAGCGACACGATTCTGGTGAGGATGGAGAGGAATCTGCAGGTGCATTTGCATGCCTTCTTGTGGATAGATTGTGAGTTTGGCTGGGGGGAGGGGTGTGGGTACTGTTGAAGATACGACGTTGTGACATAGTTATGAGGTGAGAGTTGAAAGATTTAAAAGGGACATTCAGACACGTGGTAGACATATGAAACGAGCTGTGGGGGAAATGATACAAGCGGAATCACGGTGTTTAAAAGCCATTAGGACAGTAATGAGGCCAGGTCGACAGCTTGACCAGCAAAGATGAATTGGGCCACAGGGCGCACTTTATGCTGTAAGACTATGACCCTGCTGTACAAAGCAACCTATTGGCCCACAAACTGTTGTTGTGACCTATATTCCCCATAGTCTCATCTCCCTCCATGTTCTGCCATGGCACCTACCCACTGGCGGCAATTCACAGTGGCCAACCAACTGACCAAACTCCAAGGCTTCGTGATTTGTGAGGAAATGTAATGTCCCGTGTGAAATGCATGGTGTTACAGAGAATAGCTATTTGATGACTGGTGTGTGATAGTTCGACCCCCACTGTCAAGTTAAAAAGACCAGCACAAGGACGATAGAGCAATACCAAAACCTGTATTACAATTACGCTAGCTGGAATGAGTGGTATTAACGTCAGGTAGACCCAAGGTCACCCTAGTTAATACCAGAACCTCATTCGAAGGTTGAAGTGAAACAGTTCAATATTTAAGGCATATTCTTACATACAAATCTGATAGGCCTCTCTTTGAACATTGTTACAAGCTTATGTTTTACATTTTGCATACCTCTTTTCTAAAGACAGGAAAGTAACTGACATCAATCAGTTATTTACAGGTGCTAGTCATAATTAAAAGATATCATTTCTTGCATAGGAGGTCTGGAAAGATTGCTTCCAATACACAGTAACAGCCATGTGTATTCCTGAGTTTTAGTCTTTAATTATCACAGGTAAATATCACTGTAACAATGGGGAGAGAAATCAGCTGCAGTTGTGTGGGAAGCCATTCGTGAATGGATTGCTCGTTGACAGGTAGTTAACTCAAACTACAAAGTCAGTCAGGACTTCTTGTGTTAAAAGGCATTATGTTCTGTCCCAGGAAATGGCCAAAATACTTAATTCAGATGAATTTGGAGGATGAGTTGATTAATTTTAATTGTCTATCTGGGATGTGCTTATGCCCAGTAAACATGTGGCTCTCTCTGCCCCCAGTTTGTAAACTAGGGACAGGAGTTTTTAATAAAACAAAATAATATGGATAGCTCAAAATACAAACTTTCACAGGTGCTCAAGATGGGGGAAAGGATTTCTGGCCATGTAGTCTTGGCTCTGCATCTAAATGAGACACAAAGGTCACAGACATGCTCCCTGCTACATGGTTTACTTGAGTCGGATGGGTTATTTTCTGAGGTTGGGAAAAGGAAAAAATGTATGTTGGAGTTTTTTTAGTTTGGGGATGGCTATTTCAGGCATTGTTTGACATTGGCAGAGAGATTAATATGGTCTATAATTTCCCCCTTTCTACTGAAAGCTGTGTGAATGAGGGGTACACTTGCAGTGATTTTATTACATGAATCCAAAGTCCTAAGCTGTTATACCAAAATCAACAACGGCAGTGCTGCCAGAGCTGCCGCAACTGCAGAACGGTCAGCGTAGCAATTAGTGCAACGCTATTACAGTGCCAGCAATCAGGACCAGGTTTGAATCCTGCCCTATCCAAAAGGAGTTTCCGACTGCTTGGGTTTCCCCGGGGGCTCAGGTTTCCTCCCACCTTCCAAAATGTACCGGTTGTTGTAGATTAATTGGGTGCGATTAGTCGGCATGAGCTGATAGGGCCTGTTACCGTACTGTATGTCTGTCTAACTGCACTGGTGACGCAGTCACAGGAGAGCAGAGACGCAGTGCTCTCCAAAGGGTTCAACTGGTTGGACCTAATACCGGCGGCTTCATACAGGCTTCAAGCAGCCTGTTGAAGGACCCAATGGTGTTTGTGAATAAAATCCTGCAACAGTGAGTTCTGTGCCCAAGATGGTGGAGCCTGTGCCAGGGAGCAGCCATGAGGGGTTACAGACTCCAGGGAGCAATAGATCAGCACAGGGTGCCAAAACTGGGTGAAAATCCCCCGTTGGGAAGGGGAAGCAGAGGAGATGACCTAACTGGACGACGTAAGGTCAGAACTGTTAAGCACAATTCTGCAAAGTCCAGTGTAGGCTTTTAAACTGATGCACAGAAGTGATGCAGTACACCCCCACATCGAACTGGTGCACCACCACCCCTGACACTGATTAAACACTCCCAACTCTTTTAACAATGTACATCTTACCAACAGTTTCTCCAGCACCCTTCCATGTTTCTAGGCCTGGAGTGAAGCAGGGTGGTCCCAAGCTGCCAAAGAGAGAGAACAAAGGGCACATGGCACCTTCATAGTGCTGGAGGGACAAGCCCACATCATCTACTGGGGGTCAATAGCTCAGCGGCAAGAGGGTTAATCTAATTACAATAGCCAATGGCCCAAGGCCAAGTACAAGCAGGCTGGAGAGTGGAGCCCAGATGATTTACATGTAACCAACAGCAAGATGTGCACTAATGGGTGGGGCGGACCCAAACCTTGATTGGCAGCTGGTGTGTCCTCCGACTAGGTAGGGGGCAGCGCTGTCACATGACAGCCACAGCCCTTCCCAATACAATCCACCCCTCGGAGGTCACACCACTCACCAATCATGAGACAATCAATAACTATGCATGTACAAGTCAAAACATGTTTTTTAAAAAAAAAATACTGATCAAGTGGATCAATATAGTCACTACTGCCATCTGAATGCTGGACAAGGCACATAGTCAAATTCAATGACAACACCTCACCAGCCCCCGCACCCCTGGCCAAATAGGGTCATTGTTACCAATGGGGCAGTGTGCTGTGAGAGCTGCTCCCCAGTGTCAGAGGGGAGGATAGAAAAAGGAATTTGTTTGGTCACTGACTCCTATGCATGGGTTCTCTGGCTTAGCTGGCAAATGTGAGCACCCTTACTACCAACGTCTGTGAGCAGGCAGTGCAAGGTCATCCATCAGGTGCCAGAGCCCTCTCTTGGCCTGCTCATCCCACACCTTGCCCTCATGTTTGGATACACCCTAAGCACAGAGCCTAGATGCCTGTCACCTTGCTACCCCATGGTGAGGCAGGGGGCAGGCCAGCAGGTCTACATCCAGGATGTATCTGGGGTGCCTGCTTTTCTGGGCTGACATTTGACAGCAGGATGCGTTCTCTTTCAACGGGTGCCCCAAGTGCCCGTGTTGGATCCCTGTAACGATAGTCCGGAGGAGTCAAGACAGAAAGTTAGCCAATTTAGTGTTTTTTTAAATAAAGGCTCCCACAGTCCCCACCCCATGGGGTGTTTTTCGGTTAATGGGAGTTTCTGGGGTGATGCCTTCATTGCAAAACAAAATATATGTTTCCTAACATGGTGTCTGATCATTGACTGGTCAGCTCACAAACTGTAACTTTACATCCACACTGCAATTATGTATCTATAAATTTCAGTTTCTCTGAAATTAGAGACATTATGCATTATATATTTTTAAAAAAGCTAAACATGCATTTTTTTAAAAAACAGTTAAAGGCTTGGTTAGATAGAATGTCCAGTGATAGCTTCCAGAGCAACTGAAATTTTGCATAATACCTGACACAAACTATCTTGGTCAGTAGTCAGTTTGGTGTCACTGTACAGTGGGTTGATCTCGCCTCCAACCGTGTATCTTGGCGCCTCACAGTTCGGCGGGCAGCAACCTCCTTTGAAGAAGACCGCAGAGCCCACCTCACGGACAAAAGACAAAGGAGGAAAAACCCAACACCCAACCCCAACCAACCAATTTTCCATTGCAACCGCTGCAACCGTGCCTGCCTCGGACTTGTCAGTCACCAACGAGCCTGCAGCAGACGTGGACATTACCCCTCCATAAATCTTCGTCCGCGAAGCCAAGCCAAAGAGGAAGAAACAGGTGCTCACAAAATCATAAACAACCCTGAGGAAAGTGTTGCCCGATGTCCCGGTATCAAATGGGTTGTAGTGAGCGGCGGCGCCAGGCAGAGATTTTCTCCAGAAGACCAGCAGGACTCTGCACCCTTGGATCTTCTGCCAGAGATTCCATTCAGCACCTGCCTTATTGGTCGAGATCTGTAATTTAAAAGGAACTCCTGCCTGGCAGGGGGCAAGGGGCAGTGCTTGTTCAACAGCTTGCTTTGCTATGTCAAAAGCAGCCTGTTGTTCTGGTGTGGCTTTCTTATGGGAGACCCTATAGGGTGGCTCAAAGAGCATGGTAAGGCGGGGTATGTTCTGCTGCCAATAGCTTAGGAGGCCCACGAGGCTCTGGGAGTCTGTTTTATTTGAGGGGATGGCAAAATTCAAAGTTTCATTCTTGGCAGTCTCAGAAATGTCTCTTTGACCTGAGCATTATTGTGTGCCCAGGAACAGGACTTTCTGGCAAGATGTGGGTGAGGAGAAGCTGGAGTCTGAGCCCTAAAACAATGATAAAATGTACAATTGACACCTCTCTGGGAGAGGTTGAATAGGTTGTACATTACAGCAGATTATTTGACTGTGGAAAGTGTCTTGTCTCTTGCCCCAAGTAGCTGCAACTTGCTCTTGTGAGTTGAAATGGAGAGGAAGAAAAGAAAGCATTTTTGTTGCAGGGTCTATACTGTGAGCTACAGACAATCTTCAAACTTGGAGGGAAGGGGGACTGGTTCCCCTTTGCCTCTCCCATCTACAATTTTAGCCTGTGCAAACCTGAATATAAACTTGTCTCTGATAGTATCAAGGGATTGTTCCTTGAAAACATTGATCTCTAGAATGCATGCAGGGAAAGGCACCATTAAGACTGTTACAGGAATATGTGGCCTTAGGTCCCCTGGCTAGGAGTGGGCAATGGAACAAATGTGGTGGGGTGCCCTGGCCTTCATCCTATAGGTGGGGGGTTGGGTTCTGCCACCCCAGAGGTAAGGATTCCTGCTAGCACAGATAGGACAGTTCCTGTCTCAGCAGGTCTCTGAGCTCAGAGACAGGAGAGACTGTTTCAAGAGGGGAAGGAGCAGGACAGTGTCAGTGTCGGCAGGGGCAGCCCTAGGCTTTATTCCAGGCTGGTTGTAGGTTATCCCCTTGCCTTTTCTCCCCCCACAAAGCTCCTTCCACAGGGTGTAAATGGCAGAAGTCGGGATCCAGTCTATGCTAGCGCAGTCAACCCCTGTGCACAGCGGATCCACGAACAGCTGCCTACGTGTAAAGCGGGGAAGGAATTTATTTCTAGTCCTCACTGCTGTCCTACGGACCTGGGTGGGTGCCCCCCACTTCACGAGTTCTAGCCCTTCCAAGAGGGTGATGGCATCCCACACTGTCTTCCCATTAGTCAGTGCCATGAGGGGCAGACCCACTGATTTAAGGTCGGGGGCTGCAGTGGTTACGAGGTGTCCCACGAGTGCGCCAGTCACCCTTGTATTTTCAATAAAATTTTGGTTGCTAGACCTCATAAGCCCCGTTGATCAGCACTCACTCTCTAATAACCTGGGTGCCCTCACTGACAGTACTCCATTATGGGTGCCTTTGTAGATTCCACTCCAGGAGGGTGGGGTACCAGACCCTTTCCACAGTCACCACCCAATTCCACAGGGTGGTGCCTTCCTGAACTTCTGGCTGTGGCACCTGTAGGACATTGTTAATGCTCTGCTGGTCAGAGAGGCTCCCCAGGATGCTCGCCTCTTGGTTGGCAAGGCTCAAATTGGGGGCCCCTTCGTCCCACAGCCGGAGCAGCCGCACAACCAGATGCTCGTCTGGTTGCTGACAATACTGGTCTGCTAGTTGAGTTACTTTTTGGGAGAAGTCGTGCATTTCAGTCAACTTGGAGTGCCCCCCCCCTTCTCCCCACTCCCTGCGCTGGGTCCGGGACCACAAGGTGATGGGTTGCATGTGCAGGGGTTTGTTTTGGGGGAGAGAGAAGTGGCTGTAGGGCTCAGACTCCAGCTTCTCCTCGCCCTCATCTTGCCAGATGTCCCCAGCCATGCATCTATTTGTTGCCCTGCTTGATCAGTGTTCAGACTTTCAGTGGGTCTGGCTGGCAGCCTGCACCTGCTGCAACTGTATGAGCCTGCAGGCAACTTCAGTTCCCATGACCTCGATCGCTGGCTCGAGTCTGGGCAGCCTGTGCTGCCCCCTGCAGCAGACAGCAGTGCTGCCTGAGCTCCTCTAACTCCCCGTCCTTCTGGCTGCATAAGTTCTGGTTAGTAATCTCGACCTGGCATCTCAGGAGGGATGCAAACAGCCAAAAGGCACCCCTTTGACTCCCCTTGGCTTTGGGAGACCATATGGTGCCCTAACTTCTCACCATGTGGGTCCAATTGCTCAGACCAGTCCACTGGTTTCCCGTGGTCTGCCAGCATGTTGGCCAAGCACTCCAATCCCTCCCTCTCATCTATCCACCTGGGTATCCTATTCTCAGTGCCTGCACTGGCTTTTTTGCCCCTGCTCCAGAACATTTCCCCACACCTGTGTCCAGCCAAAACTCCTGAGACCCTACTCGCAGCACGAATTGTTGTGAGTGAGGAAACAGGTTTGGTCGGTCTCAAAGGCAAGGACTCTGAACACCGTTATGATGTAGGGAAGGATTTTATTTACAGAAGGCAACTGGTGCAAAACACACACACACACACACACACACACACACACACACACACACACACAGAGAGAAAACTGGTGCACCACCACCCCTGACAATAATTAAACACTCCCAACCCTTTTAACAGTGCACATCTTACCAACAGTTTCTCCAGCACCCTTCCATGTTTCTAGGCCTGGAGTGAAGCAGGGTGGTCCCAAGCTGGCAAAGAGAGAGAACAAAGGGCACATGGCACCTTTATAGTGCTGGAGGGACAAGCCCACATCATCTACTGGGGGTCAATAGCTCAGTGGCAAGAGGGTTAATCTAATTACAATAGCCAATGGCCCAAGGCCAAGTACAAGCAGGCTGGAGAGTGGTGTCCAGGTAATTTCTATGTGGCCAACTGCAAAGTGTGCACTAACGGGTGGGGTGGAACCAAACCTTGATTGACAGCTGGTGTGTCTTCTGACTAGGTAGGGGGCAGTGCTTTCACATGACAGCCACAGCCCTTCCCCATATTGAGACTGCAGAAAACTCTCGAATCCTAGTCAAGTTTCTTCCAGAGAAAATGTTATTTTCATACAAACGGTTGCTACAACTCCCCTTTTCCTTGCGTAGGGGAAATGAAACAGTGACTTCCACAATGCTTCCAAAACCCAGGTACGGGTTTATTGAGATGATGGTCACAATCCAATGCAGTAATTCTGCTTCCACAACCCAAAACGCAATCAAAGTGACCTTTCCTATAGTCACAGTGGTTGAATCACCTGACAGGGAGAATTAGCTGAATTGTCCATTACTGCACACAGTCACTCCATCAGATGGTCGCTGATCACCCATGATCCACCCATGTCTCTCACTCATCACCTGTGTCCTTTGAAAAGCAGCACATTTGTTCTTTCTTCTCTCCAAAGTAGCAAAGCTGGAACAACCAGTGCATCCAGTCTCTCCACAGCTGTGAATGGGTGCAGCCTGTACTAACCTTAAAGTGATATTCAGACTCAATGAAATGGGAGCTCGTAATAAAACAAATCTCTGCTGTGGTCAGCAGCTGCAGATGTTTTTCAACTTCCACCCTTCAGTTTGAATAGAGGTGTACACCTTTAAAGTCACATAAAATATTGTCGTTGGTTTATCTCGCATACCTGTGTGGCTGCGGAAGTTAAGAATTTTGGTGTGTTTGTCCATGTGTATATGACAATAAACACATTTATTTAAAGTAAAAACACAAATTCTGGAGAAAATATGAAGGTCTCACATCATACGTAGGAGGTAAAGGTATATTAATGCTGTTTTGGGCCTTAATCCTTCTTTAAGGTAGAAGCAAAAAGCAGACAGGCGCCTGAATTAAAAGGTTGGGGAGAAGGAGACACGGGGATAGATTTGTGGGGGGGGTTAAACAGAAACCAAAGAAGTCATGTTAATACCATCTGGTTAGAGGGTGATCAGTCCGATGCCTGTCCCGCATCGGACTTGTCAGCCACAAACGAGCCTGCAGCTGACGTGGACTTTTTTACCCCCTCCATAAATCTTCGTCCGCGAAGCCAAGCCAAAGAGGGTGATCAGACTGAAGTTCACGTGTTCTTCCAATTTGTAGGTGGTCTCAGTCTACCATGGACAGGCAATGGGACGGGGAGTTGAAATGGGTGGCCACTGGGAGAAACTCCACATATTATTTTTCTAACTTTTAGTTTTAATGCTGAGATTCTAAATCACATGCCCAGTGTCTTGCACTGTCCTCGTCTGCTTGAAAGAAAATCAATTTGAGCTTACCCTCTGTGTGATTTGACCTGTCTCTCTTGCTTTTGTCTGCAGACACACTGAAGGTGATCTCATTAGAAAGGGTGCACAAATTCAGCGCTGCCTGTGGCATCAGCAGGAGGTAGCAGCCGACAAATTCAGGTATAGTTCCAAAGATTAATGTAAAATTCAAATATTTAGCAGTGTTTCCAGCTTATGGTTGTCAGAAGTCCCACTCTCCCACCCGATGTTTTGCCTGGTTTTCTCTTTCTGGTGACACGCATGGTTTGACACTGTAAAGGATTGAACTGCATGCCCATTTTTGTGATCATTCTACCATACCTACAAGGGGGATAGCCAGTGTGGATTGCAGAACATTGGTATTAAAAAAAAAAGGATTTATGGTAAAGGGGTAAGAGTGACAGGGGATCTGTGAAAGAATATTTTCCACACAGAAGGCTGGATGAAATCTGGAGCACACTGGCTGAGAGGGTGGTGGAGATACAGCACAAATGTTTAGCTGGATGAGTACTTTGAGCTGTGTCATGAAACAGAGCTGTCCCTCGAACTCATGAAGTCTACCTCCACCAATGTGTACCATCCAAGTTCATCCCACGTCCAGCACTTGCATCGATGTCTTCCATGCCAAAGAGTCCTACTGCATGGAAACAGGCCCTTCAGCCAAACTCATCCCTGCTGAATAAGTCATCTACCGAAGCTGGTCCAATTTTTCTTTTGATTTACACCACGGTGGAAGTCGATTCCGGCCACGCAAACTCGTGTTGTCCAATTACACCCAAATTAACCGACAACCCCATACATTTTGGAGAGTGGGAGGAAATCAGGGTGCCCAGGGAAAACCCACACAGACACTGAGAGAACAAACAATTGACCTATAAACACTACTTTTTTTTTGGAGGGTGGGAGGAGCGATCAAACTCCTTATAGACTGCGTCGGATTCAAACCCAGGTCACTGGCACTGTAACAGTGTGTTCCAACCAGGCTGTGGTTAGGCACATGAACAGGAAAAGTTTAGAGGGATATGGGCTGAATGCAAGCTAATTAGGAGGCCTAGTAAGCGTAGCGGTTAGCACAATGCTGTTACAGTGCCAGTGACCTGGGTTTATATTCAGCACTGTCTATAAGGAGTTTGTTCATTCTCCCCACCCTCCCAAAAAAAAATATGGGGGTTTGTAGGTCAATTGTTTTCTCTCCCTGGGCCTTCATGGGTTTTACCCTGGTGCTCTGGTTTCCTCCCTCCCTCCAAGACAGACGTGAACCACAATCCCTAAACTGCCAGCTCCATAAAGATGACCAGTCCTACACCGAACTCAAGCCTGCTAGGAGCAGACGAGGGCACGCAACCCAATTTGTAGTGCCGTCTTCCAAGACAGATGTGTGCAGCAACTCATTCTTCTCCTGTACAATTAAAGCATGGAATAATCTTCACCCTACCATCCTCACACAGCCAGACCCAATTACATTTAAGACAGTTCTTCTTCAAAAACCTCCTTAGGCCCACCCTCCTCCACCTCCTGTTTAAATTCCATACGGAATATATTGGAGGACCAAGAGCTGAAGTGTGGAAGAAGCTTGAAGTGCATTTTCAGTTGACATGGATTCAAAGGCCCTCGTGACCTCACTCTGTGCTGTAACTCTGTTATTTTACGGCAGTGACTCTGGGGGCATTTGCACCCCAACCTGGTTTAGGAATGTCAGAACATGGGAAGTTTTGGGAAGTATGGTCACTGATTCTAATTCTGATCATATTTCAGATTGATTGTCAGAGAACATGACATCACATACAACCCTGAAATTCTTTTTTCCTGTGGGTGCAGCAGAATTGCCACTAATTGGGTAGTGCAAAACAAAACTCAGATCAACGTACACATGTAAACAAACAAAGAAAAGTAAACAAACTGCAATATAGGAAGAAAATCAATAAAGTGGGCAAGAAAGAGTCCTTAAATGAGTCCCTGATTGAGTTTGTTGGAGTCTGATGGGGGAGGGGTAGCAGCTGTTCCTGAACCTGGTGGTGCGAGCCTTGTGGCACCTATACCTCCTTCCTGATGGTGGGAGCAAGAATAGAACATGTGCTGGATGATGTGGATCCTTGATGATTGCTTCTGCCCTCTGACGGTAGCGTTCCATGTAGATGTACTCAATAGTGGGGAGGGTTTTATTTGCGACATCTTGTGCTGTGTCCACTACAAGGCTTTACACTCTGGGGTATTGGTATCCCTGTACCAGAATGTGATGCAGCCAGTCAGCACACACATCTGTAAAAGTTTGTCAAGGCTACTGATGTCCATTGCATTTATATTCCCAACTGCTTTGTTGGGATTTTAACTCCTATTTTCAGATCTTTACTTCAGCTTTTTGGAATGTTAGTCTAGCAACTTGATCACAATGGAACCAGACATGGAAAACCTGACCTGGTATATTCAAACTTGGAAGGTCCATTCAACAGATAAACTGCTGTTCCATGTGCATTTTGGGTCTCTGAGATTGGAGGCGGGATGGGGGGTTGGGTGGATGTAGAATGAAAGGGTTGCTCTCTCTTCAGTGTTGCCATGACTCAGAGACCCCTCTCCAGCTCCTGAGCTCAAAGTTGATCCTGGGCACAGATATGTCGGGTGAGTAATTGAATGTTCCATACCTTTCAGACAGGAGCTGAAGAGGTGCTGTCATGCTGCATCTAACTGCCTGGTTACACAGAAGAACACGCCGGTTGGGACAGAGTTAATGTACGAGGCAGAACCCAAGAAAAAGATAAAAATCACTCACCAGATCTTTGCTCTTCTTCCCAAGGTGAGTTAATCTTCTGTAGTCAGCAAGTTCTTGCTCTCAATGTGCCACACTGCAGTTCCAGCTTGAATTACACTGGGCTTAGCTGCACGCTGCGGGGGAACCATATGTGTTTGCAGATTTTCAGTTCTCTAGGTTTCTAGGACCTTTGTGTCATTCTACAAAGAGCTGACAAGCACACAATGGAGGAACTTGGAGACCTAGAGAATGACCTTTCTTCCCACACTGATTTCACACAACCTATGGAGAGAAACAGCTGGAGCCTTCGTCCCATCAAGACCATGCTAACCATCAACCACTCTACTCCTATATTAACCCCAATGCATCCTCATCTGTTAGCAAAGCAGTTAGTGCAATCTATTTCAACGCCAGTGACCTGGATTCGAATTGACCGCTGCCTGTACATTCTTCCCGTGTTTGCGTGGATTTTCCTCAGGTGCTCCTGTTTCTTCTTGGCCTCCAAGGCATCTGGGGGTTATAGATGAATTTGGGTGTAATTGGGTGGCACGGGTTTTAATGGCTAAAATCAGGTTCTACTGTGCTGTAAATAAAAAAAAAATGTTTTGAACATTTTATTTTTCATTTGCATCAATACTTATAATTCTTCATCATGTAACAATACAGTAAAAATGGTACAAAATGATATAAAATTTGTTTTCTTTATCTCCCCCTCCCCAAAAGAAAAGAGAGATTCGAACCCTGGTCCCGATTGCCGGCACTGTAAAGGCATTGCACAAACTGCTACACCAAATGTGTAGCCTCGTGTGTCCCTACAGGCCATGGAAGCTGGAGAGATACAGCACGGAAGCAGGTCCATTGGCCACGGTCCAAATTTGATACGAATACTATTCTCCACATTCTAACCAGCTCCCTGCAGATTTGACCATTTGTCTACATAGTCGAAGGGATTTACAGTGGCCTTTGAACCTCCAAACCTGCAAGTTTAAGATGTGGGAGAAAACCAAGCACCTGGGAGAACCCCACGATGAGGGAGGTTGGCATGTCGCCCGCACCCCTGAATAACCTCTGCAGGTGCATCGCTGTGGGAGATGGGAACTGCTCGGCCCAAGCCTGCAGGAAACCGCAGAGGGCCAGGGTATCTCAAGCACACCTCCCTTTCCCCTACTGATTCCATCTATAATTTCCGCTGTCTTGGGAAAAGGAGCCAACGCATAAAGAGACTCATCCCAGCCCGGCCACCCTCTCTTCACTCCCGTCAGGTCGGGAAGATGATTCACGTGCATGAGATCACCCACCGCCCCAGATTCAAGGATCGTTTCCTTCCCACTATTATCAGGCTCCTGAATGAACCCGAAAATAGCAAAATTACAGGGCCCTCCACAATGTTTGGGACAGACACATTTTTATTTGCCCCTGAGCTCCACAGTTTTAAAATTGTCATCAAGTAATTCACATGTGATTAAAGCAGCACATTCCAGATTTTATTAAAGGTTATTTGTGTTTTTTTTTAGTTTGTACATGTAATAATGACAGTGCTTTTTATACAGAGTCCCCTCATTTCATGGCACCATAATGTTTGGGACATTTGGTTTCACAGGTGTTGGTGAGGACTTTAATTGCTTCATTGGTGCAGGAAGAAGAGATCTGGGCTTGCTTTTGATCACCTTCGGAGTCTGTAGATCCCTTTTTATTTTCAACATGAGGACCAGAGTTGTGCCCAATGAAAGTCAAAGAAACCATAATGAAGCTGAAAAATAAGAATAAAATAGAACATCAGTAAAGAGAAAGAACATAATGGTGAGCTGAGTAATCGCAAGGAAGGCCTGCACTGCCGATGACAGAAGAATTCTCGTCATAGTGGGAAAAAAAATCGCCAAACGCTTGTCCTACAGATCAGAAACACTCTTCAGGAGGCAGGTGTGGATGTATCAATGACTATGGTTTAGGATGGCATGGTTAGCCTAGCAGTTAGCGCAACGCTGTTACAACGCCAGCAATTGAGACCTGGGTTCAAATCCCATGGAGTTTGTACATTCTCCCCGTGACTGCGTGGGTTTTCCCTGAGGGCTCCTGTTTCCTCCCATTGTTCAAAACATACTGGGGGTTGTAGGTAAATCGGTTGGCATGGGCCGAAAGGGTCTGTTACTGTGCTTCATGTCTAAATTTAAAATTAAGAAAAAAATTTTGAAAATTAAGAATAAAAAGACTTCATGAACAGAAATCTAGAGACTACACTGCAAGATGCAAACTACTATTTAGCCACAGAAACAGGATGGCCAGATTACAGTTTGCCATGGTTTTTAAAAGAGATGGCCCAATTCTGGAAAAAGGTCTTGTGGGCAGATGAGACCAAGATTAACCTAGGGATGGCAAAAGCAAAGTTTGGTGTAAAGGAACTGCCCAAGATCCAAATCAGACCAACTCATCTGTGAAACATGGGGATGATGTGGCTGCTACAGGTACTGGTCCACTTGTCTTCATTGTGGCCATAGCAAAGTGAATTCTGAGGTGTATAAAGGCAACTTATCTGCTCAAATTTGAGCAAATGCCTCCAAATTCATTGGACAGCACTTCGTCCTTGCAGCAAGGCAATGATCCCAAACATACGCCTGAAGCAACAAAGGAGTTTTTCAAAGCTAAAATCTGGAAAATTCTTGAATGGCCAAGTCAGTCTCCCGATCTAAGTCCATTTGAGCATGTCTTCCATCTGCTGAAGAGAAAACTTGAGGAGACAAGTCCCCGAAACAAGCAGGAGCTTGAAGATGGCTGCAAAAGAGGCCTGGTAGAGCATCACCAGAGAAGATACTCAGCGCCTGGTCTATGAATCACAGACTTCAAGCAGTCATTGCATGCAACAAAATACTAAACGTGACTACTTCAATATACATTATAGTGGCCTGAAATGAGGAGACTATGTCCAAAAAGTGCCGTAATTTCTACATGGTCAAACCAACATGGACATAAATACCCTTTAATAAAATCTGGAATGTGCACTTTTAATCATGTGAATTGTTTGATTACCAATGTAAAACTGGAGCATAGGGCAAATAAAGGGAAAAAGTGTCTGTCCCAAACATTATGGAGGGCACTGTATGTTGCCTTTGCACCATAGCAACTTAACCCTCTCTGCAACTCTGCTCTTTTGTATTATATCTCGCGCAATGATTGTCTTGTCTGCTCGGCAAAGTCTATACGGACAGCATCCAGGATCAGGGTTGAATCTGAACCTCTGCCAATGCGAGGTAGCAGCTCTATGACATGCGCCAGCGGACTTCAGAGATGCCTACATCCCTTCGAATCTCGGACCTGTTGTCCATCCCTGAACCTATGGGTGTGCTCTTCAGTTCAGAAGTTCCCTCCATAAATCTCATTTTTAGCATACTTCCCCCCCCCCCCCCCCCCCCTCAACTAAACACCTCTACTCTCCTCCCAAGCAGCTTGTGCTGCTGAGTTTTATTTGATAGCAGGCCTGTTGCTGAGCTCTATGTTTAGGGAAGATACTCATTGATATATTAAAAAAAATGCACAAATTCTCAGTCATGTTCTGCACTTTTCTATGGCCAGAAGTACAAGGCATTTGGCAAATGATGAACTTTCCTCCTCTGAAGTATTTTTATTCATTAACCGTTGAATTTTATTTGTGTTCATGAGTATTGTGTGGAAGGGAAAAATTTGATAGGTTCAAAGAATAGTGGGTCTGGACACAGGCTGAATGCAGAAATAATCTTTATTGAAACACATAAGAGGATCACAGCAGGGATAACACACACAAATATTCTCAATCACACAGCACAGTGTAACCAGTCACATTGGAGTTAACACTGTCGATACCAACAACTACTTACACTCTTACACAGTACCACCCAGTCACAATGCTAGCAACTGTTTATATAGACATCACAATCAAGGATTACAATATGCTACTCGCTGTTCCTTATCCAACATGGGCATGGCTCAGATGCTATCTATAACTGCAAGAGCCCCGATCGCTATCTAGTGCACACCTTACCAATGACTCCTCCAGTGTTGTCCACAGCTGAAGAGCAAAAGAGCTCAAGCTACAGTATGTGGTTGACTTTATAAAGCAGCAAACTGGGGAGTCCATCCTTGGTAATCACTAGGTGATTAAAAAGGCCAGTGGTCAGGTGTGCACTAATGGGAGGACAGAGCTCAACCTTGATTGGCAGGTGATGCGACTTCCGATTAGGTTCCAGACAAAGAGCCACGTGACTCTCCAATCCACACTCACACTAGCTTCCAGACAGAGAGGCCACATGTCCCTCCACAATACAATGAGGGTTTGAAAGTGAGTTATTGCAAGAGGAAGCATTGGGTTGATGGTCAATGAGGATTTGAAAGTGAGTTATTGCAAGAGGAAGCATTGGGTTGATGGTCAATGAGGATTTGAAAGTGAGTTATTGCAAGAGGAAGCATTGGGTTGATGGTCAATGAGGATTTGAAAGTGAGTTATTGCGAGAGGAAGCATTGGGTTGATGGTCAATGAGGATTTGAAAGTGAGTTATTGCAAGAGGAAGCATTGGGTTGATGGTCAATGAGGATTTGAAAGTGAGTTATTGCAAGAGGAAGCATTGGGTTGATGGTCAATGAGGATTTGAAAGTGAGTTATTGCAAGAGGAAGCATTGGGTTGATGGTCAATGAGGATTTGAAAGTGAGTTATTGCAAGAGGAAGCATTGGGTTGATGGTCAATGAGGGTTTGAAAGTGAGTTATTGCGAGAGGAAGCATTGGGTTGATGGTCAATGAGGGTTTGAAAGTGAGTTATTGCAAGAGGAAGCATTGGGTTGATGGTCAATGTGGGTTTGAAAGTGAGTTATTGCAAGAGGAAGCATTGGGTTGATGGTTTGTCCTTGGTTTACAGGACTCGTCTCTCAAAAGCCAACAATACAAGCGATGTGCAGTCATTGGCAACAGTGGGATATTAACCAACAGCAGTTGTGGGGCTGAAATTGACGAGGCTGATTTTGTGTTTCGGTAAGTTTCCCAGCACTGAACCAAGATCTTAGACAGCACTAACAACTGATGGATGAACTGACTCGGAGACCAGGCATTGCAGCTATGGATAAGGTGGGTTGGAACAAGGGTCTGTGATTAAACTGTTCAAAACAGAGTTTGGACCCATGATTCACCAAAGTAACATTCTCCCACAACTCTCAGTATTAAAATCAAAGCCAGCTTCTGAAACTCAAAACTGTTTGGGCACAAAGTTTGTCCTTGGGCAGAGACTAAGAAAGTATCATTAGTTGGCAAGAAAAAAACAGCAATTAAACTTTTGACTTTAGAAATTGCTTTTCAACCAACTGAAAACTTTATCAATATTTTTATTGGTTTTATCAAATAAATGTTTCATAGGTATATAATAATAAAATAAAGTATTAACAAATCTCGTGCAGCAATACAAATAGTACTGAAACCTATGTTACATTAAAAAGAAAAACACGACACTAAATAACTAATTCAATCCCCTTCCTTCGGAGGCGACTGATGTACACAAACAGTCCTCTACTAATAAAAAAAGGTAGGTAAACCAAAAACTAATTAATCTTACACATTTTGAAAGTAATTAAGAAATGAAGCTCATAAAGAAACAAAGTTAAGATTTATTTCAGTCGTGGAACATGTAATTTTTCCCAAAGTCAGACATGGCATCACATTGGACACCCATTGAGTGTGAGTGGGAGGGTCGGCATCTTTCCATCTCATTAATGTAGCCCTTCTAGTGATGAGGGAGGTGAGGACAATGACATGGAATGTGAACCAGTTAATATCAGACCCATTGGCCCCATTTATCCCAAAAAAGAGCAAGAAAAGGATTTGGAGTCAAAGTAATATTAAGAACTAAAGACAAGGTACAAAATGCCCCTTTCCAAAAATTGGAAAGAGAACATAACCAGAACATATGATCCAGCGAAACTTCTTCAGTTATGCATTTATCACATTTAGAAGAGAGATTAGAAGAGAATTTGGCCAATTGGACTTTGGGATAGTGGGCCTGGTGTACGACCTTAAACTGTAATAATGAGCGTCGGGCACAAAGAGAGGATGAATGCACTTGTTTCAGAGTAGAATTCCACGTAGTTTCAGAAAATGGCTGTTGAAAATCTTATTCCCGTAGTTTTTTAAAAATTCTGTCCAGGGAATTGTCCCTAGAAGTAATTCCTAAAGGCCAGATCTACCCGTTTTATAATTAAGTTGAAAATTATAAATCATCCCCATCATATTAGGTTCTAGGTCTTCAGGGAGCTTCAAAATTAAAGGAGCTTCTAACCTGTAAATGACAAAAAAAAATGATGTCCAGGTATTTTAAATTGTTCGAAAAAGGCAAGATTTTGGTCAGTAAAAATATCTAAAAGGATTGGATACCTAAATTTGACCACTGATGAGAACCGCTCTCTTGAATGAAGGTGAAAAAAAGGAATTACCTAAAATAGGACAAATTGATAAAAATCTATGGTACCTGAAATGTTTCCTCAACAACAAAATTATCAGTTAATTTGGAGGCCAAAATAGGCAAAGGTGCTCCAAGTGTCAAAAGAAGAGAATACTTTTTAGTAGATTTAATTTCTAAATGAATCCAATTTGAAGCACCTAAATTTTCCTTGTGATGTATCCAAAAAGTGATGTATCTAATATTATTCACCCAATAATAAAATGTGAAGTTAGGGAATGCCAAGCCCCCATTCTTTTTAATATTTTGAAGGAAGATTTTACTAAGATGGGACATTTATTTTTCCATATAAATGAAGATATGTTAGAATCCAATGAATCGAAAAAGGATTTGGGAACAAAAGTGAGTACAGCTTGAAAAATATATAAATATTTTAGGAAGGATATTCATATTATATTGACACATCCAATTAATGTCATTGAAAGAGGGGACGATGTTTTGAGGAAGTGGTTGTTACAATCCAATGGTCTTGCAATTTAAAGAAAATGTTCTTACCTTTTAAACAAATTATTGAATTTCTTAGAGATTAACCTATTTTAATGATGTTGGTTGATGGACCAGGGAGACCTCCCTCACCTGCAACTCTTTAAAATTCATGTTTGTATTTGGAGTTTAAAATAAATCTGAAATTGCAAGATCATTGGATTGTAACAACCACTTCCTCAAAACATCAAGACATTGCAGCTGATGGAAACCTAAAATAAAAATGGAAAATGCTGGAAAGGTGATGCACCATCAATAATTTCAAAGACTAGAAGCCGTAGAGAAACTGATAGGCTTTTATTAACTACAGAATGGATGTCCGTCCATGCTGGTCGATGGCCCTGGGCTGAGGAGGGGACTGTGGCACAGTTGCCTTTATTTCGGGTTCAGTGGACAGAGCCTCAGGCACAGTCAGCCAGGGGAGTGACCTAGTACATCCAAATATATATACAGTGGTTTGCCACAGGAGATATCTGTGGAAAGAGAAACAGAGCAAATATTTCTGGTCAAAGACAGTTCATCAGAAGATGTTATAACAATGCACTTGCTTCACTGATGTTGTTCAAGGAAGGAAATCTGCTATTGCTATGCGGTCTGGGTAAGATATGCTAAACAGGAAATTCTGAAAACATTGTGCATCACACAATGTAGGTTACGTAATTTTATCTTTGCAACATAAAGGATACTGTTTGACCTCCTGAGTTTCTCCAAAGTTGTGTTTTTACTTCAACCATGGTGCCTGCAGACGTTCCTGTTTTACTTCTGCAGACGTTGTGATTGTAGTGCAATATACAAAAGTAGTGGAGAAACTGAGCAGGTCACCGGCAGCATCTACAGGTAGCAAAGGTACACCTGTCTGACCTGCTCAGTTTCTCCAGCACTTTTGTATTTTGGCCAAGGTGTTGTCCAGTTTAGGAGCCTTTCCGGATGGACGGGATGACCAGTAATCTCCATGTCCCAAAGCTTGGCAGAGTATGGAAGCAGCAGAGAAGCAGGCCTTGGTTAAACCTTTCAATTCAAAATCTCTCCCAATTTTTATTTTAATGGTTTGCTGATTCACCATCACCTTGTTTGCACAACAGCAGAAAATCAAAGTCTCTCCTCCCTTGATATTCCTACGGTCTCCTGTTTATCCAACAACCTTGCAAACCCAACCTTGGACATGTCATCCTTGGCCGTGTTACATCCTGGTTTTACGTTTCCATTGTCCGTGATGACTCATTAGAAATATAATTTGCATTAGAATTTGGTACTAATCCAGGATCTCCAACAGATACAAACACAGATTAATCAATTTTTTTTTCCTCTAAAAATAAATTTTACTCATGATAAATTATTTACTGAAGTGAAAAATGTTCATTTGTTTTACTTCCTTGGAGTCATATCCATACATTTCCATACACTGTTACATTAGTTCTTTATTTAGTACCTTTACCACCACAGTCACACTTTGTCATTACTACCCCTCCCCCTGTTGTTTGAGGGGCTTCCCCTCAGTCTCAGCCCCTCAATGCACAGTGACAAAGACTCTAGATTCTGGTCCTTCCCCACAATGCCCTCACATTGGCTGTGCCAAGACTTGGAATGCTCTCCTGCAGCCTGGAATATGCCAGTCGGCAGCAGTTCTTCAACAACATCTCTGTGTGCTGGAAGACCAATAAATTTCGGGCAGGCCAAAGGGCGTTTTTCACTGAGGTTGATCTTCCAGCAGCTCTGGGTCTGCCTCTCTGTGCGTTTCCGAGAACAGCCTGTAAATCAGAAAGTCCCCTGTCACGCTGCCAGGGATGAACCCTGAGAAGGATCTTTTCATCCTTCTTCAGACACTCTTACTGCATCCTCATTCTGCAAAGAGGTGGGCAACTGTCTCCTCTCCACCGCACTCATCTCGGAGACAAGGTGCTTTGTGGGTGATGTTCCAGTTGTACAGGAAGGATCTGACTGGGAGGGCTCCTCTCACTGCCAACCAGCACTGGTGATGAGGCATTAATATGTGTAAGGTCAAAGGAGAATGGTGGGTTGGACCCTGTCGAAGTCACACCACATCATATTGAGTCTGATTTCTGTCTGTGCTGACTTGCGGGAATTCAATTGCTGATTGGTTCGATAACAAGTGGCTAATGGAAGTTCTTGGACTGACTGCTGATGCTTTCCCCAGGTGTAACCTTCCTCCCTTGGGCAGAACTTATGCCCAAGATGTCGGAACGAAAACGAACTTGGTGACAGCAAACCCAAGCATCATTGCAGAGAGGTGAGGGACTATCTTCAAGATGGTCAGATTTCAGGTACCTTTACTTTCTGATAGTGAGGGGATAAATGAAGCCTTACAATGTTCCCATGCAGGAAGCCTAGTTTTGTCTCAGAACAGGATTTGGATTTTTTGAAAGGAGTACTAGAAAAGTTTGGGGCACTAGTGCTGGACCAAGTAATAATTAACATGACCAGGGTTGGTGTGGGGAAAGCAGTGCTAGGTTTGCCAGTCATATCCGTTAAAGTGAACAATATTGTATTATGTGAATTCTTCTTGAGCTGCGGTCTTGATTTCAATCTAACCTGATGGAGAGTATGAAAATGTTCTCTTTCACAAGGTCCGTGCCAATTTATAGGATGGTCACCAATAAATTGTGCAGAAGGGATTTGGTCCTGAGTGCACAGAAGGCTGAGGAGAAATGTTTGGGTTTCCTAAAACCATGAAAGGCACAGATAAAGTGAATGCACGCAGTTTATTTTCCTCAGGGTGGCTGATTCTAGAAGGTTTAAAGGGAAGATTTGGGGGAACATCTTCACACAGAGAGTGGTGGGAGTGTGGAAAGAGCTGCCAGCTGAAGTGGTGAATCTGGGCTGAATTTTGACACAAGAAAACTTTGGATGGGAGGGTTATGATGGGCTATGGACTGGGTGTGTCAGTGGGTCTAGGCAGAATTACAGTTTGGCATGGGCTAGATGTGATGAAGGTCTGTTTCTGTGCTGTAGTGTTGTAAGGTTCCAATGAGAGGCATAGGTCTAAGGTGAGAGCAGAGAGGTTTAAAAGGGTTTGCGTGGCAACCTTTTCACTCAGCGGGTGCTCTGCGTCTGGAACTAACTGCCACAATAGTATTGAGCACAATTTTGACATTCAAGACACTTGGACAGATGCAAGGATTGGAAGGATTTAGAATGATAAGGCAAGTGGCACAAGTCCAGAAGGCCAATGTGATCAGTCTAGACGAATTGAGCTGAAGGTCCTGATCCATGCTGTATGACTGTGACTCACCTGGTCCATTACAATGATTGGAGGTCTTTGTAAGCCAACTGCTTGGGTAGGGGTTGCAATGTGCTTGTTGGTGGGATGGAACTCATCATGGTACGGACAGGGGTTAGAAACTATTTGGACTGGCACTGAGGCAATAATATGTGCTTTTACTCAACAGGTACGGAGAACTCCAAGACAGGAGAAAGCCTTTTTTCACCAACTTAACCATCTACAATGAAGCTCTACTTCTCTTGCCTGCTTTCTCCTATCTGAAAAACACAATTCTTTCCTTCAGGGCTCTTTATACTCTACAAGATTTTCAGGCAAAGCAGGAGGTTGTCTTCTTTAATCCTGTCTATTTGAAACGTCTGAGTGAATTCTGGCATTCCAAGGGCATACAAGTGAAACGTCTCTCCACTGGCATAATGGTCATGAGTATTGCAATAGAACTTTGTGAGGAAGTGTGGATTTATGGATTTTGGCCCTTTGGGAAGAGTGTCGATGGACAGGTCTTGTCTCATCACTACTTCGACAATCAGCTGCCAAAGCCAAATATTCACTCCATGCCATCAGAGTATGAGTACATCCTGCAAATGCACAGTAAAGGAATTGTCAAGCTTCAAATGGCTCAGTGCCAGACAGATCCATAGCAAATAGATACGATCACCTGTGGCAGTAGAACATCAGACTGCTGACTCCATATGAGCAATGGTTTAATTTAGCTTGACTTAGAGTCAGGAGAGCTTTCGGCTTTGAAGTTGCCCGCGGCTTTCATTTGATTGGTTGAGTAATGTTGGTCTTTTCCAATCAGAGAAAGTCTTGATGATTGGACATTTTGGCTGTGCATAGCATAGTGACCAGAAATTATCTGCTGGTCACTGACAACTAACCAATCCAACCTTAGAATTACTGTTGTGGGACAACCTTCTTCAAGGGGAGTGAAGGTGTTTCTATGAACGGCTTGGGGCTTGCAGGTGAAGATCGCGAGGTAGGAGAATACGAAG
Source organism: Narcine bancroftii (assembly GCF_036971445.1). Taxonomy (NCBI): domain Eukaryota; kingdom Metazoa; phylum Chordata; class Chondrichthyes; order Torpediniformes; family Narcinidae; genus Narcine; species Narcine bancroftii. Next base: position 75,971,493 of record NC_091480.1, on the reverse strand, counting down.
AGCCAGCTGTACAATTAAGTTTTTCCTTTTCCTTCTCTGAATCTTGAGACCCTCTTCCCTGTTAGTGACACTTACCTGTTCCGACCTTCATTTCGAAAGCTTGGAATGGAAGTCCCACATTTTTTTGGCAACTTCGTTCATAATGTCCCAAAGCATTTTATAAATGAACTATTTTGAAGAGTAGCTTTACATAGTAAACTCCCACAAATAGAAAAGTGACGATGATATTATTAGATGTAAATATTGGTTAGGACACGAGTGTCGACACCCCCAATGTTCTTTAGAACAGTGGCATACAATTTTTGCCATTTATCTGACAAATATCTCAGTATAACATTATAGTGGCATTTTTAAATTTTTAATCCCAAGTTCCTGAACTGGATTCAAACTCATAAACTTTCTATTGCTAACTGAGCCACAGCCGGGGTGGGGGGTGGAAATCTCAAGTTCTAAACTCCCAGCAAAGATTTCCCGACTTTCATGAGGAAATCTCAGCTTATGGCTGAAAATACATTTCTCCTTCTGCTTAAATTAGTTTTTCCCTCCCTTTAGGATTCCTTCCCAAAGGCTCATCGAGCACAAGAACACAAATGGCTCGCTGTTTGGACGGCTACTTGAATCCTGCTTTAGTGGCCCCAGTCAGCAGTGATGAGAAACACCCTTCTGCTCGGCATGGACAGGAGCAGTTAATGGAGCCTGGTAGTTTTTCATGCTGCAAAGATTTCCAGAAGGGGCAAACGAGGAAGATGGCAGAACTCTGAACCCATGCCAATGCTAAACATGCAAGTCACAAACATTTGAACTTGCATCCTTTGAACCATCGACAAAAAAATGCCAGGTATTGTTCCCATAGCCGGAGGTTCAGTTACAGAGAGCTGCTAAAGTTTTTATGTGTAATCATGTGAATGCTTTTGGCAATCACTCTGAACATAATTAACAGAATAAGCAGACATAAAGATGCCTTGGAGGAAACTTCACCTCTGTGGGTGGCGCGGCATAGCAGTTAATTCATTGTTGTGACATCACCAGCAATTGGGACCGTGGTTCAAATCCTGCGCGGTCTGTAGGGAGTTTGTACGTTCTCCCCGTGTCTATGTGGGTTTACCCAGGTAGCTCTGGTTTCCTCCCACCCTTCAAAACGTACTGGGGACTGTAGGTCAATTGGGTGTAATTTGTGGGCCGGAAGGGCCTGTATGTCTAAATTTAAAAATACCATGCTATATTTCTAAATTTAAATTTTAAAAAACCAGGGCTAAAATAATTACATTATGGGACAGATTGTGCAGACCTTGCTTGCACCTCAAAGGTTAAGGGCGGATCTAATTGTGTTCAAGGCAAGAAAAGGATTTTTGTAGGGTACGCAAGGAAAAAAAAATCCTCTGTTTTGAGGAAGTAAATACATAAACAATAAATTAGGTTCAGATGCCAGCTACTCCACCACTTACTGAGACTGGGGCAGGTTTGATCGTAATCTCAACACATTCCTGAGTAATCACATAACCTTTTGTTTCCTTGCTTGTTCAGTACCGATCAATCTCTGTGAAGTCATTTAAAGTTCCTGCTTTTTGGTTTGTGAGATAAATAATTTTAACGCTCACGGCTTGTGAGAAAAGATTTTAATACATTTGTTTTGTGTGGGTTCCACCTTATTTTTAAACAATTAGTTTAAAATGGCTTGTCCTTGCAAGCCATTAGTTTTAGATACTCCCACAAGAGGAAACATCTTCACATATTCACCCTGTTGAGGCCATTTGAATGTTTCTGTCAAGGCACACTTTCAAACTCCAGTTTGTATAAACTAAGTGTATAGGACATGCATTAAAATAACAAGAGCAAAACTATATTCAGTACTCAAGATGTGGCCATAACAATGTTCTGTATAACGAAAGCATAACCTCCCACGTTGTATATTCGATTCTTCTAGCAATGAACATTGCTATTCTTAGCTTTCCAATCTGTAGTATCTGTAGATGTCTCTATTGTGAATCATGTACAAAGACACCCAGATCTCTCTGCATCAGAGCTTTGCAATCTTTCATGATTCTGATAGGATGCTTCCCTTTTCTGCAGAAGTCTGTTTCCCAATGACTGAACTGACTTTTTTTTGAGGGGCATGATATGCAGAATAAGGGGCATCAGTGTGAGAATTGGATAGCTTTGTGTGACACCAGGGAAAATAGTTTCACAGAAAGGGGTGGAAATATGGACCTTCCAGCAGGATGCTCAATTGGAGGGCTTTACGCTCAGGCATATTGGTGACCCCATACCAGACTGTGATGCAGCTGGTCAGCACACTTTCCACCACACCTCTGTAGAAGTTTGCCAGGGTTTCTGGCATTGTACCAAACCTCCGCAAACTCCTGAGGAAGTAGAGGCACTGACGTGCTTTCTTCACTAGGTCCAGGAAATATCCTCCGAGATAGTGACTCCCAAGAACCTAAATTTGCTCACCTTCTCCACCTCTGATCCCCCAGTGATCACTGGATTGTACATCTCAGATTTCAGTGGCATATCAGACAAGGCCTTGATTGCTGAGTTAATTTCTTCAAGTCTGACCTGTTTGGCTCCTCTACCAATTATTTGTCCAATCTCAGAGGCTGATGACAAGAGGCTGTTTACATCACAAAAGCAAGTAACCTAGCATGCAACCCTAGCATTTACAATCCACTTGGATCTCCTCCTTCACTTAATTTAAGTTGATCTGCAAGTCATCCATTACTGACAGCTGCTCATTCAGCCCACCCCCTTAAGCACACCTGCACTGCTCACCTCAGCTACCACTGCACAAGTGGGTAAGGAGGGAGAAACAATGCTGATGGGATTTCAATTGCAACTGCACTGCTGGACATGTGTGAATATTTCTTTTGTATTTAATTTCTTTCTGGTGCCTTATGTATTAATGTTTAAAGTTGTTAGTTCCAGTTTGATGTAACTGGAAAGCTGCAACAAATAAGACAGTCACTGGATTAGTACATTGTACGTGTGTACGTGTCAATAAACATTCATTTATTCCATGGGTGGCCTAACTTTATTGTTTGTGGGCCACATAGAGAAAAATATAAGGAGTCACGTGCCAAGCAACATTGCGCTACAAGAAAAATGGAGTTTGTAGACCAGAAAACCCCTGTGCCCATCGAAAATTCATTTACTACCAAAATAACCTTACGACAGTATTGAACGGTTTAACTGTTGACGTTACAGTAGTTTATTGATGCGCTCGTATATTATAGGAGGCATTTCTGTATCTGCTGCTCTTTAAATAAATACAATAAAACTCTCATTCAAAAAGCCATGTAAAATAAAAATCTGGGTGCAAAATCAGAACAGGAGAAAAGATCAAGAAAGGGACCAGGCCATCTCCAACATCCCTCCACAACTCTCAGTGACTGCGGTTCACGGCCCACGCGGCCACCTTAATGATTATGATGCAGTTTGCAAACCTGTAGAGGGGCTCTTAAAGTTGACAGATTCCTTGCAAATCAAACAAGCACACTTTCCCTTGACCTCTGTGAAAAACTATCCATCTTCCCATTGTGCCTGAAATTTATGGCACCTTGCTATTTTCTGTCTTTTTGCTTCCGCCACAATTAATCAACTGAGGGAAACATTTTCATCGATGAGTAACAGTTGGTCTAGTAGTTGTTCAAAATGACAGCAACACCTAGTGTTGAAACTAAGAAGTGCAATTTTACAACCAGTGCCATTTATTCTTAAGAGACTATGTTCTAATGAGCCAGATTCCATTTTATTGTTAAAATACACCCTGAATCACAAAAATTGACGATGGTCTGCAGTTGGCCCATACAAGAGATCCCATTGTCTCTACTCTTAAGGAAGGAGGCGAAGTTCTGCATGATAAGATGATAAATGACTAGCCATCAATCAAGCTTACAGGTGGATAACGCACTTCAATACCCTGCTGGTCCAACCCCTCCTTCCTGTCCTCATTCCACTGCGTATCTCCCCTCTGCACTCTCTCTTGAGGAAGAGTTCCAGCTAGAAATGCTGGCCACTCCTCTTCTTCCACTGAGATGCTCTTTGACCCATGAAATTCCTCCAGCAGATTTAAAAAAAAAATTCTAGATTCCAGTCCGACACGTGCACTCACTCATGAATCATCTGGTTTCAATCACCTCTGGTTGTTCATTCTGCACGAACCCTCCGCTGATTTCCCTTTGTGGCTGTCACACTTGAAAGCAGCCCTATTGTCTGTAATATAAAAATGTGCTAGAGAAATGTACGTGACCTGCTGTTTCCCCAGTACATTTGTGATTTGCACTTGACCCCAGTGACTGCAGACTTGCTGGCTGAACTGCCTAGTGACTGGAAAATGCCATGAGGTTTTATGGTTAGGAAAATAGCGATTAAAACACAGTATCAATACAGTCCCATTTATTTGCTTGCAATACACAAACATGCTGGAAACGCACAGCAAGTCGTGCTGCATCGGTGGGAAGTAAAAGGCGATCATGGGGGTGACACGGTTAGCCATATTGTTCCAGCACCAGCAATCGAACGGGGGTTCAAATTCTGCGCCGTGTGTAAGAAATTTGTACGTTCTCCCTATGTCTGTGTGGGCTTTCCCTGGGGGCTCTGGTTTCCTCCAACTGTTCAAAATGTATGGGGGTTGTAAGGCAATTGGGCAGCATGGGCTCATGGGCTGAAAGGGCCTGTTACCGTGCTGTATGTCTAAATAAATTAAACATTTTGGGTCTGAGCTCTTCGTTGGAACTACGTTGATTTCCTTGTTCAAATCTCCACTCCATCGACAGCCAGCAGATGGCTGAACTCCCCTAGTTAACTTGCTCCCTACACCTGCAGCAGAGACATGTTCAGAACTCGAAACGGGATCAAGCTTCCAGCTTAGATTGATGAAGGATGTCTTTGTTTAATTAGAGAGGGCTTAAAAAAAACACTTTCAATGATTTTATTTACTTCTTGCTCTCCAGGAGACAAATTGATTAAATATATAATTTTAGACATGCCAGGCAAGGGGTCAAACAAACAGAGGCAAGAGGGAAAGGACGATCGATGGCTGAGAGGCTTCAGTGCATTTATTTTAACACAAGCAGGCTCGTAGGTATTCATGGCAGCAGGAAAAGATGTCACAAGGATTAAAGAAAGCTGGTTGTGGAAGGGAATCTGAGCCAATTCAAAATTAACCCCTTTAATCACCATAAAATGAATAGCTCATTGGACAATGTACAGATATAGTGAAAATCTTACACACTGCAACTTCCCAGGTACATAAAACACTCACAAAATTCAGGTATAATTCAAGATTATTTTACTGTCATGTAATAAAACATAAAGTGGAATATTACACAAAATTTCCTTTAGTCTTCCATAAGGCAGACAAAGATTCACCATCAGAAATTGCCTGGTGCCCCTAACTCATAAAAAGAGAAGCAAAAGAGAAGCACCAAGTGTCTGTGGATTCACCTCCAGTGCTTTCACAGCCTCTGCAGCCGCACAGACTTCAGTCCAAACCATTGGCAACCCGAGCTCCAGATCCAAATCTCTGACACAATCAGGGAGCCCTCAGTGCCCTTGGCACACACGATTCCTGGTTCCGATACCTGGTAGCTCATCAGCCAGTCTCCGGTAGTCTGCAGCCAGGCGCGAGTCCCTCAATTGCCGTCAACCACAGTGTGTGAGGGTTCCTCACCCCAAGTCACCAGCAGCCTGCCACCTGCGTGTTTTTAAGCTCCAAATCCCCTCACTGGTCTGCTGCTGTGGTCACCGTTCCGTGGGTCACCTCCTCTGCTTCTCATCAAACGGGGTGGTCTCCCCATTTTCTGGTGCCCTGTGGCAGTTCTCTGCTTCTCTGGAGTCTGCAACCCCCCCCCACCCCCCCCCAAGGCTGCTGCCAAACACAGAGGCCGCAATATTTGGCCCCGTGGTTGCAAGATTTTAAAATAAATCATCGTCGACTCCATTTAAAGCCTGTCTGGAGCTGAAGGCAGTCAGACTGGGTGGTTGGACCTCTTGGGGGAGCGCTGTGTCCTCATTCTCCAAGGGTACACACCTGCGGGAGTTCTCTGCTATCGTAGCTCTGGCAGCGCCGCCTATTTTCTATGAACACAGAAGAGGACAGAAAATGTAACTAGGAAAAAAAGCAAATAATATTATTCACAATTGGCTATTGGTGAATGTGCCGAGTCAGTGGTGGAGACAAATCTTTGGGGTATAATTGGGTTAAGGTAGTATCGGGAGGTTCAAGAGCCTGATGGCTGCGGGAAGAAAACTGTTCTTGAACCTAGAGGCGCTGGTTTTCAGGCTTTCTGTGACCACTGACAACTGTTTGAAGATCAACTGGTGGAAAAACCGACTTAGAATGTTGTGTTCAGTTCTGGCCATCTCATTACAGGAAGGATGTAGTCCAGTGGTTCTCAACCTTTTTCTTTCAACTCTCATACCATTTTAAGTAAAGTTTGACTTATAATGTGCACAGTTTCAGAACTCCAAAGGAAATGGGCCAATGACAATTTTTCTCAAGCAAAATATTTCAGTAACAATTGGGTCTAGAGCAGTGATTCTCAACCTTCCCTTCCCACTCACACACCTCCTTAAGCAACCCCTTACTCATCACAGAGCACCGACGGCATAGGGATTACTTAAAGTGGGATGTGAGTGGAAGAAAAAGGTTGAGAACCACTGATGCGGAAGCTATGGAGAGGGTGCAGATTTATCAGGATGTTTCCTGGATACGAAAATAAGGTTAGCAGAGCTAGGACTTTTCTCTTTGGTGCAAAGAAGGATGAGAGGAGACTTAATATTATGAAAGATATAGATGGGCAGCCAGCACCTTTTTCCCAGGGCGGTAGTAGCAAACACCAGAGGACATCTGAACCAAGTGAAGAGTTAAGGGAAGACATCAGGGATAAGTTTTTTTTTTACACAGAGAGTTGTGGGTGCCTGGAATGCCTTGGCAGGGTTGGCAGTGGAGGCTGAAACATGAGGGGCCAAATGTGCTCTACTTACCCTTGTTAGATTAGTTGTGGGTGATGGTGGCATTCCAGAGTCCAAAGGCTGTTATGCCCGAATGTTCCCGTTGATGCTGCCCTTTTTCCAGTCCCATGTTGCATCCTCAAGTGAGCTATTCTCTTCAGACAGTTGACACAGGTGTAGTTGGTTTGGGCTAGCTTTTATTATTACACAACAATTTATATGAGAGTGTGGGAAATGTTAGGGGAATAAACACACACCCACAAGTTATAAAGGAGTGTGTGAAAATTCTACACATTATACAATTTATAATTCACACAGGTGGTGCCAATTTTTGCATAGTATAGCGGGGTAAATGGAAAGAGTAGTAGTCAAGGTATGACATAGTTAAAAAAATGAGCGGATTGAGTGGGAAAGGTTTAGACTAGTGGTTTTCAACCTTTTTCTTTCCACTCACATCCCACCTTAAGTAATCCCCATGCCGTTGGTGCTCTGTGATTAGTAAGGGATTGCTTAGGGTGGGATGTGAGTGGGAAGGGAAGGTTGAGAATCACTGCTCTAGACCCAATTGTTACTGAAATATTTTGCTTGAGAAAAATTGTCATTGGCCCATTTCCTTTGGAATTACAAACCGTGCACATAACGAGTCAATCAGGGACGATTAAAACAGTGGTTTTCAAACCTTTTCAAACTCTTTCTTTCCCTCACATACCACCTGAAGCAATCCCTTACTAATCACAGAGCATAGGGATAATTTCAGATGTTATGTGAGTGGAAAGAAAAAGTTTGAAAACCACTGATTTAGAGGAACATGGCTGAATGCAAGGAAATGACAGAAGCTTGGAAGGCATGGTCAGGATGGGCTGAATGGCATGTTTCCCTCCTGTACAACTCAATGGATCTATCTTGCAGCATAGTTAGTGCAATGCTGTTACAGCACCAGACCCTTGGTTTGAATCCAGCTCTGTCTGCAAGGGGTTTCTCCCCATGTCTGCGTGGGATTCCTCCGGGTGCTCTGGTTTCAGATTCTGAGTTCAGATTTATTGACAGGATACATATATGACATGACATACAACCCTGAGATTCCTTTTTTCCTGCGAGAGTGGAAGAATCACCACTAATTGGTAGTGCAAAAAAAAAACCATGTAAACCAAGAAGTGTAAACAGATAGCAAATGTAAACAAACTGACTGTGCAATACAGAGAGAACAAAAAGAAAATTAATAAAGTGCCCAAGAAAGAGTCCTTAATTGAGTCCCTGATTGAGTTTGATGTTGAGGAGCCTGATGGTGGAGGGGTAGCAGTCGTTCATGAACCTGGTGGTGCGAGCCTTGAGGCATCTATATTTCTTTCCTGGTGTCACAGGGTGGGTGCGGGGGTGAGGACCGCACCGGGTGAGATCATCAGATAAGTTTTTTAAGCAGAGAGTTATGGGTGCCTGGAGTGCCTTGCCAGGATGGTGGTGGAAGCTAAAACATTTGGGGCATTGAAGAGACTCTTAGACAGGCACATGGATGGAAGTAAAATAGGAAACATTTTAGTGTTTTAAAAGGTTGCCCACCCCTGCAAGGAAGGAGGCTCTGATGAAAGCCTGAAATATTCTCTCTCTTTTTTCTCTCCATAGATGCTGCCTGACTTCCTGAGTATTTCCAGAATACACTTTTATTTATTTTCTTTCCTTTTGGTTTAAGTGTCTTGCAATTTGCCTCCAGTCAGCATTAACAAACTGAATTACTGAGGTACAGTGGAACATACTGTCATCCTGATGCAATGCATTCAATGCAACTGACAGAAGATTTTTTTTCTGGGTGGTTATGCTGTTAAATAATTCAAATTAAGCAGTCTGCAAGCCAATATTTGCTCAAGACTGTCCTTCACAGTGTCCTTGTGCACCAGTCACTCAAAGCAAGTGTCCAGGTGTGGCCACAAGATAGAGTTGGAGAGTTCTACAGTGACAGGCCCTTTGGTCCAACTTTTCCATGCTAGTCCCATTTCCTTGTGTTCAGCCCTTATCCCTCTTCAACCTTTCCTATCCTGTCTAAATGTAGAGGGCCTGTAACCGTTCTCTATGTCGAAATATTAAAATATTTTAAGATGACCTGATCCAGTCTTCATTTGGTGGCCTGTTGAATGCACCTTATTTTCTTTCTCATGCCCAAGACTAGGAGTCTTGAATTCCAATCGAATTCCCACGTCACCTCGGTTCCTGGAATCAAATTGAGGATCTCCTTGGTTGGTAGAAGCTGCAGCATAAGAATGTCAATGACGTTCCAGTCAATGTACTGAGCATTCCTCACTCCACTGGTGAAATGCTCCATTCCTGTTATCTCACTATCCATGGGAAATGTCCTATACACTGAGGAACTCAATTGGCCATTCTGTGTAATAAGGTCCTGGTGGGGCCCAAAAAATGTCATTAATGGTTGAAGCTGGCTTCATTAGTTGTCCTCCAGATTAGCCTAGGAATAGTGGATCTCTGGAACCAGGTAAAGGTGAAGATGGCATCCTTAATGCTGCCGGTAATCTCCACAAACAAGTGAGATCATTGACGATTTCAACCCGATTGATTTCTGTTGATTAATAATTACCACATGCTGAAGCAGCCCTTGTGAAAGTCAGTGGAAGAAATATTGTGCAGGGCAAGGTGAAAATACAAGAGCCTCGTAAAAACGAAAGTGACCGTGATGTCTAATTTGACAAAGGACTATTTCTCCAGGAACAGCAAGTGACATAAATAACTTTCCTTCTGGCCCATATCTAAACTGTCATAAATATTAATAGTTACAGTTTCCCCTGTGACTGTTTCCCAGGTTTGCACGTGCTGAGAGTCACGGCAACCAGTGGCGGCTTTGCCCTTCCTTCAGGTGGACAAGCTTCAGAAAACATTACAACATCACCAGTGACCTTCCCTCCCCCTCGTTTCCACCTGAGGCATTCGTCCCCACCTCCTGCTTAATGGGACATGCTGTCCGCACTGCCTCCACACCACGCTTCCAAAATAAAAATCAGTGCCGGTGAGTATTCGTGGGAAAACATTTAATGTGCTCTCTTTGGCATTCATCTGCATTTTTACAGCAATCTTCATGACTTCCCATAGTATTTTCCAGTCAATAAAATGCTATGGGAGTCTATTATTATCTGCATAACACGATGTACAGATGTGCTGTACAGAGTTTTTAAAATTGAGACATACAGCACAGTAACAGGCCCTTCCGGCCGTCAAGCCCATGCCGCCCAAATATCCCAATTAATCTACACCCCTGTTCGGTTTTTTTAAAGGATGGGAGTAAACCGGGATACCTGGGGGTAACTCACACAGACATGGGGAGAACATACAAACTCCAGGTCTCTGGCGCTGTAATAGTGTTGCGCTAATTCTTACTTGATGGGCCTACACAGATATGCAAGATTCACCAAGAATAGTGTAAATTTAAATTACAATAGCATGCCATGAGACAGACAAAAAAGGTAATGAATATAAAAGGATGGATAAATAATTATCCACAGTTTGTTACTGCAAAAACATGTAATGTTTCAATCGTGCTGGTCCTGGAGCCAATTATAGTTTGATTAGTGTCAGGAGGTTCACAAGCCTGATCGCTGTTTGAAAAGAAACTGTTTTTAAACCTAGAGGTGCTGGTCTTCAGGCTTCTGTGACCAGGGTGATGGGGGTCTTTCAAGACGTTGGCTGCCTTCTTGAAGTAGCGTCTCTGACAGAGCCCACGATGGATTTGACTTGGATGTGCACTTCCAAGTAAATGTTCAGCAAGCTCCCACAAACAACAAAAGAATATCGTCCGGATCCCTTTTTGGATATTGTCAAATGAGGGACAAACAATTGGCAGGGGACCAGATATGATTCCCTGACATCTGCCCACCCTTCCAAATGCAGCCCAATGGTCTCCTTACATTTAATGGGCCAGACCTCGACTTGGTTTGATAAAATAAGAAACAGGAGCTGGAGTCGGCCATCTGGATGTTGAGCCTGCTCCACCATTCAAAAATATCTGGACTGATCTGACTGTGGACTCAGCTCCACATACCCCCTATTCCCAATAACCCATAATTCCCCGACTACTTTATTAGGCCGAGAATTCCATGGATTTACTTTTCTTTGGCATAAGCAGTTCCTCCTCATCTTTCACTTCACAGCCAGGTGTCCTTCATGGTCTCCTCCTCTTCCCTGTCCTAAATCTACTCCCGAATCTTGGGGCTATACCCTCTAGTTCTAGTCTCACCTGTCAGTGGAAGCAACCTTCCTGCTCTGCTGCGGACCCTTCGCCCGAGAGGGATTGCAGTCAGCTCCTTGGAGTCGGCCACGGCACGTTCATAGAGATAATTCTCCCGATGTAAAGCTGGAGAATCTCCACCTTTACACTTGAGCTTTCTGACTGGAAGGAAGGGCTTTTTTGTTACACTAATTGGGGATTAATGGAACCAAATTTTGCGACTTGTTTAATTAGTCTTTGGCTGCATCAAGTAAGAATTTTAGCAGGCTCAGGCCTGGTCTGTACTTGGAGGGGAGACCGCCTAGGAGCACCATGTACTGTATGTTTCTGTGAGGGGCGCTGGTCAAAGTGGCCTTATGGTGGACAAAAGTTAAAGAATTTCATGTATGTTACATTCTAATTGTAGGATTACGTGAACCCTTACTCTCTATTTTTCTTTCATCCATGCGCCTAAGAGTCTCTTAAATGTTCCAAATGTTTCAGCTTCTATCACCATCCCCGGCAAGGTATCCAGGCCCCCACAACTCTCTGTGTAAAAAACTTACCCCTGACGTCTCCCTTAAACTTCCCTCCCTTCACTTTGTGCATATGTTGTCTGGTGTTTGCTGATCCTGCCCTGAGGGAAGCAGGTGCTGGCCGTCCACTCTACCTATGACTCTCATATTCTTGTGGACCTCTATCAAGTGTCCTTTCATCCTATTTTGCTCCAAAGAGAAAAGTCCCAGCTCTGCTAACCTTGTCTCATAAGACTTGTTTCCCAATCCAGGTAACATTCTGGTAAATCTCATCGCTTCTTGGCCTTCTGGCTAAGATCAAGTGTAGCATTCTGGTAAATCTCCTCTGCACCCTCTCCATAGCTTCCACATCCTTCCTATAATGAGGTGACCAGAACTGAACACAATATTCCAAGTGTGGTCTCACCAAAGTAAAAAACACAAAATGCTGGAGGAACTCAGCAGATCAAACAGTGTCCATTATGTAGCAAAGGCAAAGATATGTAACTGATGTTTCGGGCTTGAGCCCTTCATCAAAGTATGAGAAAATGCCGGCAAGTGTCGGGGGGAGGAAGGTGGGTGGCAAAGGCAGGAGATGATAGGCAGAGAAAGGAGAGAGGGGTCAGCAGAAATGATGGGGAGGGGGCAATAGCTGGGCTGGGTGGGTGAAAGGATTGAAAAGACAGGAAAAGGGGAGAGGGGAAAGAAAAGGCAAACAGGTTTAATGAAAGCAGTGAAGTCAATGTTCATGCCAACTGTCTGGAGGGTGCCCAAACGGAACATAAAGTGTTGTTCCTCTAATCTGTGGGTGGTCAGGGTGAAATGGTACATAAGGCCATGGACAGACATGTGAGTGTAGGAGTGTGACTCGGAATTGAAATAGTTGGCCACTGGGAGGCTGCTGTGGTTGCAAATGGAGTGGAGGTGCTGGGCGAAGCGATCTCCCAGTCTGCGACCGGTCTCTCTGATGTAGAGAATACCACAAAGGGTTCATCGGATGCAGTAAATAAGTCCTCTGGATGTACAAGTGAAGTGTTGCTTCATATGGAAGGCCTGTTTGGGGCCCCAGACAGTGGTGAGGGAGGAGGCGTGGGCGCAAGTGTTGCGTCTCCTGCGGGCACAGGGGAAGGTGACGGGGGTGTGATGGGTGGGGAGGAATGAGTGCATGAGGGAATCTCAGAGGGAGCAATCCCTGCAGAAGGCCAGGAGGGGGAGGAAAAGGAAAAATGTGTCTGGTGGTGGGATCCTGTAGCAAGTGCCGGAAATTCCGATGGATAATGTATTGGATGTGGAGGCTGGTGGGGTAGTAGGTGAGGATGAGGGGGATTCTATGTTTGTTGCGTCTGGGTATTTGTAACATGACCTCTCTACTCCTGAATTCAATCCCCCTATTATTGAATCCTAGCATTCCATAGGTCTTCTTAACTATCCTATCAACCTGTGGGGCGACCTTGAGGGATGCATGGATTTGCACCCCAAGGTCCTTGTGTTCATCTACACTCTTAAGAACCAACTATTAACTCTGTACTCAGCCTTTTGGTTAGTCCTTCCAAAATGCATTATCGCGCACTTATCCGGATTGAAATCCGGCTGCCTCTTTTCTGGCCAACTCTGCATCCGGTCTATATCATTTTGTAACCTTCAACATTCTTCAGATCCATCCACAACTCCTCCAACCTTTGTGTCATCTGCAAACTTACAGATCCATCCTTCCGCCTCTTCATCCAGGTCATTTATAAAAATCAAAAAGAGCAGGTACCAGAACAGATCCCTGCAGCCCTCCACTAGTCACCAACCTCCAGGCAGAAGACTTTCCTTCCACTATTACTTTGTGGCTTCTTTCCACAAGCCAACTTTTTTTATCCATAGAGATAATTTTCCACCGATCCCATGACTCATGACTCTCTGGATGAGTCTCTCGTGGGAGACCTTGTTAAATGCCTTACTAAAATCCATGTAGATCACATCTGGTGCCCTACCCTCATCAATTTCTTTTGATACCTCCTCAAAAAATTGAATTAGGCTCATTAGGCACGACCTTCCCTTCACAAAGTGATGTTGACTATCCTTATGAATCTTCTCCAATAGTTTGTACACCATTGATGTAAGCGTTATCAGTCTACAATACTCAGGATTCTCCCCATTACCTTTTTTTAAACAAGGGAACTACATTTGCCATTCTTCAATCCTCCGGCACCTTCCCTGTGGCCAAAGAGGATTCAAAGATCATAGCTACTGCCCCAGTTATCTCTTCTCTCACTTCCCACAGCAGCCAGAGGTATATTGCATCTGGCTCCAGGGATATATAAATTGATATTTTTAAGATCCAACGCTTCCACTTCCTTAATCTCCACATTGTCCATCACACAGGCCTGTTCTATTCCAACCCTACCATGATCAAGGTCCTTTTCTCTTGTGAATACTGAAGCGAAGTATTCATTTAGGACCTCCCCAACCTCCTCCACCTCCAGGCACATGTTGCCTCCCTTATCCTTTAGCGGCTTCACCTTCATTCTCATTATTCTTCCATTCTTCACAGAGGCATAGAACACCTTGGGGTTCTCCTTAATTCTTCATGCCAAGGCCTTCTCATGTCCCCTTCGAGCTCTCCTAAGTCCTTTCTTAAGCTCCTTCCTGGCTACCATATATTTCTCATGAGCCCTTCCAGTTTCTTGTTTCTTTTATCTAATGTATGCTTCCTTCTTCATCTTGACTAGTTGCCTGTCCTGTTTCGTCAGCAATGGTTCCCTTTTCCTATTATCTTTTCCTTGTCCCAGTGGGAAAAACCTCTCTTGAACCTGCTCAAATGGTCCCTAAACTTCCTCCACATTACTTCTGTGCTTTCACCCTTAAACATCTGTTTCCAATTTATTCTCGCTAGTTCCTGCCTCATCCCTTCATAATTAGCCCTTCCCCAGTAAAGAACTTACCAGGTCCTTTTCCATGGCTATGTTAAAGCTCAGAGAGTTGTGGTCACTCTCACCAAAATTCTCCCCCATCAAGAGTTCCACCACCTGACCAGGTTCATTCCCCAGAACCAGATCCAGTGTGGCCTCTCCTCTAGTTGGCTGGTCCACATTCTGTGTCAGGAATCCTTCTTGTGCACACCTGACAAATTCAGCCCCATCTATTAACTACAACCCTGTATTTCCCGTACCATTCCAAAATCTGCCTGCTTATCCGCTCCTTGGTATCCTGAGGGATATTTGGGGGCCTATAGAATTTCATCTCCTTTATTCCTCATGCTCCTAGCATTGAAATAGACATATTTCAAACTCTTCAACTGGCTACATTTATGTTTTGTCCCCAGCCTCACCAACTCAGAACACACAGAATCATGCTTTTGTCCTACTCTAATCTCTGCCCTCACATTCTGATTCCCATCCCCCTGCCAAACTAGTTTAAACCCTCCGCAACAGCTCTAGCAAACCTGCCCACCAGGATATTGGTCCCTCTCCAGTTCAGGTGCAACCCATCCTTTTTGTACAGGTCAGACCTTCTCCAGAAGAGATCCCAATGATCCATCAATCTGAACCACTGCCCCTTGCACCAACTCTTCAGCCACACATTCATTTTCCACAACTTCCTGTTCCTACCCTCTCTTGCACATGGCACAGGCAGCAATCCTGAGATTATCACCTCTGAAGTCCTGCTTTTTAATTTCTTTCCTAACTCCCTATACTCCCTCTTCAGGACGTCATCCCTACTCCTATATATGTTATTGATCCCCACGTGGACATTGACATCTGGCAGCTCACTCTCCACTCCAGAATGATATGAACTCAATCAGAGATGTCCCTGACCCTGGCACCTGGGAGGCAACAAGCCATCCAGGAGCCTTGATCTTGTTCACAGAACCACCTGGACTAGTGGATTATATTGCAATGCATCATAGTAAAGAGTCCCACTTATCCTCCAAACAGCTTTTATGGATAGTAGGCGCATATAGGGGCATTTAAGAGACAATTAGGCACGTGGATGAGCTGAGTCCATTCGACTAAAACTGGGCCTTGTGTTCAGTCCAGACAGGTTCTTCGTGCCGAACCTCCGAGCTAAGGAACCGTATCTGACTGAGAAACACAAAAAGATACAGATCTTGAGCAGGCACAAATTGTTGGAGGAACTCAGCAGGTCAGGCAGCATCTGTGGGTGGAAAATGTTAGGTCAGGAGTCAGAAGACTAAAGGGAAAAGGGAACGATATTAGAAAGGATGCAATGTTGTTGGAGATGGTGCAGAAGAGATTAACTAGGATGATTCCTGGAATGCAAAGTATGAGGAATGTTTGACTGCTCTTGGATTGTATTCATTGGAGTATAGAAGAATGAGAGGGGATCTCGTAGAAACATTTCGAATTTTGAAAGGTTTTGACAGAGTGGATGTAGATAAGATGTTTCCCTTGGTGGGTGAATCAAGGACAAGAGGGCACAGTCTTAAAATAAGAAGTTATCCATTTAAAACAGAGATGAGAAAGAACTTCTTTACTCAGAGGGTCGTGGATCTGTGGAGCTTACTGCCACATATAGCGGTGGAGGCCCAATCACTGGGAGTATTTAAACAGGAAATGGATAAGTATCTCATTAGTAAGGGCATCAAGGGATATTGGGAAAAGGCTGGAAATTGGAACTAGGTGTGAGCATAGTTCAGCTTAGTGTAGAGTCACAGAACAGACTCGATGGGCCTAGTAGCCTGCTTCTGTTCCTTTATCTTGTGATCATGGTTCCATACTGCAATCCACTGAAGAGGTACTGGGCTTCTCCTGCAGGAAAAACAAGGACTGGTTCGACGATAACAGCCAGGAAATCCAGGAGCTGCTGGCAAAGAAGGAGCTGCCCACCAGGCTCACCTTACAAAGCCGTCCTGTCCAGAGAAGAAACAAGCCTTCCATCGCGCATGCAGCCATCTTCAGCGCAAACTCCGGGAGATCCAAAATGAGTGGTGGACTAGCCTCGCAAAGCGAACCCAGCTCAGCGCGGACATTGGCGACTTCAGGGGTTTCTATGAGGCTCTAAAGGCTGTGTACGGCCCCTCACCCCAAGTCCAAAGCCCGCTGCACAGCTCAGACGGCAAAGTCCTCCTCAGCGACAAGATCTCCATCCTCAACCGATGGTCAGAACACTTCCAATCTCTTTTCAGTGCCAACCGCTCAGTCCAAGATTCCGCCCTGCTCCAGCTCCCTCAACAGCCCCTAAGGCTAGAGCTGGATGAGGTCCTCACCCAGGATGAGACATATAAGGCAATTGAACAACTGAAAAATGGCAAAGCAGCAGGTATGGATGGAATCCCCCCAGAGGTCTGGAAGGCTGGCGGCAAAACTCTGCATGACAAACTGCATGAGTTTTTCAAGCTTTGTTGGGACCAAGGAAAACTGCCTCAGGACTTCGTGATGCCATCATCATCACCCTGTACAAAAACAAAGGCGAGAAATCAGACTGCTCAAACTACAGTGGAATCACGCTGCTCACCATTGCAGGCAAAATCTTCGCTAGGATTCTCCTAAATAGAATAATACCTAGTGTCGCCGAGAATATTCTCCCAGAATCACTGTGCAGTTTTCTACTGACATGGTCTTTGCCCTCAGACAGCTCCAAGAAAAGTGCAGAGAACAAAACAAAGGACTCTACATCACCTTTGTTGACCTCACCAAAGCCTTCAACACCGTGAGCAGGAAAGGGCTTTGGCCAATACTAGAGCGCATCGGATGTCCCCCAAAGTTCCTCAACATGGTTATCCAACTGCACGAAAACCAACAAGGTCGGGTCAGATACAGCAATGAGCTCTCTGAACCCTTCTCCATTAACAATGGCGTGAAGCAAGACTGTGCTCTCGCACCAACCCTCTTTTCAATCTTCTTCAGCATGATGCTGAACCAAGCCATGAAAGACCTCAACAATGAAGATGCTGTTTACATCCGGTACCGCACGGATGGCAGTCCCTTCAATCTGAGCCGCCTGCAAGCTCACACCAAGACACAAGAGAAACTTGTCCGTGATCTACTCTTTGCAGATGATGCTGCTTTAGTTGCCCATTCAGAGCCAGCTCTTCAGCGCTTGACGTCCTGTTTTGCGGAAACTGCCAAAATGTTTGTCCTGCAAGTCAGCCTGAAGAAAACGGAGGTCCCCCATCAGCCAGCTCCCCACCATGACTACCAGCCCCCCCCACATCTCCATTGGGCACACAAAACTCAAGACGGTCAACCAGTTTACCTATCTCGGCTGCACCATTTCATCAGATGCAAGGATCGACAACGAGATAGACAACAGACTCGCCAAGGCAAATAGCGCCTTTGGAAGACTACACAAAAGAGTTTGGAAAAACAACCAACTGAAAATCCTCACAAAGATAAGCGTATACAGAGCCGTTGTCATACCTACACTCCTGTTCGGCTCCGAATCATGGGTCCTCTACCGGCATCACCTACGGCTCCTAGAACGCTTCCACCAGCGTTGTCTCCGCTCCATCCTCAACATTCATTGGAGCGCCTTCATCCCTAACATCGAAGTACTCGAGATGGCAGAGGCCGACAGCATCGAGTCCACGCTGCTGAAGATCCAGCTGCGTTGGGTGGGTCACGTCTCCAGAATGGAGGACCATCGCCTTCCCAAGATCGTGTTATATGGCGAGCTCTCCACTGGCCACCGTCACAGAGGTGCACCAACAAGAGGTACAAGGACTGCCTAAAGAAATCTCTTGGTGCCTGCCACATTGACCACCGCCAGTGGGCTGATATCGCCTCAAACCGTGCATCTTGGTGCCTCGCAGTTCGGTGGGCAGCAACCTCCTTTGAAGTAGACCGCAGAGCCCACCTCACTGACAAAAGACAAAGAAGGAAAAACCCAACACCCAACCCCAACCAACCAATTTTCCCCTGCAACCGTGTCTGCCTGTCCCGCATCGGACTTGTCAGCCACAAACGAGCCTGCAGCTGACGTGGACATTTACCCCCTCTATAAATCTTTGTCCACGAAGCCAAGCCAAAGAAGAAAAGTGGGAGGGGCCAAGGTACGAGGACAGAAAGTGTGAGAGGTAGAGAGACAGGTGGAGGGAGAAAGCACTTGGTGGGGGGAGGGGGGAGATAAAAGTTAGGGAAGGAAAAAAAAGACTGAAAGAAAAGAGATAGAACAAGTGGAATCAGGTGGGGATTACCTAAAGTTGGAAACATTGCTGTTTGGGATTTTAGGTTTAAGGCAGTCCAGGAGGAGTAGGATGTACCTAACTATTATTTTATCCCTTGTTAATAGCAGGCTATTCTCAGCTGGGGTTCTATGTTACACCACCCCCACCCCACCTCTCCCAGCCAGGGGACACAGCACTTTTAAGTAAAAGCCTTGTTTTCTTTTCACCTCATGTAACAAATATTTTTTATGTTTTTACATTATTGGTAGGAGAAAACTGGGTAAGAAACCAAAACTTGACTGCTTTGCAGGGAAGGGGGCCCATGAATTTTGAGCAGATCTCTGGGAGGGGCACAGTTAGCGAGGCGGTTAGCACAATGCTGGTACAGCACCAACGACCGGGACCGGGGTTAGAACCCCGCGCTGTCTGTGAGGAGTTTGTACATTCTTCCCGGGTCTGCGTGGGTTTCCTCCGGCTGCTCTGCTTTCTTCTCAGCGTTCATAACATACTGGGGGTTGTAGCTCAATTGGATGTAAATTAGGTGGCACAGAATCGTGGGCCAAAAGGGCCTGTTACCGTGCTGTAAGTCTGAATTTAAACATTTAAAAAAGATTGAGAATGGTTGTTTTTAGAGGTGTGCTTACATAGAAACGTAGAAACATAGAAGATAGGAGCAGGAGTAGGTCATTCGACCCTTTGAGCCTGCTCCGCCATTCAACGAGATCATGGCTGATCTTAAAGTTCAGTACCCCGTCCCCGCCTTCTCTCCGTAACCTTTAATACCCTTATACTGAAGAAATAGATCTAATTCCCTCTTAAATATATTTAATGAACCTGCCTCTAGTGCCCTCTGTGGCAATGAATTCCACAGATTCACCACCCTCTGGGTCAAGAAATTCCTCCTCATCTCAGTCCAAAATGGTTTGCCTATTATCCTCAAACCATGGCCCCGGGTTCTGGATTTTCCCATCATTGGAAACATCCCATCTGCATCCATTCTGTCCAGTCCTGCCAGAATTTTATAGGTCTCTATGAGATCCCCTCTCAATCTTCTAAACTCCAGCGAGTACAATCCCAATTTGCGCAATCTTTCCTCCTAAGTCATTCCTGCCCTTCCAGGTATCAGCCTGGTGAATCGCCTCTGCACTCCCTCCATTGCAAGAACATCCTTCCTTAGATAAGGTGACCAAAACTGCACACAATACTCCAGGTGGGGTCTCACCAAGGCCCTGTACAGCTGCAGTAAGGTATCCTTGTTCCTAGACTCACAATTGCAATGTTCACATTGCAGCACCAGGGAGTGTGGAAGGTGCTCTCTGAATTTGTAAAAACACAATGCTGGAGAATCTCAGCAGCTCCAACAGTGTTGCAAAGGTAAAGATACTTAACCAACATTTTGGGCTTGAGTCCTTCATCATGGTATGACCAAAATTTGGGCAGACTTTGATGCCTGCCTACATTTTCCTCATGCCTTGATGAAGGGCACAAGTCCAAAATGTTTTTTATGTATCTTTACCTTTGCTATGTGAAGTTCACTGTTTGACCAGCATTGTGTTTTTGCTTCAATCACAGTGTCTGCTGACATTCGTATTTTGCTCTGAATTAGTGCTGCTCCTCAGTTCCAATATCACTGCAGCACTTCCCTTTGGAGGCAGCAGAGGGGTCTGTTGTACCACTAAAGTGCTCCTTGGTTCTCGCAATATTGCAAAGCCAACCTACTGCCTGCACTCTCCCTCACAATAAAATTTCATTATCTGTGTAATTGATTGAAACCTTTTGAATGCCTTAGTGATTATTCAGATTGGCTCATCCCTTCTCCAATTCCGTTGCTGCTTGAAGATTGCTTCTCGATGCATCTAATTTACAAAACTCCCTTGGAAGCGATTTAATGTGTAATGGTTGTGTCTGAACCAGCAAGATTTCCATTGGAGCCACATTCTTTCTAATTACTCTGGCATCTCGAGCTAACTTTCAATTGATTACTGAAATTATATTGCATGAATCTGGCAGGTTCAGATTTTGGTCACCTCAATGAGAGAAGGATGTAGATGCCTTAGAGCAGGGGTGTCAAACTCAAATTCACGGAGGGCCAAAATTAAAAACTTGGACTAAGTCGAGGGCCGAACTAAATATTTATTGAAAATTTTCAACCACATCTGCATGTTTTCTCTTCTTTCAACATATGTAATGTTAAACTTTAGGATATAACTTTAGGAGGATAATGTTACAGGTCTGGAGTAGGTAGCTCAAGTTCACCCTTTGCTTGACCTGAGGGAAACATATTTGGTCCCTGTGGAGATGTAGTCAGGATTCACAGGCTGTGTCCATTTTGGCCTGCATCAGGACTCAGCAATTCCTGCTCACTCCTCAGGCTCTAGGCCTCTATTCACCCTCGACCCACCATCCCTCTACCTGACCAGTCCTTTACCCAACCTCTACTCACCCCTCACTCCACTCGCTCTGCCTCTACCCACCCCATCCTATACACGCCCCTCTACTGCCTCTCCCCTCAACCTGTTCCTCCCTCTACCTGTCTCTCACCCTCTAATCACCCCTCCCCTACTCACCCTGCCCCTCCCCTTTTACCTCTTCCCTATCCACCCCTCCTTCTACTCATCCCTCCCTCTAACTGCCCCTTGCACCACCATAACTCCCCCTGCCCATTACTCCTCACCTACACCCTCTGCCCACCCCTGCTTACCCACCCACTCAGGTCCAGCGCGCTGCCAATCAGCCTTTGCGGACAGCCACCATCTCTCTCTTCACGTGCAGGGCCGAACCAGCTGTCCCTGGGGTCCGCGCGGGTGCAAGCGCTGAAGGCCGTGGCGACCGGGAGAAGTGCGCTCGCGCTGTGGAAGGGCCGTCCGGTGCCAGTCGCGCGGGGCTTGCGCTGCCCGGGAGCCGTCCGCAGCCTGCCATGTCCGTCGCGCCGACAGGAAATCACAGGCGCTCGCCCATCCGCCGCACCGCTCGACAGGTGGGAGAAGTGACTGGTTGTGCGGGGAGCCTTCCAACTGGCTTGCCGGCTGATGACATCGACAGACTTCTCGTGTTACAATTTCTCGTGTTACAATGGGGAAGGATGTGCAATGAAGGGGGAGGATGGTGGGGGTGACATTACCAAAAAACAGCATCGGCTCTCGATGCAGGGCGGGCCACCTCTAATACATTTTTGAAATGATCTTGCGGGCCAAATATAATTATATCGCGGGCCAAATTTGGCCCGCGGGCCAGAGTTTGACATGTGTGCCTTAGAGAGTGCGAGGAGGAGATTTACCGGCATGTTGCCTGGATTGGAGAACATGTCTTATGAAGTGAAATTGACAGAGATATGTATGTAAGTTTAGGAGGGGCTTAGGTTGGGTGGACAGCAACCACCTTATTTTTCCCCCTGGGGTGGCAATAGCAAATACCAGAAATTAAATTAAACACTCTCTGTTTAAGTGGAGGAAAGTTTAGGGGAGATGTCATAGGTAATGTTTTACTCAGAGTGGTGGGTCCCAGGGATGCATTGCTGGAGATGGTGGTGGAGGCTGGTATAATAGGGCCATTTATTAGGCACATGGATGAAAAGAAAATAAAGGGTGATGGGTATGAAGTCGGGAAAAAGTATATTGTTGAGCAGGTTTACGTAAGTTGCCACATTGTGAGATGTAATGTTCAATGTTCCATTTGCCAGTGACTGGGAGAAACACTGGCAGCATCTGTTCAGCAGTGGCCTTGAGGGGTTGCAGAGTCTGGGGAAGCAGTGGAACCAGAAAACAGGGAGAACACCCCCTCCCCCCCTCACCCCTCACTCAGTTTGAGAAGGAGAAGCAGAGATGAGCCATGGGATGGTGACCATGAGGGGTTATATGGCTGAAGAAAACGCAGGCAGTGGGCTGTTGGCAACTATTCCCATTGTCTATGGTTTAGGAGCCTTGTAAAACCCTTCCATTGTATTGAGTTTATACCCTCCTCCCTCCATGTGGACAGTTGGCCCTGAAGTTTCCTTTCAATCGTTAACCATCTTAAAATTAATCCTGTGCACTCCAGTGGTGGTCTGAGCCACCCTGGGAAGAGGACTGTAACCATTCACGCATCTTATGCCCCTCATCATTTTAGAAAATTCCATAAGGTCGCTTCAGAGCCTTCAACACTCCAGGCAACAAACGCCTCAGACCTCACACCCTATTATCCCAACACTGGATAATGGATGGATTGAGCAAATTCAATATATAAACCCAGATGAAGAGCTTTGTCCTCTTCCTTTCTGTCATATCTCTGGATTCCACTCCCTAAAAAAAGTGAATAATTGGATTTGATCTCAAACACAAGGCACTGACTTTCACTATAAGTTTACTGAGCACCAGAACCTTTGTACAACACCAGCTTCAATCTAAACAAGTTCTTTTAGCCTAACGATAATTCATCAGTGTAATAAAAACTTGTCTGAGCTGGACACGAGGTTACCGAGGCAAAGAAGTGATTGGAATTAAAGGATGCAGGAGCTGTCTATGGAGGCATTCCAGAGCCCGTTGTTGCCCCATTTAAGGACATGACCTACAATGGATGTGGGGACCAGCACTGGAGTGTACTCTGGAACACTGTGGGATGGAACGGAGGATTGGCAGGCTATAAAAGATGGCAGAACCACTGGAGTGGCTGTAACGGCAGTGCTACGGCTAGTGTGGACCCACAGAGAGTGGGGAGAGGAGACATAGCACTCCGCTGCAGGGTTCTACTTCCAACAGCTCCATACAGGCTTTAAACAATGGTGATTTATTTTAAAATCTTGCAAATGCAGGGTCTGGGCCCAAGATGGCAGCACCTGTGTTCAGCAGAGGTTGCAGAGTCTGGGGAAGCAGTGGGCTGGTTTGGAGAACACTCCCCTCCTCCCGCCCCCCCCCCCCCCCCCCCCCATTTGAGAAGGAGAAGCAGAGATTACCCATGGGAAAATGACCATGTCGGCGGACCAGTGAGGGGTTTTGTGGCTGAAAAAAACACAGGCAGTGTAGGCAAGTAGGCAAGTCGAGGTGAGGAACCCGCGCAGGCTGGGGGCTGCTGGCAACTGTGGTCAAAAAACTCATACCAGGCTGCAGACCGCTGAAGACTGGTTGAAGGGGTAGCAGGTATCGCAACCGGGATGTGAGAAGGTGCCGAGGGCACTGAAGGCTTTTTCATCATGTTGGAGATGTGCACCTGGAGCTCGGGTCACTGATGGTTTGGACTGGAGAGGCTGGGGGAGGGCTGGATGCGAATCCATGGACACTCAGTGACCCTGGGGGACTCTCTTTAGCTTCTCTTCCTCTGACTGTAAGAATGTGGTGAATGTCTGCCAAGCTGCCTGTCTCCCCCTCTCTGCTGTACTAACATTGGCTGTGCATTATCTCTACTGTTAAGGACACTCCCCTTGGGTATAACTGTGTATGCACCTACTGTCTTTCATTATTGTACCATGAGTTTCTGCTAATAAAAGCCATGATTATTGTTTGACCACATCGTCTTTGTCTACTTCATCAACTGGCACTTCAATTTTATTAGTGTAACTGTTGATTGTCTGGCTGGAGTCAATCCTGTTGACAAAAGCATCCAGCTTCAAGGCATTGCGGAGGGGCTAAAAGAGATCCATAGCAGACTGTGCCATCCAGGAGTCACGAGATTCTTCCACTACATAAGGGCTAACAACCTTCCTTACACTCTGGAAGAAGTCAGGAAACTGACTAAAAGCTGTCATGTTTGCGCAGAATGCAAACCGCAATACTTCAAAGCTCCAGAGGCCAGTCTCATCAAGGCAACCCAAGCTTTTGAGAGGATTAACTTTTTAGATTTTAAAGGACCGTTACCTTCCAACAACAAAAATGTATATTTCCTTACTGTAATTGACGAATATTCCAGATTTCCCTTTGTGATACCCTGCCCTGATGTCTCGTCAGCGTTGTCATTAAGGCACTTGACAGAATTTTCAGCATTTTTGGTTTTCCCAATTACATTCATACCGATAGAGGCTCAGCATTCATGACCGCTGAACTGCAGCGAGCCCTGCTACGAAAGGGGATTGCCACTAGACGTACCACGAGCTACAACCTGCAGGGAAATGGGCAGGTTGAAAAGGGCTAATGCCCTTTTGTGAAATGCTGTGCCCACATATGGAAAACTGTTAATCTTGCTTTAAAAACACATGGTTACCCTGTTACCTGGTGGCAGGAGGTGCTGCCTGAGACGCTACATTCTATTCGGTCTTTATTGTGTACTGCAACAAATCAAACACCCCATGAACGTACGTTTGCCTTTCCTAGGAAATCAAGAACTGTGATGGACTGGTCAGCCTGTTTATCTGAGCCTGGAACCGTGCTGCTGAAGAGCCACGCTCGGGCGCGTAAAACAGACCCCCTAGTCCAACCAGTTCAGCTACTGCATACTAACCCCAACTACGCTCATGTTAAATTCCCAGACGGGAGTACTGACACTGTACTTCTAAGAGATCTGGTCTCACCTGGTTCGCCCCTTTCTCACACTCCTACTCAGAGTGAGCCTGAGAGGTTGGGCTCACCCCCCCCCCCCCACCCCCCCACAGCCTGTGACCCCTAGTAAGCTTTCAGATGGCCATGCTGAGGCTTCACTGCCTCACGCTGGCGATTCTGGAGCGGGTCCAGAAGTCAGTTCTTCCCACACTACATACCTAGGAACTGTACCAGTTCCCAAGGTTGCAAAGGAGCCACCTGTTTTGAGAAGAAGCACCAGAATTCATGAACAACCTGACAGGCTGACATATTCATAAAACATCTCATTATATTTCGATTGCTTGCTAGATACTGGTGTATTTTGGCTTTTAGAGTATTCTCAATGCCAAACATGGTATCCATGTATCGCTTGCTTCAGTCTTTCCTAGCAGCTATCCTTTTGATTTTATTGAAGGATATTTTTGCTCTTTCTGCACTGGACATTAAATAAGACATTAGATCAGTTGGAGGCAGTGGAGAGAGACGAGGGGAGATGGTGGTGAGGATTGTGGTTGACAGGGTTTGTGTGGAAATCAGCTATGGACCTTGGGACATTGAAAGTGAGATCAAACAGATCCAACAATGGGCAGCAGTCATTTGGACAACATCCTTACTGTGACACCATCTAGAATTGCACCCTTTGGTTCACTGTTTCATGGCCTCACTGACCTCTGACGTTTTTCAGCTCAGATCTCTCTCATCTTGACTGTGGTCCCACTCTGTTCAGCAGTGATGATAAACATACAGTATAGGAGCAGGCCGTTCAGCCCAAGCTGTCTCCTGCTGACCATGATGTCTGCTTAGCTCTCCGCTCCTCAAATGGACTCAAGCTCACTCTCTCGCCTTGCTCTAGGTGTTGATGAAGAGTACCTCACCATTTGTTGCGCCCATCTGCTGTATCCTCCCAGCATTCTGTGCTGATTTTTAAAGCTTTCAGAGGTCTTTGAAGCGAAGCTGGTGTCGACCAACGTTCCTTTTGCCTATTGCTAGTTCTCTGGGGAGGATGTCCTTTGGCAGTCTCACATCCTTAACGTGATGGATGTGGCCCACTTGCTGTGTTTAAAGAAAAGCTTGCCTTGCACATCTGCTTTCAACTATTCCCCTCTCATTTTAACCCTATGTCCTCTATCATTTGTCATTACCACTCTGAGGAAAAGTCTCTAACTGTCTAATCTATCCACGCGGCTCAACATTTACTAAACTTCGAACAGGTCACTCCTCAGCCTCTGATGCTACATACAAAGCACCAAGTTGGGACAGTTTTTGTAAAACTTAAAGCTAATAGTCTGTAATTCAGCCTGTGGTGATATGACCACCAGCCTACTGCAGGGGGCGATCTCTGTACCTGCAGAAGGACCACCTAGGGGCTGACTTCATCTGGTCGGCTGCCAATCAGCCGACCCGAATATAAGCCTGAGCCGGCCCCTCCTGAGCCAATCACTCGGGAGCCACCACAGCTGAAACTGGTGTGTACAGACTTTTAGCAGAAAAGCCTGTAGCAGTCTTTTGTGTTTTGTGTCTGCTTGCTGCTACCACAGCGCGTCACATGGCCAGAACCCGATGAACTCTTCTGCATCCTCTCAAACACCCACAACCTTCCTGGAATGAGGTGACCAGAAATGCATCCAATATTCCAGGTCAGGGTTGGTGCCAGGAGGGCATTAGGGTAACCGGGTGTGGGGCACAGTCTGTCAGTCGTAAACTCGCTCAGCAGGGAGGGGAGATGCTGGTGGCGGCCTATCTGCCCGAGTGGGGCACAGTCCGACAGTCATAAATTCGCTCAGCATTTGGGAGGGGGGTTGCTGGAGGTGGCTTAACTGCCAAACGGACGTAAGCCTCCACCGTCCTACTGATGTAGCAGCTGAAAGCATTGCTTTTATTGCATGGAGAGTCACTAACGTGCATCAAGCATCACCAACATGCTAGTGATGTGGACGGGGGCATGTCTGACAGCGAGTGATGGCTGCGAGTGTATGGGGGCACAGCACCTCGCAGGGGGAGCCATGCTGGATGAGCATTTCACAAGAGGGGACTATGCCTGTGAATGCCCCAGCTTGGTGCTGACTGTGTTCCAGATGTAACCTAAGCAAAGTTTTATGCAGCTTCAACAGGACTTCCCACTGTTTATACTCAATACTGCTGAAGGGAAGCATGGCTCACATTTTCGTTACCATGGTATCCACTTGAGTTGCCACTTTCTGGGAGCTGTGTCCTTGCACCCCAAATTTGTAGATCAGTACTCCTCAGGATCCTGCCATTGACTGTATAATTTCCTCTTACATTGGACAGCACGGTTGGCATGGCAGTTAGCGTAGTGCCTTTACAGGGCCAGCGATCAAGACTTGGGTTCAAATCCCGCACTGTCTGTAAGGACCTTTTGCATTCTCCCAGTATCTGTGTGGGTTTTCCCCTGGGGGGGGTGCTCCGGTTTCCTCCCACCCTTCGAAACGTACTGGGGGTGGTAGGGTAATTGGGTGCAAATTGGGTGGCATGGACTCGTGGACCGAAATGGGCTGTTACCGTGCTGTATGTCTAAATTTAAATTTAAAATTTTTAAATTTTAAATTTGACCTACATCTCATACTTAAACTAAACCTGACATTCCTCTGCCCATATTTCATATATATTTTTGTATCTTTGGGCAACCTTCATTCTCCACACCTTCACTAACTTTTGTATTAAGCATACGAACCAGCCTGTCCAAATTATCCTCTCGTACGACAAACAGCACCTCAGACAGACACCTCATCACTACTACCCTCTATGGCCAAGATATCTTGGACCCCATCTACCAAGTCACCTTGGATCCCAACTGCCCCACCCCACTCAGATTCTGATCCCCAACGGAAGTCACTATCTCAGAAGATCCTTTCCTGGACCCAACACCCCAATGGCATCATGAAGAAAGCCCGTCAGCACCTCTACTTCCTCAGGAGTTCGCTAAGGTTTGGTACGACACCAGAAACTCTGGCAAGTTTCTACAGAGGTGTGGTAGAATGTGTGCTGTCCTGCTGCATCATGGTCTGGTACGGGGACACCGATACCCCTGAGTGTAAAGTCCTGCAAAAGTTAGTGGACACAGCCCAGAACATCACAGCCAAAACCCTCCCCACTATCAAGAACATTTATAGGGAAAAGGTACTGTTGGAGAGCAGCAGCAATCATCAAGGACCCACATCACCCAGCACACGCTCTATTCTCTCTGCTGCCATCAGGAAAGAGGTGTAGGTGCGACAAGACTCGCACCCACCAGGTTCAGGAACAGCTGCTACCCCTCCACCATCAACGACAAACTCAATCAGAGACTTATTTAAGGATTATTTTACTGTGCACTTTATTGATGTTTTCCTCTCTGTATTGCACAGTCAGTATGTTCGCATTTCTTTATTTGTTTACATGTGTATGTTGAATACAGTTTGTTTTTACTCTACCAATAAGTGGTCATTCTGCCTCACTCACAGGATAAAGAATCTCAGGGGAGTATGTGATGTCATGAAAAGAAATCTGAAATCCCATTTTTTGGGATGTGGGATGAATCCGGAGCACCCGAGGCTGCACGGTCACAGGGAGAACATGCAAACTCTGCACAGACAGCACCAGAAGTCAGGACTGAGCCCAGATCACTGCACCTCAGTACCGCCCCTGAAGTTGGATGTCACATGAATTTGATTCGAACTTGTTGGGTATTATATGAACAGAACTGGAGAAAGGGAAGAGATGGACGATATTGTATTGAGTGCTCACCTCTTCGATGGTGGCTTATGGTTTGGTTCCCTGATCTCTATGTCTGAAATTTCTACTTAACAAATAAAGGAAAATGTCTTTTTTTCTACTTTTTCATCGGATGTTGCTTTGAAGCATAGATTTTGAAATTATGGCTGTTACAGGATTGAAAGGAAAAATATAAAAGACCAATTTTATTAAAAAAAAATGTTTATTTCATCTCTTTCATCTCTGTCATGGCTGATGTAGTTATTCTCCAACTAATAATGCAAACAGCCTCATTAAGACTTCAGAGCAGTAAATTGATAGGCTTTCCAAATTAATGCAATTTGTACTTTATGAAATATTGCTACAGGGCTGGAGCAGCATGTGAGGAAAATTCAGTGCAATATTCCACAAAAAGTGAAAGTACAAACAATGTTGTTTTCCTTTCCCCCACCCCCCCTCCTTTGGATGAAGTGATGACTCTGTCTTCTGAGAACAGTGAAGCTCACCATTGGCCATTCAACTGGAGAGTTGGGACTTGCCGAAAACTATGAATTGAATTTCAACAGATGCTGTCTCGTTCCAGTGTTTGCTTGGATTTCTAATGGAGAGGAGGCTGTGAATGGAGGCTGTTGGCCGTCAACACCTTGGACTTGGACTTGTGAGAACTTGTCATACATCCAGTGTGAGCTGAGTGACAGATGCCAGCACGTCTGCTACCTCCATTGCATCACTGGGATCTGCCAGAACACCAGGAAATCTTTCTCTGCCATTCCCATTCAACAGATTGGGAATTCTTGACCTGGATATCAAGGATTTTTTTTCCATCATGAATGAGTTAATTTTTTAAAAAAGCAAACTGAATTTGAATTTTTTGTTGTTGTTTGCAGTTATTTTAATGATTTATAAAGACAGTATGCGATAGTGAAATTTTAAGGTGATTTCTGTGATCATCAGCCCAAAATCCATAAAATACACCCAATAGTATTCAAGAAGCAAAATCTTCATTGTTCAGTGATATCAGGACATTTAAAATCTTTTACAAAGGCTTGCTGACATTGATTAGTTGTGAGGCTGAACAACCAACCTTGCCTCCTGTCAGTCTTGAGGAGGGGGCTTCAGTGCTGAGCCTGTTGAGCCTTATAGGCAATGGCGAGCTACCTTCAGCAGACACAGCCCTGTGCAGGAGAGGAGTTGGGATTTAGACCCAGTGACAATGAAAATCCAGATGATGTGCCACTCAGAGGGGAAGTGGTGATCCCCATTCACAATCCCAGCCCTTCTCCTCTTGATAATGGGTGTGAGTTCAGGTGGCTCAGAGTAGCCAAGGCAAAATGCTACACAATGATTTATGCAGGGTGCACACCACAGGATGTATCAATGAAGATACAATAAAATCCCTGGCACAGTAAAATCTATGGGGTCTCACAAATGCCAGATATGCAAATTTTCTGGATACCTGAGACACACTCTTAAAATGCCTAATACACTCACATTAAGAATAAATAGTTTAAAATACAAAGTAATTTGAAAAAAAAATCAGTTATGTAGACCTTAATTATGGAAAGTTCATTTTAATTAGGTAAATTTGTGTAACTTACAAAATATAAATTTAAATTCATGCACCAGTTGCTGGCGCTGTAACATCATGGCACTAACCGCTACGCTAACTGTATCACTGTCATAATTACCCCCCTCCACTACAGATATAGCCTAATTAACACACTTATACTAATGAAGATAAGGATTCTTACTGGGCTGGGATAGGGAGACACTTTGGGGGAGCCACCATAGGGGCGAGTGGGATCAGTCAACTCTTCATCCTGGGTGCCGCCATTTTATTCAAACCCAACTTTATTGAAACTTGGTTCAAACAGCTGCTGCGGGCGCTCCGCTGGCTGGATGTTTGCTCCCATCTTCACTGAGGGGTTGTGTGTTGCTTGGGAGATCATTAACTTTTACAATTTTAATCTTTTACATTTTAAATTAGTTTAATATTTATTTATTTTTGCTGATTGGTTGGGGTTGCCGGTTGCTTGAATTCCAGATAATGGGGATTTTACTGTTTAACTTAATGGAGAGCAAGTGTATATAAGAAAAAGCAGGCGTGTCTGATCTTAGTGATTGCCACAAAACACAAAACCTTTATTGGCTCTTTCCCACAGTGACCATTTTCATTCTTCCCATACATTGAACCTGGCACCATTCCCCAAATGCCTAAACCAAGTTCCCCAGCACCCGTTACCTTGCGATGAGCATTCCTCCACTCACTGCCTGCCATGTTTTATTTCATTCCCCTGGAGACCCTCGTGGTATCCACACAAGGCTCCTCAGTATTATTGGAATTGCGATTGACAACCCCTGGGAGAATGAGCAGGCACTTTAAATTGAAGCTTGCATCTCCTCGTTCTTTACCACTGTGTCTGAGCCAGCCAAGTCCATGCTCTTACCAGCTAATTATACATTGCACCAAGCTTTGAAGGATTAGGAGGCTTGGTGTACAATTACTGTCAGTTTCGGAAGAACAATTAGTTCCTGCAGATTTCTCTCGCACCAAGGATTGTCTCCAGGAATATTAGTAAAGGGTTTGACTCAAATCTAAACTGAGCATGGAGGATTATGGTACATTTGTTCGTTTCAAGACAAAGGTTGCCTTCTTCTCAATGGCCACCAACCATCTCATCACCTTTCCGCTGGATTATGGGGACAGTCGATGAAGTGGCTTTAGCCTCTGCATCGAGACCCCTTGGCCACGTTTTGCAGGGCCCTTGTCTGACCTCCCCAAATGCTTGTTTATATCACCCTGCGATGAATTTTACTTCCCATTTTTTCGGGAGAGCAAGTGAATAAACAACTTAAATTCAGGTTCAAATTTATGATTACAATGCAGCAGTAAATTTTGTTTTGCAAGCAGACCAACTAGACATTTTGTGCATAGTACAGCAAATAATTCACCATGCAAAAAAGAAGAATTACAGAGAGAGCTGAGTTGGTACAGAGCAAAGGCAGCAAGACTTTACCATGGTGATGTTCATTCAGGAACCTGATAGCTACAGGAAAGAAACTGTCCTTGAAAATGGTGCATGATTTTATACTAGTGAATCTTCCTCCAGTCGGGAAGGGTTGAAGAGAGTGTGGATCATCTCTCTCTATTTCCCTCTCCCTCTGTCTCCTCTCCATCAGTTCCCCACTCCTTTCCCTTCCTTCCCCTAACAGAGAGCTATCCTCGTCCAACCACCCACCCCCCTCCCATCACCTCAGCTTTTTTCTTAATTTTTTAATTAAGGATTTTCAATCAAAGTGAAGTTACAAAACAAACAAATCAAAGAAACATCACAGATATATACAACAAGATACCAAAACAAGGTATCAACAAGATACACAAAGAAGGAAGAATCCACACATCTTCACAATCATCAAATTCCGCACTAGTGTTTATAAATATGAAATTACACTCCGTGCTGATCCTTCAAAGAAAAGTAGGAAACAGAAAAAAGAAAAGAAGAAAAGGAAAAGGAAAGAAGAAAAAGGAGAGGTAATTCTCCCATACGATGTGACAAAGTCATCTGCTTTCCAAAAGCATTAACTACATGTAGATGAAACATTACGTGATTCATCCAAAGCTACTTCCTCCCTTAAGGAATAAATGTCTTGACATAGACATCACTAGGGATACTGGAGATAGTGGCATTGGAGACCGGGAAGGGGGAATCATCAAAAGTTGATCCCCGTGTATCTTAAATACAGGTTACATATTCTTAAAAACATGTTGTAACAATTTCTGAGATTGTAAGTCATCTTCTCCAGGGGAACACAACTATGCATTTCCTGCAGTTCAGACTCAGTTGGGAATCAGATTTCCAAGTAATGGCTATGCATTTCCTGGCCTCTGCTAAAGCAAGTTTAACACATTTTAATTGATATTTTTGACAGCTTCAATTTAGGTCTTATTATTCTCTAATTCCCCCAAGAAAAACAATTTTGGCCCCTGAGGGTATCGAATTCCGGTAATTTGATTCCCCAAATCTTCCCAGAAGGATCTCACCTTCGGGCATGACCAGGCCAAACGCAAAAAGGTCCCTATATTTTGACCACATCGAAAACATAAATTGGATAATTCAGATTTCAATTTATTTAATTTTTATGGGGTAAAGTACAGCTGATGCAGAAAATTAGATTATACCAGCCTATACCTTACATGAATTGTATTGCTCACGCCATCCCGACACAGGTCAGACCAGCAAAATGGATCAATTTCTATATCCAAATCTGATTCCCCCCATCTCTCTCTTGACTTATCTCGCTCTTGTTTAGGGGCTTCCAACTGAAGTAAGAAATAAATTTTTGAGATAAATTTTGTGATCCCCTTTCGAACCAGTGTCTCTATTTCAGTACATTGCAGTAAGGCCACTGCTGGACCTAATTTAGCCATGAAATAAGATCTTAACTGAAGACAGAAAAAAAAGGATGCACTTAAAACTCTAAATTTACGCCTGACTTGTTCAAATGTCATAAATTGTCCCTGCTCAAAACAATATTCGATATATTTGATCCCACTCTGAGACCAAGTTTCTAGAATTTTATTATCAATTGTTAACAGAATTAATTTATTTTGAGCTACGGATATTTTGAGTGAGAGGCCTCCCCTAACACCAATTTGACCATTGAGTTTATTCAAAATTGTAATAATATATTTTAGTAAGGGGGCTTCCTTAGGACTAGATAGTAATTTAGATTTCCATTTATATATAACATTTTCTGCTATCTTCTCACCAACCTTATGTAGTTCCAATTTTATACAAGAAGACTTGTCTCCTCCGTCAAAGAGAGAGGTGACAAACTTCATTTGGATGCCTAATAATATTATTAGTTTTTTTCTCTTCTACCCTCCCACATGTTAGCTTGGGCTTCTCCCCCTTTGTCTTCTCCTCCCCTCTTCCCCCCACCTTTTTATTTTGCCTGTTATTTTCGGATTCCTGACGAAGGGCCCAGGCCCGAAACGTTTGTTGCCCTTGACTTCCTATGGGCGCTGCCTGACCTACTGAGTTTCTCCAGCATGTTTGGGCATTACACTTGCCAGTTGTTGCTCAGCTGGGAGATCCTTGCTTCTTGGGAGACTAGATGGCAGTCTCAGTGTGCACTCTGAATCATTGAACAACAGAATACCTTGGCAGGATTTCTCCACTGTGACAGGCATGGGTATAACATGGTTGTATCAAGGTATATATGAGTTCAGAGCTGCTGTTTGTTGAACAACACTGGTATAAATTGAGATTAATCACAGGTTGCTAACCTAGGACATTTCTAGCTCCTTATAATGAGATAGTCTGTTCCAAATATAACCGTACCAGTAAGAGCATGTAGTAATTCTTCTGAGGGTATTATTAAGGATTTCTGAAGCACAAAAAGGAAGATTTATGCCACTACAAAGACCTTATTTTTAAAAGGAGCCAAAATTAGACATTGCTCATAGGCAGTGTCACAAGGTTCTAGTTTGTCCAGAGGAGGAAAAAAATGGATTTAGTAATGAAACAGTGCAGAGGTTGACGAAATGGAGAGGCTATAGAATGCTGTAAAATAAATATGCAAATAAACTCCCTGTTCGTAAATTACAGAATTACTCCTTTTTAAATCAGTCCAAGGAAGAGTCCTTCGTTCTCCTTCTTTCCCCATGGATGCTTGGTTGACCTTCTGAGTATTTCACAGTCAGAATTTATTAGTATCAGAATTTATTGTCGTGAACAGGCCACAAATTTTGTTGTTTTACGGCAGCATCGCAGGTGCAAAATTGCGGTAAATTAGATTAAACGAATAACTTTGTGCAAAGGAAGAGAAAGTGAGGTCGTGTCCGTGGTTCATTGTCCATTCAGAAATCTGGTGGCAGAGGGAAAGAAGCTGTCCTTGTGCCACTGGGTGTTCGTCTTCAGGCTCCTGTACCTCCTTCCTGAGGGCATGTCCTGGGTGGTGAGGGTCCTTGAGGATAGAGGCTGCTTTCTTGAGACACCGCCTCTTGCAGATAGAGTGAAGACTAATGCCCATGATAGCACTGATTGAAATTACAGCCCTATGTAACCTTTTCCTGTCCTGTGCATTGGCACCTCCATACCAGACAGTGATGCAACCAGTCAGAATGCTCTCTGCGGCTCACCTATGGAAATTTGCAAGAGTCTTTGGTGACCAACCAAATTTCCACAAACTCCTCATGAAGGAAAGCCACTGAGGAGCCTTCTTTGTGATTTCATCGGCCTGGATGACCCAGGATTTTATGCCAGTACAGCAAAGATAGGAAAGCCTTGTTAGAACTGTTCAGTGTGTTGGACAGATCACATCTGGGAGGGGGACATATTAAATTATAAACTCCAGAGTAGATGTGGAGAGGCTATTTCCTCTGTTGGGATGTTTACAACAAGGCGATCAAGTCTGAGAATAAGAGATTGTTTATTTAAGATGAAAGTGAGACAGATTCTTCTTTTCCAGTCAACTGTCAATCTCTATGGAGCTGTGCAGTGGAGATAATGAGTCCATGAGTTTATTCAAGCCAAGATAGAGAGAATTTTGTGTAGTCCTCATGGGGAAAGGGCATGAGGGTAGAGGAGAAGCTGAGGTCAGATCGGACAGTCTTATTGAATGGTTGTATATGCTGGGGGAAATGGCCTATTCCTGCTCTCGCTGATCTTCTGTCAGAGTCTCTGCAGAGAGGAAGCCCATGGAGTTAGGTTCTCTCCTTCTCCCCCTTCCTCTCACCCTTCCCCCTGCTTCTCCCCATTTTTCTCCCCCTCCCTCTTCCTCTTCCTCTATCTCTCTCCCTCTCTTCCACTTCCTCTCCCCCTCCAACTTCCTTTCCCCTCCCTCTCCTCTTCTCCTTCCCCCACCCTTCCTCTCTGTCTCTCCCCCTCTTCTTCTCCCCCTCCCTTTCCCACCCCTCCCTCTCCCAAACCCTTCCCATTCTCATTCCTCTCCTTCTCGCTATGTCTCTCTCCCCTCTCTCCATCTCTCCCTGCCTCTTCTCATTCTCTTTCTCTCTTTCTTTGTATGTCTGTCTGTCTATCTTTGTGCACTATCTATTCATCTCTCTCTCTCTCTCTGCCTACCTCTGTGTCTCCCTCTGTCCATGTTTCTGTCTGTCTTCCCCCCCTCTCTCTCTCTCTCTTTCTTTGTCCATCTGCCTGCCTATCTGTCTCTCTGTCTATCTGCTTCTGTCTGTCTGTCTTCTCTCTCTCTCTCTCTCTTTCTCTCTTTCTATCTCTCTCATTCTCTGTCAATAAGGATTGACATAATGTGAATCATGTCAGACAGTGATATCAAGGTGCTTCAGGTATGATGGAGCGTTGGAAATGCAGCTGCCAGACCTATCTATTTGACAATGGCCAGGGCAGCAGAAATAATTCCTCTGTTCTTTATTGTAATATTGCCTTGTAATCTTTGACAGGATTTCTGCTTAATATCTCAACCTAATGAACGATTGTAGATCACAAGCAGTGATTAAGATCAGCAAGTACTTGGGAACAGTCTCCGATGTGTTCCTAGAACTATAGAACGTAGGCCCTTAGGCCCTTCCAGTCTGTTCAAACTATTATTCTGCCCAGTCCCACAGACCTGCACCCAGTACTGTATCTAGTCTTCCATACCCCTCCCATCCATGTACCTGCCCAAATTTTCCTTAAATATGAAATCTGAGCCTGCATTCACCACTTCAGCTCGTTCCACACTCCCACCACTCTCTGTGTGAGGGAGTTCCCCCTTATGTTCCCTGTAAAATTTTCCCCTTTCACCTTTAACCCATGTCCTCTGGTTTATATCTCACCTATCTTCAGTGGAAAATCCCTACTTGCATCGACTCTATCTATACACCTCTTAATTTTGAACACCCATATCAAATCACTCCTCGTTCTTCTACGCTCCAGGGAATAAAGTCCGAACCCATTTAACCTTTCCTTGTAACTCAGTTCCTGAAGTCCGGGCAACATCCTGGTACATTTTCTCTGCACTCTTTCAATCATATTGATATCTTTCCTGTAGTTAGGTGACCAAAACTGCAACGCAATACTCCAAATTTGGCCTCACCAATGTTATCTGTATTCCCAGATCCCTCTGTTCTACCAGACTCCTCAGTGCCCTACCATTTACCATCCATGTCCTACCTTGATTTGTCTTAAACACCTCACACTTGTCTGTATTCAAGTTCCATCCGTCATTTTTCAGCCCATTTTTTTTCCAGCGGTCCAGTTCCCTCTGCAAGCTTTGAAAACCTTCCTTAGAGCCATCTGCAAACTTGCTGATCCAATTTACCATGTGCGTTGGGTTCTTTTCCTATTGTGCCCAATGGGCCCCCAATTATGTGGACAAGTCCCGCTCCCTCATCAAATCCACATCCTTCCCCCTGCCAGCGGAGGCTCGTGCAGACATCACCAAGGCCACAGTGCATTCTGTGGACGAATCCACCCTGTTTCAAGTGGAAAGTGATGCATCAGACTTCACTCTGGCAACCACCCTTAACCAGGCCGACAGGCCAGTCGCATTTTTTTCCCGTACACTGCAGGGCCCAGAAATTCAACACTCCTTGGTTGAGAAAGAGGCCCAGGCCATTGTCGAGGCAGTGCGGCACTGGCGCCATTCCCTGGCCGGTAACAGATTCACCCTGCTGACTGATCAACTGGCTGTCATGTTCATCTTTAATAATTAGCAGGCGGGTAAAATCAAAAATGACAAAATACTGAGGTGGAATTGGACTGTCCACCTATAATTATGATATTCTGTACCGGCCGGGGAAACTTAATGAGCCGCCAGACAGCCTGTCCCATGGGACCCGTGCCAGTGCACAGATCCACCAGCTGCAAAACCTCCACAACAATCTCTGTCACCCTGGAATTACTAGGTTTTATCACTTTGTCAAAGCACACAACCTGCCATACTCCATCAACGAGATCAGGTCCCTGACAAAGAACTGCCAGGTCTGCGCTGAGTGCAAGCTGCACTTCTACCGGCCAGATAGGGCACAATTAATTAGTCACCCACCCCTTTGAGTGACTCAGAGTCGATTTTAATGGATCCCTGTCCTCCACTGATCGCAATATGTATTTTCTTAACATCATTGATGAATACTCCCGTTTTCCATTTGCCATTCCCTGCTCGGGCATGACCGCTGACACAGTCAACAAGGCCTTGCGCAGCCTCTTCACTCTGTTTGGCTTCCCTAGTTATATCCACAGTGACAGGGGGCCTTCCTTTATGAGTGATGAGCTGTGCCAGTACTTGTTGGCCAGGGCATTGCCATGAGCAGGACAACCAGTAACAATCCCCGGGGTAACGGGCAAGTGGAGAGGGAGAATGCTACAGTTTGGAAAGCAGTCCTCCTAGCCTTGCAGTCTAAGGGCCTCCCAGACTCCCACTGGCAAGAGGTCCTCCCAGAGGCACTCCACTCTATCAGGTCCCTGCTATGTACTGCCACAAATGCCACCCCAGGAAACCTGTGACAGGGACCACACTACTGGCGTGGCTGACATCCCTAGGGCCCGTCTTACTCCAGAAGCAAGTGAGGAGCCATAAGTCTGACCCCCAGATTGAAAGGGTCCACCTCCTCCGTGCCAACCCCCAATATGCTTATGTGGCATACCCTGATGGGTACAAAGACACCATCTCTGTCAGAGATGGCTCCCTCAGGGCTGATCACCCCACACTCCCCTCACCATCAAACACACATGATGCACCTGACCCCTAGTACCCTGCCTCTGCCCTGAGGGAGGATACACTGGGATCATCGGTGTCTAACCACTGACGAGCACATACGGATGCCCAAGACTGTCCAGGACCCCACTGTGGCACTACAGCCCCAACCAATGCTACGATTGTCCCAACGAATGACCAGGCCGTCTGAAAGACTGAACTTGTGAATTTGAATTTGTAACTTTGTAAGTTCCACTTCACCCTGCTGGACTCTTTTTTTTAAAAACATTGGGTGAATGTGGTAAACCACTGTCAGGCACACCTATTGGCCGATTGTACCTATATAAATGTGACTGTTCCACTACCCCCTCCTCAGTGCAGGACAGTCAAACAGTATGTTCTTCAGTGAATAAAAGCCGATTGGTTTCTCAACAAGTCTTTGGAGTAATTGGTGATGCATCACTCCCTTCAGGCATGAAATTTAGTGTCTTCAGGTACAAGGACAGTTTTTTTCCCAGCTGCTATCAGGCTCTTGAATGTCCCTGAACTACCGTTACCATAACATCACCCCAAGATATGTCTGCACATACTGTCAGCACATTTTTAGACTATCTAACTGTTAATATTTATTATTATTTATTTTTCCACTTTTATCTTATCTTCTTGTAAATGTTATTATGTGTTGGGTGTTTTGTGTATCTGGAAGCGTCACTGCATTTATACATGTTATTTATTTGCATGAGAAATAAACCTCATTCATTCACCTCATGTTCTGTCTGGGCATAGTGCAGCCTCAGAACTCAACAGTGGAATTCAACATTTTCAGATAACCAGCCCATTCAGTTTATGTCAGATCCAGCCATTTCTGATTAAAGCTCATTGCTTTCCTCTGCACATGTTACCCATCCTGCTGGATATTTCAACCAGTGCAACACACAAAGTACAGAAGGAACCGAATGGGTCAGGCAGCAACAGACAGTCGACATTTCATCTATATTCATCGATATTTCCATTGTTCTCTTTTATTTCAGCTTTCCAGCAACTGCAGTGTTTTGCATCTCACAGACCCAGGATGGGTTTTCTCTCTGTTCCAATTAATTTCCTTCTATTAATGACAACAACCTCGCACTTAATGCCAGCAAAACCAAGGAGATGATTGTGGACTTCAGGAGGAAGTCAGGGGAACAAGACCCTGTCTTCATTGAGGGCTCAGTAGTGGAGAGGGTCAAGAACTTCAAATTCCTTGGTGTCAACATCTCCGAGGATCTGTCCTGGAGCCTCCATGTTAATGCAATCACGAAGAAGGCTCACCAGCGGCTATAATTTGTGACGTGTCTGAGGAGATTCGTTATGTCACTGAAGACTCTCGTAAATTTCTGCAGAGAGGATTCTGGCTTGTTGCATCATTGCCTGTTATGGAGGCACCAAATCTCAGGGCAAGAATAAACTCCAGAGGGTTCTAACTTGGGCTGCGACATCACAGGCACCAGATTTCACTCCATCGAGGACATCTACACGAGGCAGTCTTAAAAAAAAGCATCCTCTATCCCCAAAGACCCCGACCACTCAGGCTATGCCCTCTTCACTCTGCTACCATCGGGGGAAAAGTTGCAGGAGCCTAAAGACGAACACTCAG
Organism: Narcine bancroftii; assembly: GCF_036971445.1. Lineage (NCBI taxonomy): Eukaryota > Metazoa > Chordata > Chondrichthyes > Torpediniformes > Narcinidae > Narcine > Narcine bancroftii. The sequence continues at coordinate 75,931,220 of NC_091480.1, read as the reverse complement.
CAGCACAAGGACAGCTTCTTCCCCGCTGTCATCAGATTCCTGAATCACCAATGAACCAAAGACACGGCCTCACTTTTCATGCCCTATTATTTTTATTATTATAGTAATGTTGTAAGATGGTTATAATATGAATGTTTACACTATGACGCTGCCGCTAAACACCAAATTTCATGACTTATTCATGACAATAAATCCTGATTCTGATTCCTGCAAACAATTCATTCCCATTGACAAAATTTTGGCATCTTCTCCGACAAAGCCATGGCACCACTTGTGTCATTCAGTCTCTCTTAGTCTCATCCTATCACAGATATTCCCTTTTCTTTCCCCACATCTCCAGCTTCTCTACAACATAAAATATGTTTGCTTTATAACTTTCCCTAGTTCTGATGAAAAGTAACATTGGACAATGACAATCATCTTCCTCCTTCATAAACATTCTTATTAGGCGATCCACGTCCATACCAGTTCTGTGGTTTCACAGGTGGCAGGTGCGCCAGCTGTTGCAGGAAAGACAAGTAGGACACTAATCTGCGTAAAGGTGCGCTCTTCAACTACCCCCCCTCACCCCCTCCCTCCCCCATCACACTCAAGTCCCAAAGGACAAATCAAGGTTCTCAATTCCAACTTGTGTGGTCATACTCCACTCCATCTGAAGGAGGATATCTGAACACACTGATCATTTCCTCTCATTACAGTGGACAATGAAAATCTTGCTTTGTGAACATTTTTGGGTGTATTTTATAGATTTTGGTCTGCAGATCACAAAAATCACCTTAATATTTTCCTATCATGTGCCGTTTTCTTTAGATATAACTTATTTTTGTGATTTTTCTGTCATATTTTGAGTCTATTCAAGTGTACAAAACCAGGAAGTGCAACATGTCATTGAAAATTCATTTTCTGCATTCGCACTTGGACGTCTTCCCAGCTGATCCTGGTGCAGTCAGTGACGAACATGGGGAAAGGTTTCATCAGGACATTGCGACCATGGAAAAGCTGGATCAGGGGAACTGGAATCCATCAATGCTGGCCGACTATTGTTGGACACTGACACGAGAGGCATCAGATGCTGAGTACAAACGAAAATCAGCGGCAAAATCATTTTGAGGTCAGTTGAACTAACGCAATGTGTCAGCATCATTATGTGATTAAACAGGGTAAATTCAATAAAAGTTAATTTAATGTTTCTCCAACTTTATACGTGATACAGGAAATCTGAAATTGAAGTTGTTTATCTTACTCCCCAATTTTTTTTTTGAGGGAGCAAACCTTTTAAAAAAAAATTGTTGTCCTGTGTGATCAAACGCAAATATTAACTCTGGTTCTATTTCTGTAAATATTACCTCAGCTGAGCGTTTCCCTCATTTTCTGTTCATAGATCCAATTAATGGCATCTGCAGTGTTTTGCTTTTCTTCAGAAGTGCTCAATAGCTGCAAAGTTCTTTTGAAGATTCAAGATGCAGAAAGATATTCCATGACTTAAAGCAAAACCTTTATGGCCTTTATACACCAAAGTTGTCAAGTACAGGAGTTGGGATGTTATATTGAATTTGTACAGGTCATCGGTAAGACCAGATTTGGAGTATTGTGTGTAGCTGTTGTTTTTTAAGATTGAAAGAGAGCAGAGAAAATTTATAAGGATATTGCTGAGATTTAAGGAGCTGAATTACAGGGAAAGGTTGAGTGGGTTAGAATTTAATTTCATGGAATGTCGGAGTGATGAGAGATTTGATCAAGGTATTCAAAATTATGAGGGACACAGACAGACTAAATGCAAACAGGCTTTTTTGACTGAGGTTGGGTGAGACCAGAACTAGAGGACGTGGGTTAAATGTGAAAGGTGAAATGGTTAAGGGGAACATTAGGGGAACTTCTTCACACAAAAAGTGATGAGAGTGTGGAATGAGCTGCCAGCAGATATGGTGGACGTTGGTTCAATTTCAACATTTAAAAGAAGATTGGAGACGGCACGTGGATGGGAGAGGTACGGAGGGCTATTGTCCGGGCGCAGATTATTGGGACTAGGTGGAATAAACTGTTTGGCATGAACTGGATGGGCCGAAGGGCTGTAGTATTCTAAGTTTTTGTATAGGTATGCAGCCTTTCATCCCATTGGGCTCGTGCTAAATTCCAGGAGCCAATCCTATTTCCCCCTCCCATTTCCTGGAAATCCCACATCTAATTCTCCATCATGTGCCCACAAATTACTGTTACGATTTTTTTTTGCTGTTAATGGGTAACCGATTAAGGTACTACTGCATCTTAGAGATTTGGCGGGGGGGGAATCGGAGCACTAGGAAGAAAGAGAGCAGAACCTACAAGCTGTGCACTGGCACAGGATTAAATCTGGTTCTCTGGAGCTGAGGTGGAGACCCGAACCTTATCATAATTTCCCCAGCATAGAGAGGGCTGTATTGTGACAACACTGAATGCAAAACACTAAATTAGAAGAAGTGCATTTAGCTGGTTCAGAATCAGAATTTATAAATTTAGACATACATACAGCATGGTTACAGGCCCAATTTACACAATTAACCTACGTTTTGAATGGTTGGAGGAAACTGGAGTCCCTGGGGAAATCTCATGCAAACACAGGGAGAACGTACAAATTCCTTACAAAGAGCATGAGATTTGAGCCGTGATCCCCATCGCTGGACTGTAAAGGTGTTGTGCCAACCATTATGTCAACAGTGCCGCCCTGTCACAAACATGTCATGAAATTTGTGGTTTTGCGCCAGCATCACGGTGCAAACATTCATATAAACCACCTTACAAAATAAATAAGAATAGTGCAAGAAAAGTCAAAGTGAGGCAGTGTCTTTGGTTCATTGATCATTCAGGAATCTGATGGCAGTGGCGAAGAAGCTGTCCTTGTGCAGCTGTGTGCTCATCTTCAGGCACCTGTACCTTTTTCCTGATGGTAGCAGAGAGAAGGTTGCATAGACGGGGCGTTTGGGGATTTGAGGATAGAGGGTGCTTTTTTAAGACACCGCCTCTTGTAGATGTCCTCGATGGACTGGTGCCCATGATGTCACAGGCCGAGTTAACAACCCTCTGGAGTATTTTCCTGTCCTGAGCATAGACACCTCCATACCAGCCAGAATGCTCTCCACAGTACACCTGTAGAAGTTTTTGAGAGTCTTCGGTGACATACTGAATCTCCTCAAACTCCTCACAGAGTATAGTCACTAGTGAACCTTCTTCGTGATTACATCAATATGGAGGCTCCGTGACAGATACTTGGGGAGGTTGTCACCCAGGAATTTGTAATCCTTGACCCTCTCCACTGCTGATTCCTCAATGAGGACTAGTTTTGGTTCTCCTGATTTCCACAATAATCTCCTTAGTTTTGCCGATGTTGAGCACAAGGTTGTTGGTTTGGCACCATTCAACAAGCTGATCTATCGCTTGACTTGTTGAATATCTGGGATCCCTGCGTGTGGGATGTGAAAGGAGCAAGTTTAGCATCCTTCCTTTTGTTCTTCCCCCTGCCACCATTTCACCCTAAATTCTGTTTTAAAGTAAATTTTACATTTAACATTTTAAATTTAGACATACATCACGGTAACTGGCCATTTCGACCCATGAGCCCATGGTGCCCAATTTACACCCAATTAACCTAGACCATTTCGAACAATGGGCGGAAACTGAGGCATACCCACGCATACAGAGAACATGTGGGGAGAATATATAAACTCCTTACAGAGACCATGGGATTTGAACCCCTGTCCCGATCACTGGTGTTATAAAGGCATTTCTCTAACCGCTACACTAACCGTGCTGCCCAATTGTGTTATGTGCAAGTTATTCAAAAATCCAGCTGAAGTGCTGCCATCAAACAGAAAAGGCAACTCTGCTTTTCTCTCATCACAGATGCCACTTGACTTGCAGTGTTTTTGGTTTTATCTCAGGCTTTCAACATCTGCGCTACCCCGACAATGCCTTTCTCTCTCCAAGCTCCACCCAAGCTGTGTGCCTCGGTCTCCATCTCTCTGATGTGAGATACTTTCCAGCCCACTCTCCCACAACCTCTCCGAGTGAGATGTTAGTTTATTTCTTCACATATTCACTAGACGTTATTAGAGGCAGCAGGTAGCAAGGTTGGATGGCTGTCTACGGTGGCTATCACAGCTGTTGATCGGCAAATGAACTGTCCTAATTCGCAAAACTCTGCAGGGTTTTTATTTTTTAAAATAATTACATCTGAGCTTCTCTTCAATATAAATCATCAGTAAGACCTGTCACCGTGCGCATTGGAACTCATTCATCTGGAACTAACTTTATTCTCCCTGTCGCCCACTCCCCTCGATTTAATAACATCTAATTATCTTTAATTTCATGGAAAAATTGCTGATCTCATCCCAGTGTTCTTGCCTGGATAGAAATGCATAAAATTAGCATAAGCATATTGCAAGTTGGATTGCAAAGCTATGCAGCCTTGCTGCCTCGTTGGTGATTGGTGGCAGAGAGGGATACACGTGTTGCTGTTCATCTCTGCCATGTGTCTGCTGGCATTTCCAGAGGCCATCTGTTCTTCATCTTCATTCTCAGCATTGACTGAGCTTTTTTCCTCAACCAAGGATATTTTGACTTGCACAAAAGAGGTCCTTTCTCTCCACCTCTAACTCATTTTATTTCTTTCTCACATCTTCTATTGCTCTCTCCCTTTATCTCCCTTTCTTGTTCTCCCCTTTACTTCTTTCCCTCTTGCTGTTTCATTTTCTCATTCACTCTCCCCTTTTCTAATTTTCTCTCCTCTCTTGACTCCTCCTCTCTTTTTCACACTCATTTTTCCCCTTTTATCAGGTTTGACTTTTACTTCACGCACCTCTTCTGTCATTCAAATCATTTCATCATTATCAATCTGGCTTTAAACAAAGATCCCAGAGCAATAGAACAGCGAAAACACTTGGCTGCTACTGTAGTAACAAGAGAGAGAGAGAGAGAGAGAGAGAGAGAGAGAGAGAGAGAAAGAAAGAGAGAAATGAAGGATTGAGGGAGGGAGGAAGGTGGAGAGGGAGCAGAGAGAGAGATAGAGACAGAGAAAGAGAGAGAGATGGGGATGGGGTGGGGGGAAGAGAGCCACATAGGGTTTTTAGACTGCAGGCATGTAACGGCACAATCAGCGAAATTTTCCATTACACGGGCAGTCTAAAAAGGAATGTGCAGGAATCTTTAGTCAATTCCTGCACCGCGACTTACCCTGCAGGACCCCTACTACTTTTTGGGGTAATTGCACCGCAAAACTCACTTCATGAATTCGACGTCCAGTTGACGACTCAGGCCATGTTACTCCATGTAAAAGCATTGGGACTAACGCGCACATGAACCTAAGGGGTGCAGTGTAAACGACCACAAGGTGAGTAATTATGTTAATTTATGTTAAATTTTTTCCACAGATTTTTCCAACATTGCTGTCTAAAAAACACTCCTCAACACTGTATATAGTAAACATTAGTCACTTTGCTTGAAATCACTGTTCAGTAAAATTGTTTGCTCTTAGTTGGAACATATCATATGACATTTCAGATCTTCATGGGATGTCATCCAGGCCCTCTCCTTGATATAGATTAATACAAAGCAGGTAAAAGTTTCTCTCTTAACCAGCTATGTTAGAAGTATGGATTCCATGTCTTCCTTTGTGCTCCATTCCCCTGATAATTAGATAGTTTAACTGCTGTCCCATAGGTCCAGTGACCCAGGTTCAATCCTGCCCTCTGATGCTGTCCGTGCAGAGTTTGCACGTTCCCCCTGTGGATTTCCTCTGGGTATTCTAGTTTCCTTCCACGTCTCAAAGACATGCAAGTTAGTGGTTAATCTGGCTGCTGTAATTTGCTTTTGGTGTATCAATAAATGAGAGAACCTAGAATAGACAGGAATACGGTAAGAATACAATGGGATGAGCACAGCAGAGGTGTAAGTGGGTGCTTATTGGTGAGGACGGACTCAGTGGGCTGAAGGGCCTATTTCCATGCTTTATGACTCTACAATAATCCTGGTGATCCATACATTACTGGGGTCACTCTCTCACCCCCCCCACCCCATCCCACCAATTGCCGTGATCTACCGGGATCTTTGTTTGAAGAGGGCGCACAAAATCACTGAGGACCCCCTCCACCCTGCACACAGCATCTTTCAGCTGCTTGTGTCAGGGGAAGAGATCCAGGAGGATCAGAGCCAGCACCACCAGGCTGAGGAACAGCTTCTTCCTACGGGTAGTGAGAAAAGTGAACAACGGATGAACTGCTCGTACAACACTCCGTGACTCTACCATTTATTTAACAAAATAATATTTGGATATATATACTGTGTGTAAGTACATTTGTCTGTTTGTGTGGTGTTTTGCACTGAGGACCAGAGAACGCTATTTTGTTGGATTGTACTTGAACAATCAGTTGATAATAAGCTTGAATATGTCTGAGTGACGCAGAATTGAAATATTTGTACTGGGAGTTTTGTGGCTTCAGTCACATTTTCTTTCCAAAGTCGATGATGCAGAAGCTCTTGACCTGACGTTGTTTTATAAATTACACTTCAACTCTGCCTGGAAATGTTCTGTTAATTTATAAAAGCTTGGTATTAAGGCTTAACCGAAGGTAGTGGTGAACAGTGACCTTGAGTCACTCCTTTTCCTGTCCTGGAAACTTTTGCACCATCCCAGAAAAAACCCTGTGGGGACAATGCATCTTCACATAAACAACTGTGTCCTTTACGCTTGTCACCAAATATATGCGGTAACTCGGCAAAGTAATAAGAGTGTAAAACAACCCCCAGAACAACTAGGAGGAGCTTTCCCTGTCAGCATGCCACGGCACAGTCGATGGACTTCTTGCCCCTTATTTGATGGAAAACTTGAACATAATATTTAACCTGGAATTAAAGGACCATGATCAGGGTGTAGGTCAGTGGGACTAGGGAGAATAATAGTTTGGCATGGACTAGAAGGGCCAAAGGGCCTGTATTGTTCTATGGTTCTATCTCTGCCTCCCATAAACTTCTGTCCTGTTTCACCTCAGCTTCTTTTTTTTTTTTAAATTTTTTATTTTTCACACCATAAATCACATTAGCCATGATATACACTTTTTCTTTTTCACACATTTACAGTGACTTTTTCTCCCCCCCCCCCTCCCTCCTCCTGATGCTCTACAGAAAACATCCCAAGTTTGTCCAACTTCTCCCCATAACTCGTGCCCTCTTATACAGGCAGCATCCTAGTGAACATCCTCTGTACACTTTTCAAACCCTCCTCTTCCTTCCTGTAATGAGGTGACCAGAATTGTGCACAATACTCCAAGGGCGACCTAACCAAAGATTTATATAGCTGCAACATGACTTCATTACACTTATATTTAATGCCCCAGCCAATTAAGGCAAACATTCCAGACGCCTTACTAAACACCCAGTCTACTTGAGGGAGCGATGAAATTGGACCAGTTTCAGTTTGCCTCCCATCTAAAATGGACCACAAGTGATGCTATAGCCTTGACCCTCCACTCCATCCTGACTAACCAGGAGAATGATGTGTTAGGCTGTTATTCATTGACTTCAGTTCAGTGTTCAACATGATCATATCACAGAGGCTGGTGGATCAATTGTCTTCGCCTGGACTCAACCGTTCCCTTTCTGTAACTGAACTGTGGACTTCTTGACCAGGAGACAGTCAGTCCGGGTTGGCAGGGAAACCGCCAGGGCTGTGGGCTCAGCCGTCGCTGTTCACATTGTTGACTCACAACTGCGCCGCCAGATTTACTTCAAACAGAATCATCAAGTAGTCAGCCTCATCAACTTGCAGAGAGGAGGTTGGGAGGCTTGTAAAATAGTGTGAGGTCAACAACCTGAGTCACAAAACAAAGACGATGATTGTGGACTTCAGAAGCACCAAGGTTGACCATTCTACATTCCACATCGATGGTTTCATGTGGTGAGAGTGGAGAACACAAAGGCCCTTAGTGCGCATATAAAGGATGACCTATCATAGACCTACAACACCCCCTCATTAGTCAGGAGGCTGAGGAGGGCCAGAAGTCAATACAGGGGATCCTTAAAGCAGCAGAGAAGATCACTGGGGTCTCCATTTACTGGCACATTGATTAAACAGGTCTCAAAAGAATTATAGAACACTCTTTCCATCTGACACACAGTCTCTTTGACCCACTACCATTCAAGAAGGAGGTACAAGAGCATTAAAATCAGGACTGTCAGGCTGGGAAATAGCTTCTTCCCATAGGCTGTGAGAATGATGAATAGTATCCTGTAATGAAGCAAATCATCCCAAAATATTTATATATATTTATTTTAAATTATACCTTTATGTGTATTTGTGCCTATTTGTGTACTGTATTGTGACAGAATATAGATACGTTTTTGGGAGATAAATTGGGGCATGTTTGTTAGCATAGGTCACATACAAACACTTTAAAAGAGATCTTATTCAAAATATTGGAACTCTGCTCATACTAGACAAGTCGGGGCCAACAGCATTTGCAGAAGCTTTGGAGAGTGCCCAAGAGACTTCACTAATGGATTGTTGTTTACAAAAAGGCAACAGATGAAAGAACTTGTCAGAGCCACAGACTGTCTGCAGTGGAACTTGCTGTTCTATGAGGGTCATGTGGTTTTGCAAGCAGAGAGAGTCAAACAGGCTTTCTCTCAGAGAGAGAGAGAGATCAGTGATCAGTTCTGCAGTTTTACAGTCAGCAGCAGCACTTGGGACTGGAACAGGACAAGCTGGAAAGCTTGTGGAAAACCCCATTTGGAAGATGGGTTGTGAGTGCTTAGTTCAGCCTGGTCAAAGCCCTTGTGGTTCATGCAAGAGGAGAGGACTGGCTGTCTAATGTTTCACTTGAAATAGGAGAAACAAAAAGGCACTCAGTGGTGACCTGAAAGGAAGAGGTTATCATCTGGAGAACCCTGAGGGGGCAAGTTTCGTCAGCAAGACACTGAAGTGGCTGATTTAAAAGGAATCAGTTGTGGGTGTCCTGGAACAATAAATCTCTGTCTGAAAACCAACAAGAACCTTCCTGAGTGGTAACCATTTACCTTTCAAGCACCAAAGCATGGTGAACTTTATAAATGTTAAATTCTGTGCACAGTGTAAGAATTACCTGCAACTAATGAACTTGGAGGAATGAGGTGAGATTGGACAGTGAAGTAAAGAACTTTTCTGAACTTATACACACATTACATACATGTGTGCTTAGGATTAGAAGGGGGTTAAGTTAGGTTAGTTAAGTCAATAGTGATGTTAAAGTGTGATTCTGTTTTCATGTTTAAAGATAATTAAAAGCAACTTTTGTTTAAGTAACCATTTGTCTTGGTGAATATCTATTGCTGCTGGGTTTTGGGGTCCTCTGGGCTTGTAACAGTATTGTGTGTGTATGTGTGTGCTGCAGGTTCCCGAGAAACACTGTTTCATCGGGTTGCATATGTTGGCAGATGAGAATAAACATTAACTTGAACTCAGCCCCCAGATCCCTCTGTACATCAGTGCTATTAAGGGTTCTGTCATGAACATAGAATATAGAACACTGCAGTACAAGCCCTTCAGCCTTTGATGTTATGCCGACCCATATATTCCTTTAAAAGAATCTAAACCCTCTCTATCTTGTAACCCTCTATTCTTCTTCCATGCACGTGACTGTCTGAGATTCTCTTAAATAGCCCTAATGTTCCAGCCTTCACCACCATCCCTGGCAAGGCATTCAGGCATCCACAACTCTGTGTAAAAAATTTACTCCTGATGTCTCCCCTAAAGTTCTCTCCCTTCACTTTGTATGTATGTCCTGTGATGTCTGCTATTCTTGCCCTGGAAAAAAGGTGCTGGCTGTCCATCCAATCTATGCTTCTCAGAATCTTGTAGACCTCTATTAAGTCTTGTTTCCTCTCATCCTTCTTCGCTCCAAAGAGAAAAGTCCCAACTCTGCCAACCTTGCCTCAAGACTTATTTTCCAATCTTGACAACATCCTGGTAAATCCTCTCTGCACCCTCTCCATAGCGTCCACATCCTTCCTATAATGAGGTGACCAGAACTGAATACTCTAAGTGTGGTCTCACCAGAAATTATAGAGTTGCAACATGACCTCTCGACTCTTGAACTCAATCCCCCTAAAAATGAAGCCGAGCATCCCCTAGGCATTCTGCATCCTGTCTTCATCCTTTTATGCCCATGACAACCTTCAGCATCATCTACAGCTCCTCCAACCTTCGTCTGCCTACTTACTGACCCATCTTTCCACCTCTTCATCCAGATCCTTTATAAAAATCACAAAAAGCAGGGTTCCCAGAACAGATCCCTGTGGAACTCCACTCGTCACTGACCGCCAGGCAGAATACTTTCCTTCCACAACTACTCTGTTTTCTACATGCAGGCCAAATTTTTATCCACACAGCCAATATTTCATAGATCCTATGCCTCATGACTTTCTGAACGAGTCTCTTGTGGGGGACCTTGTCAAATGCCTTGTCAAAATCCATATAGACCTCATCCACCACCCTACCCTCATCAATTTCTTTTGTTAATGCCTCAAAAAACTGAATTAGGCATGCTGACTATCCTTGAGAAGACTGTACTCCTCCAAATGCTCATAGATCCTATCCTTAAGAATCTTCTGCAATAGCTTGCACACCACTGACGTATGACTCACCGGTCTAGAATACCCAGGATTCTCCCTATTACCTTTTTTAAAGAAGGGGACAGCATTTGCCATTCACCAATTCTCCGTCACCTCTCCTGTGGTCAAAGAGGACTCAAAGATCATACCCACTGCCCAGCTATCTCTTCCCCACAGCAACTTGGGGTATATTGCGTCTGGCCCTGGGGATCCAACACTTCCTCTTCCTTAATCTCAACATCATCCAGCACAAAAGGGTTCATCAATTATATTCTGTTCTCACCCAGACCGAGCTCCTTTTCTCTGGTGAATACTGAAGCAAAGTATTCATTTAGGACCTTCCCAACCTCCTCCGCCTCCAGGCACATGTTGCCTCCTTTATCCTTTAGTGGCCCCACCTTCATTCTCGTCATCCTTCTGTTTTTCACATATGCACAGAACACCTTGGGGTTCTCCTTAATCCTACATGCCAATGCTTTCTCATGTCCCCTTAGGGCTGTCCTTCCTTAAGCTCCTTCCCGGCTACCATATACTTCTCATGAGCCCTTCACTTTTCTGTGTATCTTTCTGTTACATTTGACCTCCTGAAGTGCCACACCCAACACTTGCTCAGATTAAACTCTATCTGCCATTTCTATGCCAATATGTCTAATGGAACTATATCCTGCCATATCTTTTTCACTCTCCGTAACCCCATCAATCGTGCGTCATCTGCAAGCTCACTAGCCCACTCATTCTCAAGAATAGCCTTGCAAATGCTGAGCTGTTTCTAAAGGTGGCAAAACTCATGGCTAAATTGAGAGTCTGAGACAGAGGAAAAACCACCTTCTTTGGAGTTGGATTTGAGGCAATAAATTGCCTCAACACTGATCTCCAAATATGCACATGATTTGTACTGAGATGGTAAATTTAGGAAGGCAATGCACAGAAGAGAGATAATTTATAATCTTGGAAGATATATTAATTGGGATGACATGCAACATAAGTACTATGCCATCTTGCAAAACAAATTAGACCTGAGCAAAGTGCGTCAATTATAAGCAGACCAGAATTTTTTTGTTGAACTTAATGACTCATTGAAGATAAAATCAAGCAGAAATAATTTAAGTTGTGCAAGGTGCCCTGCAATTTCAATACCTCCCGTGAGTGGCTACCACCAGCCTCTCCTAAGGAGACAATTCTCAGCAGAGGCTGTGGTGAGGGAGTAGGAGGAGATCCAATATTTCACTGCAGACTCTCAAAAACCTCTACAGGTATATCGTGAAAAGCATTCTGGCGAGTTGAATCACTGCAGGTATGGAGGTGCCAATGCTCAGGACACGATAAAACTCCAGAGGGTTGTTAACTCAGCCTGCGACAACATGGGCACCAGTCTTCACTCCATCGAGGACACCTACAAGAGCCCGTGTCTTAAGAAAGCAGCCTCTATCCTCAGACACTCTCACCACCTAGGCCATGCCTTCTTCGCTCTGCTACCATCAGGAAAAAAGGTACAGGGGCTTGAAGACGAGTCCTCAGTAGCATAAGGCCAACTTCTTCCCCTCTGCCTTCAGTTTCCTGAATGAACAATGAATCACAGACACTGCCTTACTTTGTCTTTTCCTTTTTCTTGCACTATTTATTTTGAAAGGTGGTTTATATAAAGGTTTGCATTATATGGATGCTGATGCAAACAATAAATTCTGATCCTGATAATTCCAAAGATTCAGAATTCATGGAGACAGAATTCCTGCTCATCTCATTCTGGAATGTTTCCGCCAGTGGTCTCGTTGACCCCACTGGGGGGAACATTTGCTCAGCATCCACACTGTCAATCTGCTCATGATATGGACGTATTTAAGAGTGGGCTAGCCTTTGCAAAGTGGTATGAGTGGAGGGCATCAGTAAATTGTATTCCAGGGAAAGCATCCTTAAAGTAGGAATTCAGTCTGAGGACTATTGGAAAAGGGGGATGCTGACGGAGTAACCGAGGTTATTCTCTTCAGAGTAAAGGCGGACTCTTAAGAGTTAAGGTGGACCTTTTTCACATCCTGACCCACGAGAATAGATTGAGCTGACATGAAAACAATGTTTCATTTGAGATCTGGGATCAGATTGTGTCGCAAAATGAGATTGCTGCCTTGCTGCATGGACATTGAATCATTCCATGCATTAAATGCCTAGATAACTGAAGGATGTTGGACACAGGGCAGTGCCATCAATCATTGCGTGACACCGGATGCCAAAGTCCGGCAATGAAACAACCTGGCTCATGGTCAAGTAAACTGGGGTCGAGCAGAAGGAAACAGGCCTGATCTACTCCATCACGCACACATTTGTTGGTTGGTTCATTACAACAGATACCATTGCATTCAGCTGAGCTGCAGTAATTTATGCGAGTGATGCCATCAATAATGTTGAGCAAGCTCCTGACGCCTCCGTTCCTCGCTGATGGAACAAGGTGGTGTGTGTCCCACAAGACAACATAAACTCACACCCGCAAGTAATTCCAAACTCAAAAGTGCGAAAAGCTCATTAGAGATTAAGTACAATAACTCTGTGAGCAAATGGCATCTCTTCCTTCCGTGGGAGAGTCTAGGACAAAAGGGTACAACTGTAGGACTGAAAGGCGTCTGCTCAGAACAGAGATGTGGAGGAATTTCTTCAGCTGGGGGGTAATAAATCGATGGAATTTGTTGCCACAGGTGGTTGTGGAGGCCAAGTCACTGGGTGTATTTAAGACAGAGACTGATAGGTTCTTGATTAACCAGGACATCAAAGGTCATGGGGAGAAGGCCGGGCTGAGTGGGAAAATGGATCAGCTCATGGTTAAATGGTAGGGTAAAATTGATGGGCTGAATAGCCTGTTACTGCACTTATGTCTTATGTAGATTTTTTAAACTGCCAATGAAAGATAATTTGTCCCTCAAGCAGAAGGTTATATGATTCAACCTTGACTGAAACCCAATCCAAACACACTGACATGAAACAGGTCATTTATTTATAACATCCTGCATATTCGGGTAGTCTTTTTGTACGAAGAGCTGGTCTCTTAGTTCACAAATATACAATGAGGAAAGTGATAAGGGTCATGATTTTGAGGAGTAAATTTTGGAAGGGATCTGCCCGCCACGTCATTCTTCACACCCCTGTCTCCCCATACCTCTTCAAAACAATTCCCGAGACCCTCTACATCTCCCTAACTGAGGAGATTGGGTCCTGGGTGTGATGTCTCTCTCTCACTGTAATTCCTTCCTCTCTCTTTTTCTCTTTCTCTCTCTCTCTCTGTGACTCCTCTCTCTTTTTTCTCTGTCTCTCTGTTGTTTTCTCCATCTGTATCTCTTTATCTATCTTTCTGTCACTGTCTGTCTGTCTCTCCCTCTCTGTCTTTCTCTCTTTCTCTCTTTCTCTGTCACTGTTTCTCTCTCTCTCTCTCTGTCTCTCCCTCTCTTTCTCTCCCTCTGTCTCTCTTTCTCTAGCTCTCTCTCGCCCTCTTTCTCTCTACCCTTCTCTCTCCTTTTCTCTTCCTCTATCTGTCTGTCTGTCTCTCTGGCTCTCGGTCTCTCTGTCTGTCTGTCTGTCTGTCTCTCAAGCTTATAGCTGTTGTTTCCAGAGTGCGACTTCAAAGCGAACCCTCAGATTCAGTGAATTAGCCGCTGGTGCTGTTGTTGGTCACATTCTTAAGTAAGCTCCAATTTAAAATGTAGGCACTGCTAGATGTACAGTAGTTTATCGTAAGTGATTAAAGTTATTAATAACTGTAGAATTATAAGAAAATATTAATTACAAACTGCTCAGTCCCTGATGCTACAAGATATAAAACCAATTAAATATGAAGCATATAATTCTCTACGGCTTGTCAAAATATTCTGTTCTATTCTTTCTGTAGGCAAACCTAATGTTTGACTGATCTGTGGCTTTCTTTTTATTCATAACATTGCTTGTATGCCTTAACATTTAATTAAAGTGTTTTGGAATAAAAAGATGGCTTTTCATTTGGAATTGAACTGAATTAACCATCAATTCTCTGTTCAGTGAAAGCAAATACAGTCAAAATCTGCTGACACATTAGACGGCAGATGATGCAACTGTGAGCTCACAATACAAACTGCTGGAGAAACACAACAGGCCAAGAAGCATCCATGGAGGGAAATGGACAGTTTACATTTCGGGTGAAAACCCTGCTTCAGGACCCAATGTGATTTGTACAGTATTTTGTTTTACACAGTGAGTGGCAGGAGCCTGGAATGCATTGCTGGGTGTGGTTAGGGAGGCTGGAACAAGGGACAATAAAAACACTCTTTGATTGGTGCATGGATGTAAGAAAAATAGAGGGTTATGGACGTTGAGATTGGAAAGGTTAGGTTAATGGCAGAGTCGATATATAGGTTGGCGCAACAATGTGGGCTGAAGGATCTGTACTATTCTCTTCTATGTTCTCTGGTATCCTTTGTTTTGAAAACCTAACATTTCAGTATCTGGCTTGGCCCCTTATATCCTATTCAAAATCTTTGGACACTGGTTCCCTACTGCTTTAAAACTCACTGAGGCCTAGTTCCCATGCTTCTTATTATCTCACCAGTAACTTGTTCCCTTTTAAACCCATTTTAAACATTCCAACCCTGTTTTAAAACTCACTGGAGTCCCATTCCGACCCTGTTTTAAAACTCACTGGAGACCCATTACAGCACTTTTTAAACTCTCTGAGGCCCTCTTCCCATGTTCCTTTCAACTTGTCAACTTTTGTTTTCTGCGTTCCCTTTAATTCATCAGCTGCACTGGACAATTTATTATACAATTGCGCCACATTTTTAAATAATTCAATTAAAAATGTATTGGAGTTTTTATATGATGAAGATCCAATCGTCCAAAAAAGTTTATCCATTGACCACTATCTGGGCCTTGCGGTTTTCAGAGCATGGGAGTCTCCCTGAAATGGGCAATACTGGTGTGCAAGTTGACCATTATGAGCACGGCAGGTCCCAACTCAAATAAACCAAAGTTAAATATAACTGAATGTCCTCGCATCTGACCTATGGAAGGCCATCTGTTCTGGTACAAGCTATTTCTCAGAGGACTCCCAAGGAATTTCCACACAAGTTGCCACTGATACTGCAAATAGTAGCACATTAACAATTTTTACAAAAATTCCCTAACCAAAATCAAAAATATCCTTGGAAAATTTTGTATTTCTGTAGCACCTGTCATCACTGAATGCAAGACACAAAAGTGCTGGAGAAACTCAGCAGATCACTCAGCATCCACAGGATGTTAAAGGCAGTCACTGTATTGGGCCTGAGCCCTTTATCAGGAATCTGGAAAACAGGGTGGGGGAAAAGGAGAGTGGAGGAGCTGGAGGAGAGGAGGTGGGAGGGATGGAGGTAGGGGAGGGGATGAGAGGAGGGGGAGGGGAGAGGGGTGGGGAGGGGTAGAGGGAGAGGAGATGAGGAGAGGAGGAGAGGAGAGGGGAGGGGAGGAGAGGAGAGGAGGGGAGGGGGAGGTGTGGGGAGGGGTAGAGGGAGAGGAGGGGAGGGGAGGGGAAGGGTGGAGAGGATGGAGGAAGGTGGATACAGGTGGGAGGGTAGAAGAGAAAGCTGAGAAGTGATGCTGGGAGAGGGCACAAAGGCTAAGAAAGGTAGCACCAATATTTTCATCTGCTTTACAAACCAAATAAAGAATAATATGAAAGATGATTCCGTAGAGACATTGGAGGTGGTTTTCCACTGCAGTGTGTTGAGGATCTAATGAGGGAGTAGGGTATTTTAGATCTCATACGATAATTAGAAAGAATTAATGTAGAACAATGATTACAACATAGTTTTATATATCAAAATTGTAAGTGGTTTTGTTCAAGCTGAAACTAGTCTTACATCCGTATACAGAAGTTATAAAGGCATGAGATTGCAACGAGAGACTGGGGAAATATATTAACAGATGTGACAATTACCAGGCAATTGCTAACATTTCAAAGAGTTAAAACATACAGGCAAATTGTATCCTTTTAAGGTAAAAACAAACAAACAGGAAGGGTGGTCTAACTGAATATCAAAAGAAGCTAAAGATAATATTAGATCAAGGATAAAGATTCCCAATACTGCCAAAAAAGCAGCAAGCCCACAGATTGAGAACATTTCAGGATTTAGTCAAGGACAAGTAGGCCTGTGAGAGCTGGTAAGAGTTTAATTAAGATTACTCTGAGTCACTTACAGAGGGAATCAAAGAAATTGTATCGGGAAATAGCAGATTCTGTGTTTTCTGAACACTCTTTGGAAGGGTGGAGAACTATAAGACTTAGGTGAGCAAGGAGCTAAAAAAAAAAATCCATTGGTTAAAAAAAAATTGATAGGATTGAAAAGTGATGTATCTCCTGGACCAACACCTCGGGGTCTGGGAAGTAGTTGAGTCAAGACATGCACCAAAATTCCATGGATTCTGGTGTAGTGGCTATAGAATAGAAGGAAGCAAATAGGCCAGGCCCTCTTCTTCCTGCTAGCATCAGGAAGGATGTACAGGAACTGGAAGCCGAGCACACAGCGGTACAAAAACAAGCTTCTGCCCCTCCGCCGTCAGATTTCTCAACGGACAATCAACCACAGACACCACCTCACTTATTTCTCTTCTTTTGCACATTTATTTATTTCTTAAAATGTAATTTCTAGCGATTTTTGCACCTGTGACGCTACTGAAAAAGAACAAATTTTGTGACACGTGTTCATGACAATAAATTCTGATTCTGATTCAGAGTGCCGTTCTTCCAGAAAGGAAGGAGGATCAGAAATCCTTTGAATGTAGCTTCATATCGGCCAATTTCTTTACTGAATGTAGATGATAAAACAATAGCAAAATTATTGGCAAATAGACCTGCTATGTATTTACCTCAATTGGCACATGTAGATCAGGCTGGTTTTATTAAAAATAGACATCCCTCTCATAATATTCTTAGAGTGATTTCGCTGATCAATGCATCACGTCAGGAACCCAACCTACCAATGGTAGTTGCTCTTGATGCTACAAAAGCTTTTTTATTTAAAGTCTTGGAGAAATTTTTAAATTTCCAGATGTTTCAAATCTTTGCGCGAATGTAATGTCCTCCTGACTGTGGCCCTTTCGGTGCCTCCCCTCCTCCTGTCCTCACTCATCGTGCATTCTGAATTCAACTGCTCTGCTGTTGTTGGCCAAACCGTCAGCTGCCAAATGGTTGGAGAGTTTCAGCTGGAGAAAAAGCTCTGGAATTCTCTCCTGAGAACACTCCAACTCTTTACCCTCCTTGAAGAAACTTCTTAAACTCTACTCCTTTAAAGGTTAAAGTGTTATTGCCCTTCTCTTAGTACTTGGAATGGGGATGTTTTGCTTGTTAGGGAAACTACTTCAGGATTATTCTGTTCCAGCGGGATGCATTTATTAAAAATAAATTGAACTGTGCTGCATGTTTAGCGTAGTGGTGAGTGCAACATTATTACAGTGCCAGTGACCTGGGTTCGAATCTGGTGCTGTCTATAAGGAATTTGCAGTTCTCCCTGTGTCTGTGTGGGTTTCCTTCCACGTTCCAAAGATGTACGGGATTGGCCGGCTAATACGTCACATGGGTGTTTTTGAGTGGTGCGGGCTGGAGGACCGTGTTTATAAATTTTAAAACATCTCTTTGGATCAATGTCCAGTCTTGCAGCCACAAAGTGGTAGATTCAACCGTCTCGCCTGGTGATACCAACACTGAAAGAGGTGATTGATATATTGAAGCAAGGAATATATGCCCACATGTTCAACACCGTGTAATGTGGAAGGTGTTTACATGACATATGTGGATGGGAGATTAGCCTTTCCCCTTTGATGGTACAAATGCTTCCCTTTCTCTGCCAACTGTACCATTAGGTTGCAGTTTGATAAGAGGCATTGGGTATTCCCAGCCATAGTCAGGAACTATTGGGCTTGCATTGATTTAGCATGAGTTGAAAAATAATTTGTGCTGTTTGAAGGACACCTTCCAGAGGAATAAACTCTCCTTAAGTAAATTAAAATTCTGCCAGCTCTGTTTACATTTTATAACCTGAGACAAGCTGTGTAACATCAGGAATCAGAGAATATCACCTTATCGTCTGAAATTTGGCACATCAGAGGTCAGAGAATTCCAGATGTTTGTCTGACTGTCTGATAAGAATACCTGTCAGCAGCTGCATTCTAACCTGGCAGTCCTACGCTTCCATTATCTGGCCTTGTCAGAGGTTTATCTCTGTTCAAACAGGGCAGTGAAAATGAAGGTGATAGACTGGCCACTGATTCCATCTCAGATAGTGTCTGTTTCTAATGGCCATTGCATCTCTGGTAAAATTAGCCCATGTCACTGTTATTTCACAGGAAGAACAGACTTAATCCGCTGAGGATCTGCTCTGTATTTATTGAGAACTGAGTTTGTTTTTTAGCGTTTCAGTGTTTTGTGTTCATCAAATTGAAGGATTGGTGAAGAGTTTCCATTTATGACACTCTGTGTCAACGTTTCCAAATTAAGAAATATTAAGTGCAGCATAAAGCTTTCCTGTGTTCCCAGAGGAGAAAATTCTTCTTTTACCTTTTGTTTGAAAGGTTTCCACCTCTCTTGTGGTATCTCGGATACTTGCAAGTTAAGAATAATGTACTGGGAGCCCATGTCTGTTGGGAGGTTTATAAGATAAAGATGCACAGATAATCAACACTCCACTAGTCTTAACATTCAGTGTCTTCACTGCCACTGCAGCGTGGACTATTTGGAAGAGGATGATGACGATGAGTTTATTGTCATTTGCATCATACAATGTACACGTGCACCAAAATTCTTATTTGTTGAAGCTAAACAGGAGTTTTGTTTAAAAAAAAGCAGCTACAACATTTGGGGGCAGGGTTGGTGTAGTGGTTAGTGCCATGCCTTTACAGCACCAGCGATCAGGACTGGGTTCGAATCCTACCCTGTCTGTAAGGAGTTTGTACATTCTGTGTTTGCGTGGGCTTTCCCCGGAGGCTCCGGTTTCCTCTCACCGAGGGTGTAAATTGGGTGCCACGGACTCGTGGGCCAAAATAGCCTGTTACCGTGCTATATGTCTAAATTTAAAACTTTAAATTCAAAAGTTAAAACTTAACTGAATTAAAGTGTAACGAGGCAGGTTCAAGAGTTTGATAGATGTTGGAAATAAACTGTTCTTGAACCTAGAGATGCTCGTCTTCAGGTTTCTACTTTGTAATGAAATTTGGAAATTTATCATCATTTCCCGAATTTGAGATTTTGAGGAACATTTTCACCTCAAGGACTCATGCTTCAGGAACATAACTCATCACCACTAAAGCAATAATGAGTGACAAAAAAAACCAGAAAACCAAAACTAATTTAGCTTAAAAGGAAAGTTTTAAAAGAGTTGAAAGCTTACAGTAATCAGATGGAGTTCAAGCAAGTCTTTACTTCACAATATGGATGATTTAATATCAGAAATTCACTGGTGGCTTGGAGTTCTTAAGCAGAAATCGATAACTTTATTGAGTTGTCAAATGAAAGGAAATCATCAAAAGTTAATTTATTGGGCCCTTTATGGTGAACAAAAGAAAATGGGGTTCAAATCACCATCCCTAGACCAGAGGTGAGAAAAGTATCAGCTCTCTCCGGACATTTAGACGACAGTGACCCATGTGCAAAGGGTTAATGTAGTAGGTAGAAGCAGGCACAATGCCACCTGGAGAGATGAGACTCTGAAACTCGCTGCATGAATAGGTGGAAGAGGCAGATTGAGCCTTGCTTTTAAAAAGTACACGAATAAAGAGCTGTGACCTGTGTTTGGTGCTGGGAGGTGAGGTTAGATTAATGAGCTCTCTTACAACTGGCACAATCACAATGGGTCCAAATGGTCTCCCCACCTGTGTTGTTAAGTCCCTATGATTCTGTGAACGGGTGACATTATATCAATGGAACTTAAACCAGTTGATTCGTGACCTGTTCCATAATAAAACTGAAAAATCAAAATGAATCCTGGCTTGCTTCCAAATGCCTCTCTCTGCAGTCCCAATAACTTCATGTCAGGAGCCGAGTCTCCTGAGATGCTATTGCCAGCTTTGTTTTAATTGCAAAAATTGGACGCTTCACTTTGAACTTTTCATCTTGTACCATTGCTTTTCATTCACATGACACTATTTCAGAACGAACACCATGTTCTCATGCACCCCTCATCTATCATTTTCTCTTTTTCTCTTTTTCTCTCTCTCAATGTTTGGGCACCAATGTAAATATTCCACAGCTGTTCCTAAATGACAATGGACTCCCGACACAATTGAAACATCTGTCACTAGAAGAGGAATATGATTGATTTGGCTGCCAATTTATTACAAGGTTGTTCTCATTAGCTGACACTGTATCTCTGTGAGGGATCCAACACATTGTTATTGCAGGAAATGTTCTCCATATCATTTGTTGCCTCCACTAAATATTTGCAAAATAGCACCTTGTCAGAAACACATGTCAATAAGTATCAGTCAACGGTCTCCTTCTTGGACAAGGTGAAGGAGATGATCGTGGACTTCAGGAGGACCAGGTATGACCACCCTCCACTACACATCAACAACTCTGTAGTAGAGAGCACTAAGTTCCTTGTTCACTTAACTAGTGACTTGTCTTGGACACAAAACATCTCCTCACTTTTCAGGAAGGCACAACAGCGACTGCACTTCCTGAGAAGACTGAAGTGGCCAAGGCTACTGGCCTCCATTATGTCAGCCTTCTACAGGAGCTCTATCGAGAGCATTCTGGCCGGCTGCATAACAGCGTGGTAGGATTGCTGCAGAGAAATGGATCGATCAATCCACAGGACCATAAGAGTGGCAGAGTCTCCCTCCTCCGCCCCCCCTCCCTACCCCCACCCCCATCGACATGATTGACTGTGATCATTGTCTGAAGAGGGCCAATGAAGACCCTGCACACGGCATCTTTCAGCTGCTCCCATTGGGGAAGAGATCCAGGAGTATCAGAGCCAGCCTCACCAGTTTATGGATCAGCTTCTTCCCACGGGCAGTGACAATGCTGAACGACCAAAGGAACCGCTCACACCAACCATCCGAGACTCTCGTATTCATGAAGCAATATTTATTTGTATAGATGAATATTTGTCCTGCATATGTATTGTTTGTGTGTGTGTGTTATGTCTGGTTGTGTGTCTGCGTATTTTCCACTGAGGACCAGTTGTACTTGTACAATCAGATGACAATAGACTTGACTTGACACGGCAGTCAGAATGGGAAATGTCCTAAGGCAGGACCCATTTAATTTTTTAGCTGTCATGCTGCGACAATCCATTCTTTGCTGAATATCTCCATAGAGATGTAGTGGTTAGGTTACCAGACTAGCAGCTAGAAATCTGGACTATTTTTTTCAAAAAAATTATTTCAAATCCTACTATGGCAGCTGGGGAATTTATATTCAAGTAATTAAATTAAACTGAAAATTCCAATTACCACACCCACGCTGCCGGTGGATTGTAATGCAAATACAGTTGGTTCGCCACATTCTTCAGCAAATCTTTCTTACCTATTTTAATCCATGTGATTTTGAGCCACCAATGACTTAACAGCCGCTCAGTTCAGGAGAGAGTTGTGGAAGGACAACAAATTCATTACCAGTGAAGTTCCCATCCCTGAATGGTTTTATTTTCCAAAGAAGTCATTCAGATGGGAAATCAGCTAAATGGTCCTTCCAAGTAGAGATGTCCTGGGCTTGTTTTGGGAGGTTCTCAGTGAAAACACGAGCCAACATTGGTCTGAACTCAGCTTCAGTGCTGCCTGCAGTTTTGGTTACAGGACTTTTGGAAAGTTACGCTAAAGTTGGCCAGGGTACAGAGGGGATTCTTCAGGATGTTGCCTGTGATTTGGAGTTTTCAGGTTTTTTTTTAGACATACAACACGGTTACAGGCCCACGAGCCTGTGCCCTCCAATTACACCCAATTGACCTGCAATCCATGGTACGTTTTGTACGGTGGGAGGAAACCGGAGTCCCTGATTTCCCATGCAGATATGGGGAGAAGGTACAAACTCCTTACAGACAGCGCAGGATTCGAACTTGGGTCCCAATCGCTGCTGCTGCAACAGCGTCGTGCTAACTGCTGCACTAACCGAGCTGCTTGTGAGGAGAGGCTGGAGAAACTGAGCTTATACACCCTAGAGCAGAAGAAATTAGGAGGGGCATAAAATTCTGAGGAGTACATAGGATAGAGAGACCAAAATAAAAAGAACAGGAGATGGAATAGAGAGTGAGATTCATACTTGGAATGAATAAAATATAAGTTATTTTAATCATATTAAAACAGAACTTGCCTGCAATTTAAGTTCTTGTCTAGACATTTGTTAAATGTGTGAGAGTTTCTGCTTCCACCACACTCTCAGACAGTGTGGTTCCGGTTGCAAACACCCTCATTCCCTTTTAACCTTAGTCCTTACCTTAAACTCATGGCCACTAGCTTTGGATAACTCTGCTTGGGGGGTGGGGGAGAAATTACCTCCAATCTACTCCATCTGTACTTGTCATCATGTTGTCTGTTTCCTTGTGCTCCAAGGAAAACAAACCTAAGCCAAACATTCTTTCCTCATTCTGAGTCTGAAGGGAGTGTGAAATCCTGGGGGCAGAGTAGAATGTCATGTTTCTTATTTACAAAGCTCTGCAGAGTTATAGGAGAATGAACTGCATCCTGCGTTGTCAACGCTCTGCATATGGTAGACTCCATGTGACAGTGAGAGAAAGTTGAATGGGTGACACTGGAAGATTCATGTCCTCTCAGTATTCATGCAAACAAACGCTTCCTGTGTTTATGTACCAGTGCAGATTCTCGGAGGAAGGGCAAGTTCTGTGGACACAAGAAGGAATGGGCATCCAGGAACCAGCTGTCGCCAATTCTCACACTACCCACGCATGCTGACAACAGCCTCCTTTAATTCCATTGCTTTGAAATTCAGGCACTGACTAGGAAATCAGGCCAATTTTCATTTGCAGAGACTCCACCGTAGATATTGGGTGGCACAGATGGTATAACGGTTAGCAGAACACATTTACAGCGCCGGCGATCGGGACTGGACATGGGTTCGAATCCCGTGTTGTCTGTAAGGAGTTTGTACATTTTCCCCGTGTCTGTGTGAGTTTTCTCCGAGGGCTCTGGTTTCCTCCCACCCTTTAAAAACATACCAGGGGTATTGGTTAATAGGGTATAATTTGGGCGGTAAGGACTGTATGTCTAATTTTTAAAAAAATTAAAATCACCCTGCTTCAAAAGAAAAGCAACCATCTTGCATTTAAACAGAGAAACACAGAAGTTGCAGATGCTGCAATCTTGATCAGACAAAGAATTGCTGGAGGATCTCAGCATCCATGGGTAGAAATGACCAATCAACATTTATCAAGGTAGAATTGGTAAAATAGCACATATATAAAGGGGGGAAGAAGCCAAGGGAGGGGGTTTAGAAGTAGACATTTGACAATATGATAAGGCAGGCAATTTGAGAAGTCATTTCCCACTTTCAAATCATTGCAGTACACAAAAGTTCTGGAGAAACTCAGCAGGTCACGCAGCATCCATAGGAAGTAAAGGGCAAACAACGGGAAATAATGGGTCTACTGGGACAATTGGGTTTGTGGATCTTAAATGGGAGATAGAAGCTTGTGGTGTGTGTGGTGGAACCACTGTTAATACTGTTTGTACGTGTATGGCTGGCCCGCCCCTTGCTGATTGTACCCATGGCTCATCCTCCTTGATTCCCCTAATAAAGGTGGCAATGCCATGATCCCTCACCCAGAACAAGCTCGAGTCTTGGGTCAGCAACATGAGACGTGCCTTCTGTTTATGATAATAAAAGCCTATCACTAGGTAACTTCTACTCTTTGGAGTTATTGATAGCGCATCAGTGTGGTATTGGGAAATAATGAAGTCAGAGATTCTGGAAGGTCGATGAATGGAAGTGATGAGATCAGTGATGATGTGTGAGATGGGCCTAAGATATTTCTTGGTGAGGTTCTGGAAACAGTGGGTCTACCGGGACAATAGGATAAAAAGAATGCAGAGAAGATTTACTAAGATGTTCCCTGGATTTCAGGAACTGAGTTCCAGGGAAAGGTTAAACTGGTTAAGACTTTATTCCATGCAGCATAGAAGAATGAGGGGAGATTTGATAGAGGTATTTAAAATTATGAGGGGAATGGACAGAATAAATGTAGATCGGCTTTTTCTACTGAGGGTAGGTGAGACACAAACCAGAGGACGTGGGTTAAGGGTGAAAAGGGAAAAGTTTAGGGGGATCATGAGGGGGAACTTCTTCACACAAGAGAGCAGTGGGAGTGTGGAATGAGCTGCCAGCTGAAGTGGTGAATGTGGGTACAATTTTAACATTTAAGAAGAACAGTACATGGATGGGAGGGGCTTGGAGGGCTAGGGACTGGGTGCAGGTCAGTGGGACTAGGCAGAAAAGTAATTTGGCACAGACGAGAAGGGCTGAAGGGCCTTTTTCTATGTTGTAATGTTCTCTGGTTCTAATTGGGTTTTAGGTTGGAGATAGAGCGGTGTTGGGATGCTATGTGACCTGTTGTTTCTCTAACACTTGTGTATTGAACTTCAATCCCAGTGTCTGCAGACTTTCCTGTTTAACTGGTTATAATTTGCTCCTTAATATAGTGCCTATGATTAATACTGACAAGAATCAGTCTGCCTGCTGACTGAGGGCATTTTCTTTATTCATGAAAAAATAACTGCAGTACTAAACTACTTCATTTTTTTAAAAAGAGCAATGCATAAATCATAGTGGTTTTAATGCTTTTTTTAAAAAAAATCCAAAATGGCAACATTAGAGCTCAATGTACAGGTGAAGAGGCTGCAGCAGGTCTTGGACAGATAAGGAGAACGGACGGAGAAGTGGCAAATTAAATACAATGTTGGAAAGTGTGCGGTCATGCATTTTGGTAGAAGAAATAAATGGGGAGAAAATTGAAAATTCCCAGATGCAAAGGGAGTTGGGAATCTTCGCGCAGGATACCCTGAAGGTTGAGTCAATGGTGAAGACGGCAAATGCAATGCTGGCACACATTTCAAGAGGAATGGAATCTAAGAGCAGGAATGTGATGTTGAGGCGTTATAAGGTACTGGTGAGATCTGTCTTGGAGTATTGTGAGGAGTTTTTGGCTCCTCATTTAAGAAAGGAGGTGCTGACATTTGAGAAGGTTCAAAAGAGGCTCACGAGGATGATTTCGGGAATAAAAGGGTTATCATTTGAGGAATGTTTAACGGCTCTTTCCCTGCTCTCGGTGGCATTTAGAAGAATGAGGGGGATCTCATGGAAACATTTCGAATGTTGAAAGGCGTGGACAGAGTAGATGTAGAAAGGTTGTTCCCCACAGTGGGAGAGTCAGGGACAAATTCATTTTTTTAAATGTTAAATTTAAATTTAGACATACAGCATGGTAACAGGCCATTTTGGCCTATGTGTCTGGGCCACCTAATTTACATTCAATTGACCTACACCCCCAGGATGTTTCAAACACTGGGAGAAACTGGAGCCACCAAGGAAAACCCACGCAGACACGGGAAGAACATACAAACACCTTATAGACAGCAAGGGATTCGAACCCTGGTCCCAATCACTGGCGCTGTAAAGGTGTTGCGCTAATCGCTACACCAACCGTGCACAACTTCAGGATTAGAACAGAGGAGCAATGGAATTTCATTAGATGGTAAATCTGGAATTTGTTGCCACAGGCGGATGTGGAGGCCAAGGCCTTGAGGGCATTTAAGGCAGAGTGACTGGTTCTTGATTAGCCAGGGCATCATGATATAGGGAGAAGGCCAAGCAGTGCACCCGAGTGGGAAAATGGATCAGCTCATGATTGAGTGATGGGGCAGACTCAATGGGCTCAATGGCCTATTTCTGCTCCTATGTCTTATGTCTTTGTGGACTCCATGGACAGGAGGGGAGATTCATGCCCTTACAGGTTAGTCTGATCTGGAACGATACATGTACTAATTGGGGAAAGGACAATCGGTTTACTTCTCTGAAGGGCACTGAGGAACCAAGGTGGATTTACAATATCACTGATTCTCACTTTTTTCCCTGTAAATTTACCCTTATCTAATTGCTATCTTGGGAGTTGAACTCATGATACCAAGTCGATAGCACAGGCCTTGGGGTACAAAAAGCAACAACCACTTTGCTTGCTCTATCTTGGAGGTTGATAAGCTTACTTTAACCTAGAAATTGGATTAGTTAAACATCATTTGTCCTTGGCGTTTATGAGTAAATCATGTGTAAAATAGTTAAAAAAAATTTGGTGCTCTTGAATCCTCACATTGTTGGGATGCTCTGCAATGTGAAATGTGTCCTCAGGCTGGAAAAAAATAATCAGAATTTCATGCCAGCAAAGAGGAGCTTTATCACTTAGAAATTTCTTGCTGACAACACTCATACTCCATTCTCTCTCTCTTTATAATTAAGCTTGATTTGTTTTACGTGTTTGGGTCCAGCACTCACACTGTTGGACAGCTGCATTGAATAAGCTGAGAGAGAGAGAGAGAGAGAGAGAGAGACATTTGCGAATAAAACTATTCTCTCAAATGATCTCATTAAATCAATGGGGCAGTTATATTATCTTCCCATTGTTCAAGGATTATATAAAAACAGAGGGATCTTGGAGTGCAATATGCCTCGATTCCTCAAGCACTTGTGGTGAGATATAAAATGCAAGGACAATTGAAACCTATAAAGCATAGATGGGGCTACAACTCAGTGTGTGCAATGTTGTTTACTGCATGGCTGAAGGAAATTAACTGAAACATTCCCCGAGACTGGAAAATTCTAGATCCAAGGAGATATAGTCTGTGTTGTGATTATTTTCTTTGGAGTACAGGAGAATTAATGAAAATTTAAGAGGCACAGATTTAAGTTAATTGGTAGAAGGGGAGTTCAAAATAAAATAATATCTTGCTTTGAACAGCGAGGGTTTGGAACCCGAAACTATCGATGTTTGTATGCAGTGCCTGGATGATCTATAAGGTCAATAGAACAAGAGTTGGAAGTGGAATTAATGTAAATTGTTGGCTTTTTTTCCCCCCAGCATAGAAAGACTGAATAAAAACCGCAAGAATGCTGGAGGAACTCAGCAGGCCACGCGGCATCCATAAGAATTAAAGATATATTACCGACATTTCAGGCCTGAGCCCTTCTTCAAGATATGAGGAGGAGAACTTCTTCAGATTAGGCATCCCCCTGAGAGATTTTGCAGTGAAGCAACCAAATACCGTGAAGAACGCCTCAAGCCGGGGAGGAGTCACGTGATGGAGTAGTGGCCGGACGGTGAACTCCAGCCCTCTCCAGAAAAGTCGGGAAAAACAAGAGAAAATACAAAGGCACAGAAATACAAGTTAAAGAAAAGTGAATATAAAGGTGGAAAGAAGATGGAGACAAAAGGAGAAAAATCAAAATCAACGGAAAGAAGAGAGGAAGAGAAGACAACGGAGGAAAAAGGTGAAGGCCTTACCTGTCCGAAGAGGCCCGCTGTGGAGAGAAGACCCCACTACCTCAGGTCGGTAGAAAGAGAACTACAACAATGGCTCACAGAGCCGAGTAAAAGTGCGCAACCGCGCATGCGCGAGGAGTCGCGCATGCGCGATGCGCATACAAAAAAACACACCGACGGGAGGGGGGACCAGCTGGGGAGTCGATCTCCACAGCCGGCAACGACAGCTGCAGAACACCTGCAGCAAGAAGAGACCACAGAAGACAATAGAAACAAGAAAGAAGAGGAGGAAAGGGCAACAAAGAAACAACAGATGGTCAACCTAGAGGAAGAAGAAGAGGAAGAGGAAGAGTACAGGGAAATAGAAGAAGAAAAGATAGGCAAGGTAAAGGAGGTACTTGCTCTTGTTAGAGGATACATGGAGTCATTTAAAGAATGGCAAACACAGGAATTCAATGATTTAAGAAGAAGAATAAACAACACAGAAAAGAAAATAAATAAAATGGATATGACCTTAACAGAAATGGGGAAAAAAATGGACAAGATGGAAGAACGGGCAATAGCAGCAGAAATGGAGGTAGAAGACTTAAAAAAGAAATTGGAGGAATCTAATAAAAAAACTAAAGAGACACAAGAATTACTAGCCCAAAAAATAGATATAATGGAAAATTATAACAGAAGAAATAACATAAAGATAGTGGGCCTTAAGGAAGATGTAGAAGGCAAGAATATGAGGGAGTTTATAAAAGAATGGATCCCTAAGGCCCTAGGATGTCCAGAACTACAGCAAGAAATGGAAATAGAAAGGGCACATAGAGCATTGGCCCCCAAACCACAACCACAACAAAAACCAAGATCTATTGTAGTAAAATTCCTAAGATATACTACAAGAGAAAAGGTGCTGGAGAAGACAATGGAAAAAGTAAGAGAGGGCAACAAACCACTGGAGTATAAAGGGCAAAAAATCTTC
The DNA here is from genome assembly GCF_036971445.1 of Narcine bancroftii. Taxonomy (NCBI): domain Eukaryota; kingdom Metazoa; phylum Chordata; class Chondrichthyes; order Torpediniformes; family Narcinidae; genus Narcine; species Narcine bancroftii. The sequence goes on along the minus strand of NC_091480.1, from coordinate 75,902,168 downwards.
ATTTATCCAGATATAAGCTTTGAACTCCTAAAGAAGAGAATAGAGTTCAATGCAGCAAAAGCGATTTTATGGAAGAAAGGATATAAATTTACACTGAAGCATCCTGCGGTATTGAAAATATTTATTCCAGGACAACAAAACAGACTATTCTCGGATCCAGAAGAAGCACGAAAATTTGCAGAACAATTACAAAAATAGACTGAGGGATGAAGACGGGTAATGAGAGCAAAAATTATCACGATTGATATGTATGTGGGTAAAGACAAAAATAGACTGAGGGATGAAGACGGGTAAGGAGGGTAAAAATGACCACGATTGATATGTATGCGGGTAAAGAGGTATAAGAGTGAATAGAGACAACGGGCATTTGTGAAAGTATCTGTAATTAGAGGAAAACATAGAAAGTATAGACAAGAATTAATAAGGGAAGGTAATGGAATAGAGAGAATAAGGAGGGAACTAAAAGAGTGACCTTTGTGACATATAAAAAACGAAATCTTTTCTGGGGGGGGCTGGGTGGGGGGAAAAGAGCGGTCACTGCAAAATCAGTTGACGCTTGCGAGTGGATTCGCAAATCCAAATGGAGAGGGGAGATGTGGTTGTCCGACAAGGGATAAAGGGCAACTCAGGAGGGGAAGGGGAGATTGGGGATAAAGAAGATAGAAATAGGAGAATAAGGAAAATGTTGGATGTTGTAGGAATGTTGTCTGGTAAAGAGTTGAAAATAAGAAAACAGAAATGGAAAAGGAGGAAAGGTAATGATGGAAAAACGGAAAGAGAAGATAAACAAAATATAAAATGGCTACGCTGAACTATATGACTCTAAATATTAATGGAATACATAACCAAATTAAAAGGAAGAAACTACTAAATTTACTGAAAAAGGAAAAAATAGATATAGCATTTGTCCAAGAAACACATTTAACTGAATTGGAGCACAAGAAATTAAAGAGAGATTGGGTAGGACATGTAACAGCAGCATCGTATAATTCAAAAGCAAGAGGAGTGGCTATATTAATTAGCAAAAATGTGCCATTTAAAATAGAAGAGGAAATAATAGATCCAGCAGGGAGATATGTTATGATAAAATGTCAGATATATTCAGAGCTTTGGAATCTACTTAATATATATTCACCTAACGAAGAAGATCAAAAGTTTATGCAAGATATCTTTTTGAAGGTAGCTAATACGCAAGGGAACATACTAATAGGAGGGGATTTCAATCTGAATTTGGATCCAAATATGGATAAAACGGGGAAAAAAATTAACAGGAAGAACAAAGTAACCAAATTTATAATTAAATCAATGCAAGAAATGAAACTTGTGGACATATGGAGGAAACAAAACCCAAAAGAAAAGGAATACTCATACTACTCGACTAGACATAAAACATACTCAAGGATAGACCTATTCCTGTTATCAGCCCACATACAAGGGAGAGTTAGGAAAACGGAATATAAAGCTAGACTATTATCGGACCACTCACCCCTGTTATTGGCAATAGAGCTAGAAGACATCCCTCCAAGAATGTATAGATGGAGATTAAACCCCATGCTACTTAAAAGACAGGATTTTAGAGAATTTATTGAAAAACAATTAAAAATGTACTTTGAAGTAAATACGGAATCAGTGGAAGATAAGTTTATACTATGGGACGCAATGAAAGCATTCATTAGAGGGCAAATAATAAGTTATGCAACCAAGATGAAGAAGGACTATAATCAGGAAGCAGAGCAGTTGGAAAGGGAAATAATAAACATAGAAAAAAAATTAGCAATAAAGGAAGATACAACCAAAAGAAGAGAATTGGCGGATAAAAAAATAAAATATGAAACATTACAAACATATAAGGTGGAGAAGAATATAATGAAGACAAAACAGAAATATTATGAACTAGGGGAAAAAACACACAAAATCCTAGCATGGCAGCTTAAGACAGAGCAAACTAAGAAAATGGTATTGGCAACAAGGAAAAAAGACAAACAAATTACATATAATCCAAAAGAAATTAAGGAAAACTTCAGAGAATTCTATGAACAATTATACCGAACCGAAAACGAAGGGAAAGAAGGGAAAATAGATGAATTTTTGACTAAAATTGAACTACCAAAACTACAAATAGAGGAACAAAATAAATTAACAGAACCATTTGGAACAGTAGAAATACAAGAGATAATAAAAAATTTACCAAATAATAAGACACCAGGAGAGGATGGACTCCCAATAGAATTCTACAAAACATTTAAAGACCTAATAATACCGCCCCTCCTGGATGTAATCAACCAGATTGATGAGACACAAAACTTACCAGATTCATGTAAAACAGCAATAATTACAGTGATACTAAAACAAGGGAAAGATCCACTCTCACCAGCGTCATATAGACCAATATCTTTGCTAAACACAGATTATAAGATAATAGCTAAACTATTAGCGAACAGATTAGCAGAACAGGTACCGAAAATGGTAAATTTAGACCAAACTGGATTTATCAAAAAAAGACGCACAACAGACAATATTTGTAAATTTATTAACTTAATTCATGCAGTAGAAGGAAATAAAGCACCGGCAGTAGCAGTTGCTTTAGACGCAGAGAAGGCCTTCGACAGAGTAGAATGGAATTACTTGTTCAAAGTATTGCAAAAATTCAGTTTACCGGAGAAGTATATTAATTGGATTAAAGCATTATATAAGGGACCGTTAGCGAAAGTGACAGTAAATGGACATGTATCAAAGCAATTTAACTTAAGCAGGTCAACGCGGCAGGGATGCCCACTATCACCATTATTGTTTGCGCTAGCTATAGAACCACTAGCAGAATCGATAAGAAGAGATAATAATATAAAAGGAATAAAAATAAAAGACAGGGAATATAAAATCAGTCTGTTTGCGGATGATGTGATAGTGTACTTAACAGAACCAGAACTATCAATAAAAGAACTATATAAGAAATTGAAGGAATATGGAGAAGTGTCGGGATACAAGATAAACGTAAATAAAAGTGAAGCAATGCCTATGAATAACGCGGATTTCTCAAAATTTAAGGAGGAATCCCCATTCAGATGGCAAACGCAGGCAATAAGATACCTAGGTGTGCAAATAAACAAAAATCTAGGCCAATTATATAAACTCAATTACAATCCACTAATGAAAAAATTACAGGACGATTTAGAGCATTGGAAAGAGCTACCACTAACACTGATAGGAAGGATAAACTGTATTAAAATGAACATTTTTCCAAGGATACTATACTTATTTCAGGCATTGCCAATACAACTGACAGAAAAATTCTTCAAAGAGTTAAAGAAAATAATAAGGAGATTTTTATGGAGAGGGGGGAAACCGAGGATAGCACTAGACAAATTAACAGAATGGTATAAACAAGGAGGCTTACAATTGCCAAACTTCAAAAATTATTATAGAGCCGCACAATTAAGGTACCTATCAGATTTTTATCAAACAAGGGAAAAACCAGACTGGACGAGACTAGAATTAGATAAAATAGGGGAAAAGATACCTGAACACATATTATATAAATGGGACGAAAAATTGGTACAACATAGAACTTCTCCAGTATTACACCATCTCCTCAATATATGGAAGAAGATTCATGTAGAAAGAAATAAAATAAATTACCAAATACCAAAACTAATATTGACGCAAAATAAGCTACTCCCGTTTACAATAGACAACCTTGCCTTTAGAAAATGGGAAAAAAAAGGGATTAAAAGAATAGAAAATTGTTTTTCAGGAAGTAGATTCCTATCCTTTGAACAAATGAGAGATAAGTACAATATAACGGGAGATACAGCGCTGGCATATTACCAACTGAGATCCTACTTGAAAGATAAATTAGGAAGCAACTTGAGTTTACCAGAGGGAAGTAACCTTGAATATGTGATTACAGATACAATGTTAATCAAAAGATTTATAAAAAATATGTATATTAAACTGCAAGAAAAGGAAAATGAGGAAACAAATGGTAAAACTAAACAAAAATGGGAACAAGATTTAAATATAAAGATAAAAAAGGAAACATGGGAGAAGTTATGCTCTGGAACGATGAGAAATACAATAAATACGAGGCTGCGTATGATACAATATAATTGGTTACACAGACTATACATTACACCGCAAAAGTTAAATAAATGGGACCCAACAGTATCTGATAGATGTTTTCGATGTAAAAAAGAAAGGGGAACAACAATTCATGCAATCTGGACATGTGAGAGAGTAGAAAAATTTTGGGATGATCTCAATCAGATATTAAATAAAATAACAGAAAACAATATACCAAAGAATCCAGAGATCTTTCTCCTAAGTAACATAAAAAATAAAGAATTTGGAATTGACTTGGAGGATGCACAAAAAAGATTTGTTAAGATAGCCCTAGCCGTAGCAAAAAAATGTATTATGTCAACCTGGAAATTGGAAGATAATTTGAAAATACAACAATGGTATATAGAAATGAATAAATGTATTCCATTAGAAAAAATAACATATAGTTTAAGAAATAATATTGAAATATTCGAACAAGTATGGGAGCCTTACATTAAATACAATAGCGAAAACCTACCGGGAACAAACATTACCTAAGTTGATGGAAGGAGAAGAGAAGAAAAAAATGGACTCAGTAGAATTTCTGGTGTATTTTTGTTGAATGACAACATTGTCTAACTGAATTAATGCAACCTAGATTGTATAACTAAAATGGATGAGAGGGGGGGGGGATGGGGGGGTGGCTTGGGAGGAGGGAGGGGGGAGGGAGAAAAAGTCACTGTAAATGTGTGGAAAAGAAAAAGTGTATATCATGGCTATTGTGATTTATGGTGTGAAAAATAAAAAATTTAAAAAAAAAAAAAAAAAAAAAAAAAAAAAAGAACGCCTCAAGCCGAAATGTTGGTTATGTATCTTAAAATTCGATGGACACTGCGAGACTGGATGACTTCCTCCAGCATTCTTGGGTTTTTACAACAACACAGCATCTACAGGTTTTCATGTTTGACTAGAAAGACTCAATGGCTTTCTTCTTGGTCCTAACTTCACACAGTTTACTCGAGCTGTTTCCTGTGGTCTTCACTGAGGTGATAAAAGAAGAAGGGTAAACTGATGGAATCATTTCAAAATAGGGGGCACATGGATTTGAACCAAGGACCTCTTGATCTGCAGTCAAATGCTCTACCACTGAGCTATACCCCCATAGCATTTATTTTCAGAATGAGACAATGTGAAGGCAGCATGACTATTTTTTAAATCAGTCTAAGTGAATTTCCCAGGTTACTTGAGGCCAGACCAGGTCTAGAATTTTGTTGGAAAGATTGATCTTAAGTAATGGAGTAGTCATGATGTTCACCCTTCCTCAGTTTACAAAGGGAATACAAATGATAAAATATTTCATGAAACATATTGTGTAAATTTGAAAAGCTGAGTGAAATGCTTTATGGTCATTCTGCTACTATTTGTTATAGCAAAAAAATAAATTGGTAAATCAAAGATGTGCTCGAAACAGTCAACGGTGTTACAGCAAGAATTCATAAATCAAGGAATGATTGTATCTTTTTGAAATCTATATTTTGTTAAGAATTTGAGGAGCTTTGGTTTGCCCAAAGACTTTTGCAAATGTATACAGGTGAACTGCAGAGAGCATTCTGACTGGTTGCATCACCTTCTGGTACGGAGGTGCCAATGCACAGGACGGGAAAAGGCTACAGAGAGTTGTAACCTCGGGCAGCGCCACCATGGGTATCAGTCTTCACTCCATTAAGGACATCTTTAAGGGGCGGTGTCTCAAGAAAGCAGCTTCTATCATCAAGGTCCCTCACCACCCAGGCCATGCCCTCTTCTTACTGCTACCATCGGGAAGGAGGCACAGAAGCCTGAATGCACACAGCCAACAAAACAAAAACAGCTCCTTCTCCTTCACCATCAGATTTCTGAATGGTCTTATAGACACTACCTCACTCTTATACACTAATTATTTATTTTTGAGTATTGCATTGAAGGAACAGCTTAAAGTAATTATTTCACCTTGTTCTGCACAATACTGCTGCCACGAAACAGCAAATGTTGTGACACATGCTCATGGCAATAAAGGAAGAATAGAAAAGCCCCAGGAAGCAATCATATAAAGACACAATTACATGATTCGATGTGAACCCACCAACTTAAAAGTGCTTTCTGCAAACCTTGCTTCGCAGAAGGAAGAATTGGGGATTTGGGGGGGCAAGAACTGTAGCCATAACTCTAACCAATAATCGTAGTGTCAGCACAGTTAAACAAAGGTGCCTGAATAGCTGAAGAGGTGATAGATCGATTCTGAATTGAATTGTTCATTACGATATATATCCAGTCTGACTGAGCTTTTGGTTACAAGAGGGAAGAAACTTTCACACAGAAATCCCACGATATTGCTGTATGGAAGACCCGACATTAAGCCGGCTTTGGTCATTGACTCTGAACTGAACAAACCCGGCTTAATGCCGGGTCAGGTGTCTTTTTACACAGCAATCTGTCTTTCTGGGAGAAAAGGAGGCAGGACATGTCACTTCTTTCAGAAATGTGAACAAGAGCTGCCCCATCTGTGTCGAAATATTACCGACCAGACAAAGCCATCCTGATAAAAGCTACCAAACCTTTTGAGCACCTCAGCCTCGATTTTAAAGGCCCTCTTCCGTCCAATAATAGAAATGTCTATTTCCTAAACGTAATAGATTCCCGTTTCCCCTTCGCAATCCCGTGTTCTGATGTATCAGCAGCCACTGTTATAAAATGCCTCCAACCCATCTTCAGCATATTTGGGTACCCGAACTACATACAGGGGAGCTGCATTCATGAGCGCAGAAGTACAGCAGTACCTGCACGAGAGGGGGATTGCTACCAGCCACACTACAAGTTACAATTCCAGGGGGAATGGACAAGTCGAAAGGGAAAATACCACTATCTGGAAAATGGTCCTCTTGACTTTAAAAGCAAAAGACCTGCCTGTTACTAGATGGCAAGGTGTTGCCAGAAGCCCTACACTCTATACGTTCTTTGTTGTGTACTGCCACTAACGTGACCCCACATGACTGTATCTTTTCTTTCACAAGGAAAGCCACGACGGGCACAATGCTGTCTAAATGGATGATGACACCGGGATCTGTTCGCCTCCGTAAGCACTGCAGACCCCACAAAGCGGACCCGCTGGTGGATCAAGTGGAGTTGAGGCACGCGAACCCTCAGTACGCCTTCGTCACATTCCCAGATGGAAGAGAAGACCCGGTGGCCACCAGGGATCTCGCGCCGGCCGGATGTGTGAACAACGCGGAGGAAACACAGATGTCTACGGATCAACAAGGAGCGCAGCGGCAGTCACTAGAACAGTCGTCCATCGAGTCACCCCAGAGGACTAGACCACCCACCCCGGAAATCAGGACCCTGGGTATGCCCGCCCCACAAAATATCACCACCCTAGACTTGATGGCAGGACCTAATCCCATACAAGAGGATCCCCAGCCCACAAGGCCACATGGCCATCTAGTACTTCCCACTCCCACACCTCCACCAAGAAAGGCCGAAAGGCAGACCGCACTCCTCACCCCTATACCACTACCGAGGAGGTCCAGAAGGCAAAAGAAGCCATGAAAAATTTTGGACTTATGAACTTACAAACAAGGGAAGGAGGATGGGGGGAGGGGGGAATAACAATTTTTTAAAGGTGGGGTGAATGTGGTGATATGTAATTACACCACTAGGTCACCAGGGGTCATCCCGGTGACCTTGCATATAAAGCAGTCCAGAGCTACAGACTAGCCTTCCAGGTTCGTCTTGCAGAGACAAGACCTCTTAGTGTACATATTAGTTTATTAAAGCTGTCTTATACTCGCACTGCTGGTGTGGTTATTGTCCGTACATAATTGCACCATTGGGCCACCAGGGGTCATCCCGGTGACCTTGTCTATAAAGCAGTCCAGAGCTACAGTCTAGCCTTCCAGGTTCATCTTGCAGAGACAAGACCTCTTCGTGTACATATTAGTTTATTAAAGCTGTCTTATACTCGCACTGCTGGTGTGGTTATTTTCAGTACACTTATCATTAACCTTCCAAAATGTGTTGCTTCATTTTTCTCAGCATTAAACTTTATCTACTTCCTACTGACTGTTAAAGTGCCACTAACGTATCTTACAAGGGCCTTCACAGTTTATTATACTTCCAAGTTTCGTGCTTTTGGAAATTTTGCCCTGTATGCCTAACTCCATTTATATATGGTTATATAAATAATGGCCTTCTAACCAACCCCTAGGGAAGAAGGAGAATGAGGGGGCTCCTTTTTGGGGTGTATACAAGATAAGGTGAATAATCACAGTCTGTTCCCCAGGGGAGGGGAGGCTAAGACTAGAAGACATAGGTTTAAGGTGAGAAGGGAAAGTTTTAAGAGGGACCAGAGAGAACTGTTTCACACAGAGTGGGATAGGTATATGGAAGGAGGTGTCAGGTGATAAAATTACAACATTTAAAGGATGTTGGGACAAGTAAATGGATAGGAAAGGTTTAATGCAGGCAAATAGGTCCACCTCATACAGGCAACTTGCTTGGCATGGATGTTTGGCTGAAGGGTGTTTCCGTGCTGTGTCTATATCTTTATCATTCTCTATTATTAAGACCATCTTTCTGTGCCATTCTGTTTTCTACTACATAGACAATGTTCACTGTCCATTGTGCCGCAACTCCCTTTTATCCATGGATATCAATGTTGATGAAAAACCTAGCACTTCATCAAACAAGAAGGGAAGTCAATATATATTGCATCCCTCATTGATCCTTCAGCCCAATACCTATGCCAACCAAACTTCTAGTTGATTCTGATTTGCCTTTAAATCTTGTTTTAATCAATCCATAAGCCCGAACCTACTTCTGACCCTTGAACCTGCTCTGTTTTCCCATAGGTTTATGGTGAACTCCCAGTCCATGCTCCTGTCTGATCCCCATGCTCCATCAGGTTCAAAAACATATTGGGTCTGACCACAACTTTTTTGTCAAGGTAAAATCTGTGGGTGGACACCCTTGTTAAAATATTGAACAGAGGAAGATCATGTTAAGAGACTGGATGTTCACCACCAATACCAAGGCTTCCGTGTTACTCATCTTTTCGGAGGAAAGACACTTTCACCACCATTATCTCTGTCTATTGCAAACAAATCTCCAGCAACTGAAGGCATATTGTTCTCAAATTATTGGCATCTGCCCCGAGTCATCTTGCATTAACAGGCAGCACTTAATAAATGGTAGGGTCTTATTAATAAATATGTATTAGTCATTTAAAATTTTGCTTATGAAATGTTCTCCTTAAAATAAACTTAAATTATGAAATAGATTCCCAGCTATGCACGAACGCAGTGTGAACAGAATGAGTTCCCGTGACCTGTATAAAGCAAACTTGATAAATGCTTCAGGCATTGAGCAGTACATTCCCTGATGGATTGTTCCAACCATCACAACCATATAGATATAATCAAATGTATCTCTAATCAAATTAATTTACTTTGTCTGGTTTTGGTGAAGTAAATTATAGTTTGGATATTATGTAATTAGACTGCCAGTAACAAATTGTGAGGAGAATGAAAAGTATGAGGGGAAATTAGGAATCGGATTTAATGTTCCTGCCAGTCAAGGAGACACTGGGAGACGGCTTTGCTGAAATCTGAAGCAACAAGCAATCTGCTGGAGAAACTCAGCTGATCGAGCAGCATCCGTGGGATTATAAAAAAGGTCAATATTTCAGACTCAGTGGCCCAAAATCTTGACTTTTCTTTTCTCCCACTGATACTGCTCGACCTGCTGAAGCCTCACAGTAACAACCTTGTGGTCAACGTTAGCAAAACCAAGGAGATGTTCAAGAGGAAATATAGAGAACTCGAACCAGTCCTCATCGAGGGCTCAGCATTGGCACAGTTATTGAAGCAGTTGGCTCAAGCTGTTACAGTGCCAACCATCGGGACTAGGTTTCGAACCCCTCTGTAAGGAGTTTGGACATTCTCCCCATGTCTGCATGGGTTTTCCCCAGGGGGCTCTGGTTTCCTCCTATCATTTAGGGGTGGAGTCAATTGGGTGCAATTGGGCGGCACAGGGTCGTGGGTCAAAAAGATCTGTCGAACCTTTTAAAAAAAAATCAGATTCCTGGGTGTCAACATCTCCGAAGATCTGTCCTGGAACCTCCATGTTGATGCAATCACAAAGAAGGCTCTCCACTGGCTATACTTGGTGAGGAGTTTGAGGTGATTCGATAGGGCACTGAAGACTCTCAAAAACTTCTACGGCGGTACCTTAGAGAGCATTCTGGCTGGTTGCACCATTGTCTGGTATGGAGGCACCACAGTCATGACAAGAAAAACCTCCAGAGGGTTGTTAACGGCCTGCGACCAGCACCAATCTTCACTCCATCGAGCAGATCTACAAGAGGCGATGTCTTAAGAAAGCAACCTCTATCCTCAAAGACACTCACCACCCAGGCCATGCCCTCTTCACTCTTCTACCATCAGGGAAAAGGTACAGGAGCCTGAAGGCGAGCACTCAGCGGCACAAGGACAGCTGCTTCCCCGCTGCCATCAGATTCCTGAATGAAAAATAAACAGCAGATACTGCCTCACTTTGACTGTTTCTTGAACTATTTTGATTTATTTTGTAAGGTGGTTTATATAAATGTTTGCAGATGATGCAGCCACAAAATAACAAAGTTCGTGAGATATTCATGAAAATAAATTCTAATTCAATTTCTGATTCCTCCCGCAGATTGCTTATCCATGCCAGTCTGGTCAACGTACCATCCACAGATAACTCCTGCTTGAAACATGTCCATGGAGATCGAGAATGACTTGCATCCACTCGGAGTTGCGTGTTCTAAACTTTATACTCTTTCACAGATAGGAAGGAGGTGTCTGACAGGGTGGATGGATGGGTATTTCGTGAGATGCCTTACTCTTCCACCATTGACACTGTGCCCACCCAGCACATGGGCTCAAGATTCTAAGCCACACCTTGAATGCTCATCTTCTTCCTCTTTGGGCTGGAAATGCCAAGGACTCAGTGCGGACATTACGTTCCTTCAAGAAGACTCGGGAGAAATCCTTGAATCTTTTCCTCCATCCATCTTGTGAACTTCCCAGAATCGAGTTTGGATTCAACATCAGGCATGTGAATGATTTGGCCTACCCAAATGTGGCCACGTAACACGGTTTCTGTGAATTTAAATCAAAATAAAGTTGAAGAGAAAAACAGTTGGTGGGTATGAACCTTTGGCTTGTTGTACAAATGCATCTGCTCCATCAAAATCCTTCAGGGAAGGCAATTTGCTGATTTTACCTGGCCTAGCCTATTTGTGACCACAGATGGACATCTTAATTTCATTCCAAATAGAGGTATCATTGGAACCACACAGCAGATCAGGAAAGGTCTGTGGATGTTTCCAGTCAGAGACCCTTCATTGGTTAACACCAGATGTGAAAATGTGGTATTTCCTGCATTTTCTGTGTTTTTCATTTTAAATTTCCACCTCCTGCAGCTTTAATTTAATTTTAATTTCACTTTGGGCCAAAAGGCCTGTTTCTGTAACTCTGTAACACTATAAACTGGACCAGGGAGCCACTCCAGTTCATAGAATCAAAGAAAATAGGAACAGGAGTCCATTCAGCCCTTAGAGCCTGCTCGACTATTCAATCATGGCTGATCATACAATTTCACTCCCCTATTCCTGCTTTCTCTCCCTATCCCTTGATTCTCTTTCACCAAATAAGCTCAGACTAACCCGGTTTTGAACATATAATGAACTACCTTCAATAATGTTCTGTGCTAGGGAGATATGCATGTTCTCAGCACTCCGAGTGGAATTGTTTCTCCTCATCTCTGTCCTGAGTGGCTTATTCCTTATCTCCAGACAGTGCCCCCGTGTTATGGGCTTCCTCAACATTCTTCCTGCATCTAACCTGTGTAGTGCTCCCACGGGGTCCAACCGCCCAGTCAACTGCCGAGAGCTCTGTACAGGCTTAAACGGCCCGTTAAAGGAGCTGATGGTAGTTTTATTTAGAATCCCGTGACCATGGGGTCTGCACCCAAGATGGCAGCATCTATGATCGGCAGCAGTCATGAAGGATTGCAGGCTCCAGGGGAGTGGAGGACTGGCGCAGGGCATGAGAAAACGGGGAGAACATCTCCCATCTGAGAATAAGAAGCAGAGGAGATCACTCATGGGATGGTGACCACAGGAGCAGACCAGTGAGGGGGGGCTCTGCGGCTGAAAGACCCAGGCATGCGGCGGGCTGCTGGCGACTCGTGGTGAGGAACCCATGGAGGCTGGGGGCTGTTGGAGACGGCTGTCGGGAGGCTCGCACCAAGCTGTGGACTGGTGGGGACTGGCTCAAATCTGTCTGGGGGGGGGGGGAATGCCAGGTACCGGAACCGGGGTGAGGGAGAGCTGTGGGTGGGGGGGTGCCAAAGGCGCTGAAGGGTTCCTGACCATGTCGGAGGGTTCAGATCTGGAGCTCGGGTTGCCAGTGGTTTGTAGTGGACTCTGTGTATCTGCGGAGGCTGCAGAAGCACTGGAGGCGAATCTACTCGGTGACTCTGGGGCGGACTCTCTTTTGCTTCTCTTTCTCCGACTGTAAGAGGCGCTGGAGGCAAATTCTTCCAATGGTGAATCTATCCACCTTTCAGCAGGCAAAAGCAATTTTTTTGTTTTATTACATGACAATAAATTGAATCTTGAATCTTGAGATTGAGGTTTATCTAGCCTTCACGTGTCAGTCCTGCCATGTCAGGAATCTGGGTGATGATCCTTCAATCAGACGAATGTCCTTTCTCAGATTTCCAGACCGAAATTGTGCGCAATGTTCAGGGGCAATTGGAGTTGGGCAATAAATGCCGGGGTCACCAGTAAGTGCATGAGGATGAAGCTGTTATAATCAGCGTTGTCAGAAGTAGGAGGGATGAGGAGGATGTGTATAGAACCTGATGTAAAATGTTAGGTGAATGGGATCTGATGTGAGCAAATGGTCCTGTGGAGGGTATGATTACACATCATCAAATTACTGTCAATACCGTAGAGGGCAGACCCTGTTCAAGATTTGCTGTCAAGATAATGCCTTAAGTAATTTTACAGTTGGAGAAAGCATTTATGTAGCAGTATCCTCACCATTCAGTGGTGTGTTAGTTTTTTGATCTGACACTGATAAAGAAGCATAACCACCATGGCCAGCAACAGAAAGGAGGGGAATTTCATTTGCCCCAGATGCTGCAATAGAAGTTTATTCTCACTGGGCTTCATTTGGATGAATCTCACCCCAGCGAGCCAGTGTTGACAAGCTGTACATTTTTATTGCATCTGTCAGCTTCCAAATTGAATGATGCCACCAGTTTGATTTAATTCCCAGTGGAAAGAATTGTCATCGACCTTCGCTTCAAAAGCAAAGCAGTGGGATTGGGTAGTGGGATTTCAAAACGTTTTTTTAAAAAAAGAGCTCTTCCTGTGAATCATTTTATTGAGATTATAAACCTGGCCACTTCACGTTGGTCTTAGATTACATAGAGCTGTCTTGCTTAACCTTTCTTCTTGTATGCATAATAAATAGAGCAGACATTTATATCTGACCTAGTACTTGCACTGACAGTTGGCTGGGTGTGATGGACGAGATTGCAGCTTTTTTCTGGCTCACATAATCTCCCCTTTCAGCATTACACGAGTAAACTCCTTTCATGTGTCATTAAAACTGAGTGCTTTAAATCATCAGTTCTTATTGCATAGGAAGCATGGAGAGGAGAAGACATACGCCTGCTTTTGTTTGCACCCCTAGTTAATGGCATCACTGGTAATCTTACAAACATAGAAAATTTAAGAAGCAGTTGGACTCTTTCTGCCCATTGAATCTGTGCATCAGCTCAGCTCAGTTTCTTTTATTGTTGAGTCTAAAAATCCAGCACATTTTCTCTCAGATACCTATCCCCTAAATTTCTTGGCGAGAGAAGTCCAAGTGGTCACAAACCCTGAAGAACTGAGGTGGTGATGCGTGGCTGGAGGCAGTGTCGTTTGGTTGAGTCGTGGAAACAAACCCCTGTCGGTTCCCTCTGGTGGAGGCAGAGGATCCCACAGTACTAGTTTGAGTTCCCACCTGGTGTCCTGACCAATATTCCTCACTCAGTTAACATTTCTATACAAGGAGAGCAGAATATTTAGGCCATAAGACATAGGAGCAGAAATAGGCTATTCAGTCCATCGAGTCTACTCTGTCATTCAGTCATTTGGACACAAACGCATTGGTGTGTGAGGGTGTGTGCTTGGCTGCTATGCTTCTCAAAATTATAACTTTCAAAAGTACTTCATTGGTTGGAAATATTAATTACACTAAAGCAAATAATTCAGGCAATGCAAAAATAAAATTTATTCATTGGGCATTTACCGTATGTACTAATGTAATAGTCGATAGCATGTAAAAGTCAACCCCCCCCCCCCCCCCCACCACATTTGTGCCAAAATTCTGGAATTTTCCATAATCTCTCATAAAAGTCGAGCCTAGTCTCTCACCCTGACACTGGCAGATCTCAGGCCAGAGCATCTGCCACCTAGGTTGCAAAATCACACCTCGACCTCACCACACCCCCCAAATTCAGAGCTCATGACACTTCAAAAGCAGACTTCCTGGCAGCCTGGCTCTTTGGATTGCTTGACTCCTCAAACACGGACTTTCCATCTGGTCCCAGCCGCTCGCCCATCGGATCACCCAACGCCTCGAACATGGACTCACATCTTGGCCACCCGGCCATCGGAACGCCCATCACGTCCAACAATGCCAATATATATCGTGGTCAAATGTAGTATCTGTGTAATAGTCGACCCTACAAATTTAATGTTAAAAATACTCTACAAAATTCGATGGTACAATGTATAGGGTAATTGCAATTCAGAAAATCATATTCAAAGCATATTTCTATCTAAAAGATGCCCTTTGCCCATGTTTGGATATGTATCCCATCTTTAATTCATGCATACAAGGATTCTTTCACAGCAGGTTGGTGTCACTAGGCCAAGTCAGTATTCATTACTCTTCCCGAAGGCCTCTTGAGCTTTGTAGTTTGCTGAGATATTTCAGAGACAGTTAAGTCATCCACATTCTGCAGTGGTTTAGAGATGAATCCAGGTACAGTTCTCATAAACCAGATAAATAATGGCCCAATAAAAGCAGAAAATGTTAGAAATACTCAGCAGTTCAAGAAATGTCTGTGGAAAGAAAAGCAAATTTAATATTTCAGATCTCACATTTTTTGGGTAAGAGAGAAAACACTATTTTTAAATTGCAGAGAGGCTTAAAAACTTTCTTAAAAGACGGGAGATTGAATTGTCTGGGACTGCACTTGCTGGAATTTAGAAGAATGAGAGGAGACCTTACAGAAATGTATAAAATTATGAAAGGCATGGATAAAATAGAGGTGGCTAAGTTATTCCCATTGGTGAGACCAATGGGAGACCAGAACTAGGGGACATAGCCTCAAGATTCAGGGTAGTAGATATGGGACGGAGATAAGGAGGAATTGCTTTTACAAGTGAATCTTTGGAATTCACTGCCCATTGAAGCAGTGGAGGCGACCTCAGTAAATATACGTGAGACAAGGTTGGAGAGATTTTGACATAATAGGGGAAATGAGGGATATGAAGAAAAGGCAGGTCAGCGGAGATGAGCTGATCATCAGATCAGCCATGAACTCATTGAATGGCGGAGCAGGCTTGAAGGACTGGATGGCCGACTCCTGCTCCTATTTCTTATGTTCTTCAACCTGAGACCTTAGATGTTTCTCTTTTCACAAAGGCTGTCTGACCTGGACGAGTGTTTCCTGTATTTTCTGCTTTCAATTCAGAATTCCAACACCTGCAGTATTTTATTTTCAACATTGATGAACCAAATGGATTTCTATGATAGTCCAGTTATGTTGCAGTTATTTGATTTTCAGTATTTTCTATTTTTGATGGTAGAACCCTCTTTTGCTAAGAAATTCTTGAAATATTTGCTTAGAATTCTTTTTTTGAAGGGTTTAATGCTAAAAATCTATCTATGTAGCCTGTAAAAAAAATAGGCCATTGGGGTTAATAAAATAAAATCTAAGAACTTGTTTTGAGTGGTTTTCATTTTGACTGATGCACAAAGAATTTACCTTCATGATCTTTACCTGCAGAGCGAAACACAAAAGTTTTCAGATGCTGTAGTAAAAACAAACTGAAATGCTGGGGGATCTCAGCTGGTCTTTCAATGTCCATAGGAGAAAATGATATATTGCCGACATTTCAGGCCTGAGCCCTTCTACAGAGTCACAGCTGGTGGCCTGAGCCATACTGATGGATCACAGGCCAGTGAACTAGACTGTACTGGGCGTTATGCATGGCAGGCGTATTGCAACAGAAAGGCTACCTCAGAGATGAGAGGAATCAGACCAAGAAGAGGGAGCTGTAACACTCTTCCGTGATCATTAAAGGGTGTGTGATCACTGAGATGCAGAATCCAGGAAGTTGTCAACGCTGCCTGTATCCCATGGGCGAGAGTGGAGCAGAAAGAATCGAGCCTGGAAGGGGCTTTACAAAAATCATTAAAGCAAGATCCCCTTACAGCCATGATTCCTTAAATTCCACAGTTAGTCGGTTTTCAGCATTTTCTATTTTTGACACTTATGCGTAGAAATTCTTGACATTTCTAGCAGGACATTTGCACCACGTGGAAGGTCTGTTTGGGATCGTGGGGTGGAGACGGGAGGGGGGTGGCAGAGCAAGAATTATGATTCCTGCGGTTGCAGCGGAAAGATTTCAGGGAAAAGGGGAATTTAATTTTTTTTAAAATTTAAATTTAGGCATACAGCACGGTAACAGGCCATTTCAGCCCATGCTGCTCGATTACACCCAATTGACCTACACCCCCGGTATGTTTTGAACGGAGGGAGGAAACCGGAGCACCCAGAGGAAATCAGTGCAGACATGGGGAGTACGTACAAACTCCTTACAGACAGTGCGGGATTCGAATCCAGATCCCAATTGCTGGTGCCACCCCAATCATGGAGAGAACTGTCCCTACACAAGTCAGAAATGAGTGGGGACGGGGGAACAAGAGCAGGAACCCTTTAATTCACACCCCTTTCACAATGCTGGAGTGTTGGCACCTTGTTTTACTCTGAGTGAAACACATAGGTCTTCAGTTGTGCACACAGCCATTTTCTACAGGTGAACCCGGCTGCTTTGCACTCCGTTACATCATTAGGTTGTGTCGGGCAAAGGTCGGATGCTTTAAGCTAATTCCTACCTATTGGCATCCAGTCCAATTCCCCAACTTTAGCCCAGAAACAGTCACTAGTGCAATGTAATAGGCACTTCGTGCCTATTACGAACGAATCCTGGATTCAAACCATGTGCAAATGTGTCCAATTTCCTGACTGCCTTATCTTTAAGTTGAAGCAATAAGCAGGCCACGTTTGCTTTAATAGATCCCTGGGAGAGTTTCTGCTTTCCTTGTCCTATTTGTCAAAGCAGGCAGAGATCATAAACACAGTCAAGAAGGGTGGCAGAGAGGAAGCCAGGGAAATAATGGCAGCTGCACGCTCCCTGACCCTTCAGCTCATTCAAGTTAAAACAAAAACACACAAGATAAATCCCATCCTTATTATTTTCCAGTTCTGGGAGCAGGAGCCAAATAGACAGCATTGCCAGGAGCCAAATTTCTGAGCAGAGTGAGTGAGACAGATGACAAACCTTATTTAAATCTAAAAGCCTGGGTTTCTTTTTCCTCCAAAATAAAATAACTGGCATAATTACCATTAATAAATGAGAATGAGAAGGCAGGGTATGGCAACACTGCCCTGTGCCGGAGAGCGCCAGGAATAAGGCTGGGAAACTTGCATTATTATTGAAATAAATCCTGAAGGTAACGATTTGTGTCCATCGGTAGCTCTCCAATGCTTTGAATGGCCCCACCAGATTTTTCTTCATCTTGCTCAGCTCATCGCACAAGGACAACCTGACAAAACAGCGTTCTCTGGTCCTCGGTGCAAACTACGTAGACTCACAACCGGACATAACGCACAGACAGAGAAACAATAACTTATGCAGGACAAGTATTTCATAAATATGGGAGTCTCGAATGGTCAGTGTGAGCGATTCCTTTGGTCATTCAGCAGTCTCTCTGCCCGTGGGAAGAAGCTGTTCCTCAGCCTGGTGGTGCTGGCTCTGATCCTCCTGTACCTCTTCTCCAATGGGAACAGCTGAAAGATGCTGTGTGCAGGGTGGAAGGGGTGCTCAATGATTTTGCATGCCCTTATCGATAAGGGGGTGGTGGGCGTGGGTGGAAGGAGACTCTGCCACTCTTATGGTCCTGTGGATTGACCTCCGATCCATTTCTCTGCAGCAACCGTACCGCACTGTGATGCAGCCGGCCAGGATGCTCTTGATAGAGCTCTTATAAAAGGTTGACATAATGGCAGCCGGTAGTCTTGCCCACTTCAATCTTCTAAGGAAGTGAAATTGCTGTTGTCCCTTCCTGACAAAGGAGAACACCACAGGAAGAGTTGGGGGGGGGGGGGGGGAAGTCTAGGCTGGGTGGAGAGAGAAAGGAAGTAGGAACTGGAATAACTAGTTGGGAGGGGAAGGAGAGGGGGGTGGAAAGCAAGCTTATTAGTGGAATGCAATGAACTCAATTCTGAGTCACTCTCAAGCTCACATATCTGGCCACGGCCTTTCACACTACCCCACCCTGGCCACCCGCAGATTGGAGGAAAAACACCTCATTTTTCTTCTGGGCGCTCTCCAACCCCAAGGCATGAACATTGAGTTCACTGCATTCCACTAATAAGTTTGCTTTCCACCCTTCCTCCCTTCTCCCCTTTAACTAGTTATTCCAGTTCCTACTTCCTTTCTCTCTCCACCTAGTCTAGACTCCCCCCCCCCACCTCCTGCGGTGTCCCCCCCCCCAACCATCATCTCCCACCCTCACCAGCCCCCCTCCCCCTTTTGTTCAGACATCTCTCATGTTTCCCCCACACATTGAAGAAGGGCTCAAGCCCGAAACATTGGTGATGTATCTTCACCTTGGCTACAGAAAGGCATTGTTTGACCTGCTGAGTTTCTCCAGCATTGGTGTGTTTTTTCGCAGTCTGTAAGGAGTTTGTACGTTCTCCCCGTGTCTACATGGGTTTCCTCTGCGTGCTCTAGTTTCCTCCACCCTTCAAAATGTACTGGGGTTTGTAAGTGAATTGGGTAGAATTAGGTGGCGTGAGCTCATGGACCGAAAGGGCCTGTTACCATGCTGTATGTCTAATGTGTAAATTTAGAGGTGTTGAGTCCCAGCAAGGACAGCTTCTCCACCACCCTCTGGGGTAGATAATCCTGGGAAGACTATCTTTTCTCTCTCTGCCTCATCTCTATGTTCTCTCACTTTGCATGGATAGAGTAAATGTGGAACGGTTATTTCCCATGGTGGGAGAGTCTACAGTGGTTCTCAACCTTTTTCTTTCCACTCACATACCACTTTAAGTATTCCCTATGCCATAGGTGCTCTGTATTTAGTAAGGGATTGATTAAGGTGGGATGTGGGTGTAAAGATAAAGGTTGAAAACCACTGTTTTAATCGCACCTCATTGACTCGTTATATGCACGGTTTCATAACTCCAAATGGGCCAATGACAATTTATCTCAAGCAAAATATTTCAGTAACAATTGGGTCTAGAGCAGTGATTCTCAACCTTCCCTTTCCACTCACATCCCACCTTAAGCAACCCCTTACTAATCACAGAGCACTGATGGCACAGAGATTACTTAAAGTGAGATGTGAGTGGAAAGATAAAGGTTGAGAACCACTGAACAAGAGGGCGCATCTTCAGGATTGAAGGGCGTCTGCTTAGAACAGAGATGCAGGGGAATAACTTCATCCAGAGGGTGATAAATCTATGGAATTTGTTGCCACATGTAATTGTGGAGGCCAAGTCATTGGGTGTATTTAAGGCAGAGATTAATAGGTTCTTGATTAGCCAGAGCATCAAAGTTTATGGGGAGAAGGCTGGGCAGTGGGGCTGAGTGGGAAAATGGATCAGCTCATGATTGAATGGTGGGGAAGACTCTACTTCTATTCTATTTCTGCTCCTATATCTTATGACCTTATGGTCTCCCTTCACCTCTTTGCCCAAGCTGTTTTACTCCTTAGCATTCCTTCTGGGTGTCCTCTCTCTCTCTTGCGCACACGGCCACACCCCACCCCCCCCCCCACACACACAAACCCTGACCCTTTTTTTCTCACTCATTTTGCTCACTCTCTCCCTTCCTCCTTCCTCTTCCGTGTGTCACCCCCTCTGTTCCTGACAAGCTCTCTTTCTGCCTCTCCTGTCTCTTGGACTCTCTCCCTGGTCCTTTCTCTCTGACATGTCTCACTTAGTCTTCCTCTCCAACCTACCCCCCCCCCCCCCCCCCGCCACCTCCCACTTCTCTTTCTCTCTGCAGACACTGAAAGGTCGGTAAGGATGGGATGGCCTGCATTATTGTGAGTTAGTCTATGTATAGCTTGCAAACTGAAACTGCATGAGAAACCACATTCTGGTGCTTGGCTACTCTGCTTTGTGTGGCTTCTATGCATGAGACGTTGCTGTGACTGACACCACTGCCTTTTATCACATACTGCATTAGACAACAATTAGAGCATTTTTCCTTCCTTATAAAAAACCAGCTCAAGAAGACGAGAGCAGTTTTGTGCTGGAGATTTGCCCAAGGAGCAGAAGAGATTAGGGAAAATGAAACGCAGTGATTAGACGATGAGCAACCTGGTGTTTAATTTGCTGCAGATTGTTAAAGGAAGGAAGGCACTCAAAAAAGGAGGGCGAGAGGTCTGGTGATGAAACTATTAAATAGTAGCCTGTGTTTTGAGGTCAACACTGTGACATCCATCATGATACATTCCTGAATTCGTTCACTTTGTCAAACATGATCAACTGAGCACTGTGAAATGCAAGGAAAGAATGGATCGGGAATGTGGAAGAGGGGTCGATTTGATGTAGAATCATTGATCAAATGTGAGAATGTATAAAATGTACTAAAGTCCTTACCCTCAGGAAACTCAGAGTGAGAGAATAAGGACCGCTAATTGGTTCGCTCTTTCATAGAGCTGGTACGGACTGGTGAGCCGAATGGTTTACCGCTGTCCGTTTCAAGATTGAATGCTTGCAAGTTGTCTACATGGTGAAAAAGATTTCTTCATTTCTTATTGGTTGAGGTGAAGATGATGAGCGAACGACTGGTCGCCAAGGAAGTTATGGCGGGGTGAAATGGGGGTGTTTGTCTGAACTGGTGAATGGGATTGGTCTAAGAGCTAGCAAAAACTTGATGCGCGAAATGGCTTTTTAAAAATTTTAATTTGGACATACATACCAGCATGGCAACAAGCCTTTCTGGCCCATGTGTCTGTATCGCCTAATTACACCCAATAGACCTACGAACCCCATATGCTTTGAACGATATGGGGATAACATACAAACTCCTTAGACAACATGGGATTCAAACCCCCATTGCTGGTACTGTAACAGTGTTGCACTAACCACTACACTTCTAACACAGCCACAGATTTCAGTGCTCAGAACATCCCCCTTTCTTCCCATATTGCTGCTGGTATCAATTCCACCGGATCTGTGGAATCCATTAAATATGGATTTACTAAAGTTACAAACATCAACAATATTTACAGCTGACAAACCTGGAAGGAAAAGAGTAGAATTTTCAACCAACTCTTTAAACCAGTGGTTCTCAACCATTTTCTTTCCATTCATATACTACTTTAAGCAATTCCTATGGAAAGAAAGCCAGAATAGGAACCCTCTATTCCGATCCTTCCTATAATTCCATGAAGTCTCACCTTGTTTAGCTCACCTCTTGGTGCTAAGCGGATGCTGCGAGACCTGCTGAGTTCCTCCACCATTCATGTGTTTTTACGACAATCACGGCATCTGCAGGCTTTCGTGTTTCACTACCTAGCCCCTGAAGCCTGTTTGATGGTTGGTCTGTCCTGGTCCAGGCTAGGGTGCTAAATCACAGCAACTAGCATCAGTTTCCCAGGCATGGGATATAATATTGAACGATGGAGCCCCATTGAAGTCCATTACATCTGCTCAATGACGCTGGGTTTTGGGTAAATCTGTGCTTCCTGTCATGGTAAGCAAACACCAAGGAGGAGACCACCCCCACCGCAAGAGGAAGACTCTCGAAGGGGCAGAAAGCCTCACCCCTTTGCAGAAAGCAATAATCTCTGAGAAAATGCTTTCAGTCCATGACTCATTTCTATAATAGCACCAGCTGCAAAAACTTTGAGAAAGTTCTCTCAAATTCCTTTTCTTCTCTTTCTTGTAACTGGTAAACAAGCCCTCATGTATACGATACTTGTGCTTTCTCTTGGCTGTAGGACATTGAGTCTAATTAAAGTACTCCAGCTGAGATCAAATAACATGGACACAGCATGAGGTATTCTCAACATTAATCTATTTTGTATTTTCATTGCTGATTGCAGGAAACATGGCAGCAAAATTGTTCCTTAATATCCTGGAAAGGTCTCTGCACATGTTAGTCTGATGTTAATGGTTTTTAGGTGAGAATCTCTTGGCTTCAGTAACACTGCTGCAATTTAGAATTAGTTTGAGAATGTGCAAATACAGCAAATTGCCAATTTGTCATCTTAAAGGCGCAACTATCCTAATCCAAGCAGGACCCTGTTTGGCAAATGCTTATCATACTCTTGCCAGCACTTACAGATGTATTAGCTTTGGAAATCAGGTGATGCTACAGTTCAGAGGGGTAGGAGAGGGTAGCAGAAAAAGAAAAAAAATCAGAGATATTTACTATTCACCACTGTGACATCCTCTTGCTCCAACCCAACACAAAATGGGCCAGGCTGGAGAGAGCTCTACGAACTCAAGAGTGTGGTCAGAATCAGTATCAGCATTTATTATCATGAATGTGTGGCTAAATTCTTTGTTTTGAGGAGGATCACACTGCAAACATTTCTATAAACCACATTTCAAAATAAATAAAAATAGTGCAAGAAAAAACAAGACAAAGTGAGGCAGTGTCTGTGGTTCACTGTTCAGCCAAATATCTGATGGGGAAAAAGCTGACCTTGTGCCACTGAGACTCCTGTACCTATTTCCCGATAGTACAAGAGTGAAGAGGGCATGGCCTGGGTGGGGGTGGAGGGGGGGGAAGGTGGGCCTCCTTGAGGATTAAGATACTGCCTCTTGTAGACATCCTCGGTTGAATAAAGACTGGTTGGCTCACAGTTAGGAGGAATGGCTTGCAATGCTATTAAACCTTCAAATTCCTGGGCGCCAACATCACTGGGAGCCCCCACGTCGATGCAGTCAAGGAGGGTCGTCAGCGGTTATCACTTGTATGTCATCAAAGACTCTGAAATTTGGGATTTAATTTTTTCAGGTGGTTAATACTACATCCTTATGTGTCTGTCCTTGTTTGTTACAATTTAAAGTTGTACATAGGGCCCATATGTCTATAGTCAAATGATCTTGTATCTATTCAGATGTAAATTCTTGCTGTGATAAATATTAAGAGAGGAGAGGCTTATTTAATCCATATGTCCTGGACTTGTCCTCACCTTGAAAACCACTGGAGGGATGTGGTTCAAATTTTATCTTTAATTCTTCATGTACATTTAGAGCCTGCTCTTTTGACACCAATCAAATGTCCTATTCTGTCTTTTGCCTTCCTTTTGGCCGGACGAGCGATGCTGTTTAGATGTGTTGGTGCCTCACCCACTCATGTCCTGTTTAAATTTAGAAAAGATCCGTTACTCAATTAATAATTCAAATATAAGGTTTCAAATGCTGTGGGGACCATTCCTGAATTATTTCCACAACCTCTAGGCACAATACTAATTCTGAATGTTAATACTTGCCATTTTATTCAAGGAACAAAGTGCATTTTTTCTTTCGCCATGCAACGTTGGCTTAGAGCCAGACTGATATGTGATAAGATTTTCAATGTATTTTTGCATATTGGGTGAGCTAAATGTGCTTCATAGTTTGTTGAGTTATCTAATTTTGTCATTATTATTATGCATTCCATAAATGTTTTGTACATCTATGTTTATTAGTGAAAAATCACTAAAAATATTAAAAGAGACTTGGGGGCTCCAGCACAGATCCTTGGAGATGTTGACACCCAGGAATGTGAAGGTTTCACAGCATTGTAAGCCCCCCACTCCTAACTGTTAGATATTAAAAATGCAAAGGAGCATCATTGGTTGGTAACAGCTTGTATAGCAGTTCACCTTTGACCTTTATTTCTCTATTTTGGTCTACAAATACGATCACTCCGGCAGCTTTCTTTTTCTTGATTAGCTGGCTATTGTTTTCTCACAATTTCAAAATGAGCAGCTACCACCTGATCACAGCAAGTCCCTGCAGAACTCATTATTCAGTGTGTTTCCTTGGCTGAGTCCAGGAACAAAACTCAGCTGATTAAAGTTGTTGTCAGAAGCATACCCCCCACCATCTAAAGCTTCCCTCGTAAGTCAAGGGCTGCTGGAAGTTTCTTTTGTACATTTACAGGATGTGGATACTGGCATGTGTTGGTTGTCCTTGAGAAAGGTGGTAATGAATGACCACTCTGTTCCTTTAAAGGTTTACATTTAAAATTTAAAAATTTGAATTTAAATTTTAGACGTAGAGCACGTCATTTCTGCCCACCAGTCCGTGCGCCCAATTTACACCCAATTAACCTACACCTCTAGTAGGTTTCATACTAGGAGGAAACTGGAGCCTCCAGGGAAACCCCACGTAGGCACGGGGAGAATGTACAAACTTCTTACAGACAGCGTGGAATCGAACATGATCATTGGTGCTGTAAAGGTGTTGCACTAACCGCTATGCCAACCGTGCCACACCTTGGTGAAGATGGTCCCACATTGGTATCTTGGGCTGGGGGAGTGGGGGGGTGGGGTGGGAAAGAAGGGATGAGTTCCAGGATTGATATCCAATGAAAAGGAAGGATCACTGATGTACTCCCAAGTCAGAAATAAATCATGAAAATCTGTAGATTGAAATAAAACACAAAATGCTGGAGAAGCTCAGAAGGTCAAACAATGTCCTTTATGTACCAAAGGTAAAGATACAGAACCGACGTTTCGGGCTTGAGCCCTTCATCAAGGTATGAGAGAATGCCGGCAGGTGTCCGAACAAAAGATGGGGGAGGATGATGGTGGTAAAGGCAGGTTTAAATCCATAGGAGGAGGTAGAGGTCAGTACACCAGACCACAGCAGTACCACCCTTGTCTGCGGGTTTGATGGTGAGGCCGGAATTGTCACGGAGAGAGTGAATGGCAGAGCGTTCTGAGGAGGTGAGAATGGAATACGAGAGGGGGGTGGTGAAGTTGAGGTGGTGATGTCTCAGTAGCAATTGGAAATACAAAGATCCAGAGTGGGCAGCTGGCCAGGATGAGGTGTCCAGGACGAGGAACAAGGGTCTGGGTGGGGGGGTGGGTGGAGAGTCAAGGTCATGGAGGTGGAGGCGACGGAAGAGTTCAGCATCGCTGTGTACGCAGAACTCATTGAAGTGTGGGTGGAGGGGGATGAAGGTAAGGACTCTACTGAGGACCGAGTGCTCCATCTCAGAGAGGGGGAGGTCAGTGGGGACGGTAAAGACCAAGCAGGGGTCAGAGTGGGAATCTGTGGTGGAAGGTGTTGGGGGGTAGAGCGGATGGTGGAGGGTCAGGGAGGTCCGAGGGTGGAGATAGAAGGTGGGAGAGGATGGAGAGTGGAGGAAGAGGAGTGTTAGGGGGTTGGCGGGGGGGAGGGTGTTGGGGGTCAGGGGGGAGGTGGGTGTTGGGGGTTAGAAAAGGGAGGTGGGTGTTGGGGTTAGAGGAGAGAGTAGGGGAGGTCAGAGGGGAGGTGGGGGTGTGGAGGTCAGGATAGGGGGAGGTGGGGATAGGGATCAGAGGAGGGAGGTGGGAGTTGTGGAGAGGTTTGAGGGGTTGGAAGGGGAGGGTGGGAGAAGTTGGAGGGAGAGTATGGATTATCTGAAGGGGGATGAAGTCTGAGGGTTAGGAAGGAGAGGGGACAGAGAGAGAGGGAGATGGGGTAGAGTAGGGAGAGGTGTAGGACATTTCTGAAATGTCTGCCTTCTTCCACAAACACAGCTTCCCCTCCACCATCAACAACTCAGCCCTCACCTCCTCCTCCATTTCCCACTCATCTGTCCTGGCCCCCTCTGCTTCCAGATGCAACGAACATAGAATCCCCCCTCGTCCTCACCTACCAGCCCACCATCCTCCACATCCAACACATTATCCACTGAAATTTCCGGCACTTACAACAAGATCCCACCACCAGACACATTTTCCATTCTCCTCCCCTCTCTGCCTTCCCTAGGGACCACTCCCTCTGTGATTCCCTCATGCTCTCATCCCTCCCCAACTATTACCCACCCCCCCCCCCCACCCCCCGGCACTTTCCACTGGTGCTCCCTTTGTGGCCTTCCCTACATCGGTGAGACCATTCGCAGATTGAGAGATCGCTTCAATCAGCACCTCTGCTCCATCCGCAACAACAGTGACCTCCCAGTAACTAATGACTTCAATTCTGAATCACACTCTCACACTCACGAGCCTGTCCATGGCCTTGTGTACTGTCCCACCCTGACCACTCCTAAACTGGAGGAATGAAACCTTATTTTCCATCTGGGCATCCTCCAGCCAGATGGCCTTAACATTGACTTCTTTGCTTTCTGCTAAACTTGCTTGCCTTTTCTTTCCCTTCCCCCTTGCCTGTCTTTCTAGTTCTCCCCTGCCTTTCCCCGTTACCCACCCAGCCATCCCTCCTCCCCCTCATTGCTGCTGTCCCCTCCCTCCTCTCTCCACCTATCGTCTCCTGTCTTTGCAACCCCTTCCCCCACCATTTTGTTCAGACGCCTGCTGGCATTCTCTCACACCTTGATGAAGGGCTCAAGCCTGAAACGTCAATTCTCTATCTTTACCTTTGCTACATAAAGGACACTGTTGGACCTGGTGAGTTTCTCCAGCTTTTTGTGTTTTACTATTCCCAAGTCAGACTGGTGTGGGTGACTTGAAGTGGGATCCTTTGAGCAGGAGTGCTTCCATGCCCCTGGTGCCTTTCTGGGTGGAAGAGGTTGTTGGTTTGGGAGGCGAAGTCAGAGAAGGTGAGGGAGGATCTGGACTATGCAGGCACGACATTCTCCTCTTCTTCACAGCCTATTCACACAGGAAAGCAGGATCCACCCAAGCACTGGGGTTGTCATTGCTCTGGGAATGGCTTGGATTCTCAAAAGCTAGATAAAAATGCACTGGAATATTTTTGCTCACTTGGCAGAAAAATATTGTTCATTGAATTGAATTGCCCTTGTCACTGCACTGAGATGCAGAGAAAAGCTTCATTTTGCATGCTATCCAGGCATGTCAACTCATGGGTCAGGTAGTGCAATAATAAAGCAAAAGTATAGGCTGCAGTATTACAGTAAATGTAGAATGCAGGGTATACTGTTACACAGATAAAGTGCAGGGGCATCATTTTCACCAGTCAGAAGTCCATTTAAGAGTCTGATAACAGCAGAAAAGAAACTGTTTTTGAGTCTGGAGGGTTAGGTTTTGAAGGTCATGTTTCTTCTGCCTGACAGAAGGTGGAGGGAGGGTGGGTGAGTGGGGGTGAGATAGTGAGGTAGGATAGCTCCCACAGCATGTTAGCATCTTTCCTGAAAAAATCAGAGGTTTATACACAAGCCATTCACAACCTTTCTTCGGCTATGGTCCCCACCCAGGACTCTGTTGAAAGTTTATGGCCCCCTTCCCTGTGAAGCAGACAGGGTTTTGGTTTCTTCTGTACTTCTCTCCTACTGACTGCACAAAAATAAGCATAAAGAGATTTATGTTGCACGAGGTGAAAAGAAAACAAGGCTTTCACTTAAATGTGCTGTGCCCCCTCCCCAAAGGAGGGGTTGTAGGGCCCATGTTGAGAATGGCTGTTTTAGACAGAAGGGAGATCGGTTTGTGTGATGGCCTGAGATATGTGCTCAAAACTCTCTGCACTCTCTTGCAGCCTTGGGTAAAACCATTCCTGTACCAAGGTGAGATGAATGTGGTCAGGATACTTTCTATGGTTACTTCTGCAAAAACTATGAGACCTTGAGGGTCTGCTGAATTTTCTGTAAAGGACCATTTTAATGGGCATGGAAAAGTTAACAACTGGCTGCCTGAATATGGAATACTGAATATAGACAATCTCACTGACTAATGACAGGTGCAGGAAGGAGGGGGGATTTGGCTGCAGGTGGTCATATGACAACTTCCGAAATATGTCCCGGAGTAGGTAACAACATTAAGTGGAGACCTTTGAACCTTTTTTTTGTATCTGTTTCAGCATTGAGCATGGAAATCCCCATTGTGTTGGAGATGGGATTTGGGGCTGGTCATGCAGGGGAACCATTGAATTGCTATATGCAAGGATGTCACAGGATCTATCACACAGATGGTGACTGTACCTAGTACTTTATGTATATGACAACTTGCTCTTATACCCTTTTACATCAATACCCCCCCCCCCAACCCCTACACTAATCATTAAAAAAAATTCCCAGGCATTTTTTCACAACTATAATATGGTTAGCATAGCAACTGGAACCGACTGGGGTTCGAATGCACTGCTGGCTGTAAGGAGTTTGCATGTTCTCCCTGTATCTGTGTGTTTCCTCCGGGTTCTCTGCTTTTCTCCCACCCTTCCAAATGCCTCGGATGTGTTATTGGGCAGCAGGGGATCGTGGGAGAAAAGGGCCTGTCACCGTACTGTAGATCTACATTTTTTTAAAAAATGAACAATTCCAGCTGTACCGGCTGAGTCAGGAGGCATTTTCTTTCGTGATCCTTGACCCAAGAGCTGAAAAGCTCAGCAACCCTACACCACAGTTTATTCGTATCCTCTGTTATAAATTAAGTGCAAATGAGCAAGAAAAAGAATTGTCAGCTTCAGATTTTGTTGTTTGTTCATGCACATGTATATGCTCAGCAGATTACACAGGCCAAGCAGCTCTTGAGGGATATGGGAGACGGAAGGGAATAAAACCAGATCATTAAAAAGGTTTAGAATTGGCGCTGAATATTCTACATTTATACTGCGCTGCAGTATGAACAGCCAGAGAATTGTTCAGCTAATTAAAAAGGTTTGCCAAAACAGATCGGAGTGGGAGAGGTAACTCAGTTTTACACACACAGCAGCAGTCCAGTCACCTCCCATTGTCTCCGCAGGATGCAGCAAAAATTATACAATGCTGTTTGATATTTGTTCCCCATTGTCTTGAGCTGAGCTTTTTCACCGTAACTTTGCGTGGCAATCACCGCTGCCCCGGCTCGACCCTGCTGTTTTAAAATAAAGATTATTATTTAAATGGGTGGGCTTATCAACTTCAAGCTGATAACATTAATGTTCTCAAAGAGTACTTCATATACCCACTATGTAAGATAAGAAGAAATAGAATCAGAATTTATTGTCATGAACATGTCATTGTTTTGTGGCAGCATCACATATAAACCACATTACAAAATAAATCAAAATAGTGGAAGAAAAATAAAAAGACAAAATAAGGCAATGTCTGTGATTCATTGTTCATTCAGGAATCTGATGACAGCAGGAAAGAAGTTGGCCTTATGATACTGAGTGCTCGTCTTCAGGCTCCTGTAGCTTTTTCCTGATGGTAGCAGAGTGAAGAGGGCATGGCCTTGGGTGGTGAGGGCCTTTGAGGATGGAGGGTGCTTTTTTAAGACACTGTTTCATGTAGGTGTCCTTGATGGAGTGAAGTCTGGTGCCTGTGATGTCGCAGGTTGAGTTAACAACCCTCTGGAGTTTATTCTTGTCCTGACTGTTGGTGCCTCCAGAACAGGCAGTGATGCAGGAATCAGCCACAAAGACCCTGCAGTCTGCTCTGTCTTTCAAAAAGCTTATGGTTGATATGATCTTGGACTTAGCTCCACTTTTCGGCCAGATATTTATAATTCTTGAATCCAAAAATGGGACAAACATGATAATTTCTTAGCTTTGAATATATTTAGCAAGTACAGGGCATATTAGATACATCAAAGATAATAAATATATGATTGCATGTGACATAGTGGGATGCAGGGATCTAGATTCGATTCTGATCTCGGGTTCTCTCTGAGTGGATTCAGGAAGCTAAGTTCGATTCCGGGCAGGGGAGTGAAACACAAAAGTCTGCAGATGCTGTGATTGTAGTATAAACACAGAGATGCTGGAGGATCTCAGAAGGTCTCAGAGCATCTATAGGAGGTCAAGGTATATTACTGACGTTTCAGGCCTGGATCTAGGTTGGATTCTGACCTCGGGTCCTCACTGTGTCAATTCAGGGTTCTAGGTTAGATTCTGGGCATCGAGGGATCTAGGTTGGATTCTGACCTCGGGTCCTCACTGTGTCAATTCAGGGTTCTAGGTTAGATTCTGGGCATCGAGGGATCTAGGTTGGATTCTGACCTCGGGTCCTCACTGTGTCAATTCAGGGATCTAGGTTAGATTCTGGGCATCGAGGGATCTAGGTTGGATTCTGACCTCGGG
The DNA here is from genome assembly GCF_036971445.1 of Narcine bancroftii. NCBI lineage: Eukaryota > Metazoa > Chordata > Chondrichthyes > Torpediniformes > Narcinidae > Narcine > Narcine bancroftii. The sequence goes on along the minus strand of NC_091480.1, from coordinate 75,871,562 downwards.
TCCTCACTGTGTCAATTCAGGGATCTAGGTTAGATTCTGGGCATCGAGGGATCTAGGTTGGATTCTGACCTCAGGTCCTCACTGTGTCAATTCAGGGATCTAGGTTAGATTCTGGGCATCGAGGGATCTAGGTTGGATTCTGACCTCGGGTCCTCACTGTGTCAATTCAGGGATCTAGGTTAGATTCTGGGCATCGAGGGATCTAGGTTGGATTCTGACCTCGGGTCCTCACTGTGTCAATTCAGGGATCTAGGTTAGATTCTGGGCATCGAGGGATCTAGGTTGGATTCTGACCTCGGGTCCTCACTGTGTCAATTCAGGGATCTAGGTTAGATTCTGGGCATCGAGGGATCTAGGTTGGATTCTGACCTCGGGTCCTCACTGTGTCAATTCAGGGATCTAGGTTAGATTCTGGGCATCGAGGGATCTAGGTTGGATTCTGACCTCGGGTCCTCACTGTGTCAATTCAGGGATCTAGGTTAGATTCTGGGCATCGAGGGATCTAGGTTGGATTCTGACCTCGGGTGCTGTCTGTGGATTTTCAACATTTTCCCTGTGACTGCATGGGCTTACTCCAGGTATTACAGTTGTCTCTCATGTGCTAGGGTTGCGTGGATTGGCAGGTTAATTGGCTGCTGTAAGTTGCCCCGATTGTGTTGGTGATTGGTAGAAATCTGGTGGGGGGGGGGGGAGTTGATGAGAAATGCATGGGATTGTAGGTTAATTCAGGTGTAATTGGACGGCATGGATCTCAATGTCCGGAATTGACTTCTACTGCGTTGTAAATTAAGAAAAGAATCTGGGGAGAATTTTTAAAAATGGGGTTACCGTAAGTGGTTGTTTGATGATTTATTGGGAGTTGATGAACAGAATTGCCTTTTTCCATACTGCCTAACTTCATGTAATAAAAGTCAAACATCCATGATTAGTCCCTGCCAATGGGGTGGAACCTTTTCTTCATGACAGTGTTCTTGTTATCAAAAGATTAAAATATTAATTTCCCAATGAAAGGGCTTGCAAGACTTAAATTTAAATTTTAGACGTACAGCACGGGAACAGGTCCTTTTGGCCCATGAACCCATGTTATGCAATTACACCTATTGACCTACAACCCCACCCCCACTCCCATTTGTTTTTGAAGGGTGGGAGGAAACAAGAGTACCCAGAGGAAACCCATGCAAACACGGGGAGAACATACAAGCTCCTTGCAGACAGCGCAGGATTCAAACCTGGGTCACTGGCGCTATAACAGCGTCGCACTAACTGCTACGCTCACTGTACTGCCCTCAATAAGATTCACTGGTTTTAGTCTTGATAAAGGGTTGATAAAGCTCCTCCAGCAACTCCTTGTTGGCTCAAGGTTCCAGCATCGGCTGTTTTTGTTCATCTCACTATAGCTTTGATCCTTGAAGCTGGTGGGAGGGAGCTGGATTTCATATTTATCAGAGATGCTGGAGGTTTGGGAAATTTGCGGTTTTAGTTTCAATGGGGTCAACCTATCCTGCATTGTCTGAGTGAATCTCAAACACTGCACCTGAGATTCAGGAAATCACTGCTGCAACAGTTCCAATTCCCCGCAGCAACTCATCATTGATCTTCTGAATTATGGCCAATTAGAAATCCTGGGCTCCCGAATGCTACCCCTTGGATCAATCTCATTTCACATTGGATCACAATAGTTCTTTGGATCAGCCTGGCGATGAATGCAGGAGATTAAATGCTCGTCTGTACACACTGCACCACTCAGTCACTTTACACTCGGGCCAATGCTTAGATGAATAAAGCACACATCAGCAAACAGACTATGCTGGCTGGTCTAGCAAGGTCACATGGTTGCTGTTGATGAGGTGCTACGATGCCACTGAACACTCATTGCAGACTTTTTGGAGTGCATAAAGAGGTGGTGAATCTCTGAAATTCTCTACCCAGGAAGCTATTGAAGCCAAGATCACTGGAGGAATTTAAAGAAGAATGAGGTATATTTTTAAAAGACTAGGGAATTGGCTGTAATGGAGAACTGGCACAGAAAAGAAATTGATTCCACTTTGAGAAGAGAAATTTATAGTTGCCGAATCTAATAGGAGTTTGTTGGCCAATTAAAATGGTACCATAAGATGCTGGTATCTTTCACTGGATTCTAGCTCACCCCCATTAACGTGATCTATAGGGATCATTATCCGAAGAGGGCACACAAAATCATTGAGGACCCCTTCCACCCCATACACAGCATCTTTCAGCTGCTTCCATCGGAGAAGAGATACAAGAGTATCAGAGCCAGCCCCACCGGTCAGAGGAACAGCTTCTTCCCACAGGCAGTGAGAATGCTGAACGACCAAAGGAACTGCTCACACTGACCATCTGAGAATCTCGTATTCACAAAACAATATTTATTGGCATATTTGAATACTTGCCCTGCATATGTGTGGTTTGTCTGTATGTGCACTCTATCTGGTTGTGTGCCTGTGGGTTTTGCACTGAGATGACAATCAACTTGACTCTCCCATGCTGGCAAAAGATTGGCATGGATGTGGTGGGCCACAGGACCTGTGACTAGGACCAGTTATGCTGTTCATTGGATAGATATTGCCAAGGAAAGGAGATATCTCCTCTTCCACCTCCCCAGTCCTGCAGCCGAAAGCCATTCCAAATTGTTACACTGGAGTTTCTGGACTGGGATTTAAACCTCAGGTTCTGATTACTCCCAACCAGTCCACAGTTGTCACATCAACCTCTCGACCAATTTGCTCCAGAGAAACATAGGTTCCTTATCATACTGCTGTACAAAGCCTGTTTATTAATTGCTGTGCTTGCCATTGGTTTGCACGTGGGGAATGAAGAGATTCTCTTCCGATTGAAGTTAAGTAGTGGAGAGCCAATGGTTTTAATAATGTTGAACTGCATAGAATGGGTACCAAGGGGACAAACATGGGAATTTGGCATTCAATGATCGTGAAAGAGAGATTATAGTCATGCATTGTACAAAGTGAAGGGAGGAAAGTTTAGGGGAAACATCAGGGGTAAGTTTTAACACCTAGAGTTATGGGTGCCTGGAATGCCTTGCAAGGAGTGGTGGTGGAGGCTGAAACATTAGAGGCATTAAAAATATTCTTATACAGGCACATGGATGAAAGTAAGTAGAGGGTTACGAGGTAAAAAGGACTTAGCTTTATTTTGGTAGGAATTTATAGGTTGGCACAACATCAAGGGCTGAAGGGTCTGTAGTGTGCTGTGGTGTCCTATGCTCGAATGTACATATATACTAAAATTCTTACTTGCTGGAGCCAAATATTACTTAAAAACAACTACAATAGCATGTTTAATCAACTTAAAATGAGACAATAAATTAAAACAATAGATAAGAAATATTCACTGTAATCCTCGTGCTAAAAAATGCGACTTTGCAATAGTGCAGATAGTCCTTTTGGGGAGTCGGAGCAGAAAATCAGAATCAGAATCAAAATTTATTGTCATGAACAAGTCCCAAAATTCGGTTACACTAATCCCCGATTAGTGTAACAAGGGGAGATGCAAGAGCAGGATAGCTGTTGGAGGGAAACTGTTCTTGAACCTGGAGGTGCTTGTCTTCAGACTTCTGTACCTTCTGCCTGGAGTAGCAGTGAGAAGACAGGGACAGGAATAATGTTGGCTGCTTTCTAGAGTCATCACCTCCATGGTGGCTTGACCCGTGAAACCTTCATCCCGTGAAGTGTGAACAAAAACATCTGGAATCAGTGCACCTTTCGACAAGAGGTTCATGATGAAAAATTGCTGGCAGCTGGTTGTGCAGAGAGACCTGGGAGTGCTTGTAGATGAATTGCAAAAGTTAATTTGCAGGCGCAGCAGGTCATCACGAAAGGAAATGGGACAATGGCCTTCATTGCTAGAGGGACTGAATGTAAGAGCAGGGAGGTTCTCCTGCAACTGTTCAGGGTACAGGTGAGGCCTCACCTGCAGTAGTGTATGCAGTTCTGGTCTTAGAAAGAATATACAGTAAAACCTCTGGTATGGGGATTGGTAGATGCCAGATAAGTGAATTTTCCAGTTGCTTGAAATTGCGTGGTGCGCAGATTGGCAGACTAACCACGAGAGGTCATCTAATTTTAAACTTTATTATTTCTTACTTATTGATTTGCCACTATATTTTTGCCAGTTGCTTGAATTCTGTAACGTGGATTTTACTGTACTTACGTTGGACCTGTTGCAAAGAATGTCATTAGGTTGATTCCAGAAATGAGGGATTTATAATATAAGATTGAGTAGCCTGGGTTGAGGGAGAATCTTATACAGACATATAAAAATTTTGGAAAGAGTAGATAAACTAGAAGCAAGGAGGTTGCTTCCACTGGTAGGTGAGACTAGAACTAGAGGGTATAGCCTCAAGATTCGGGAGTAGATTTAGGACAGGGAAGAGGAGGATACCATGAAGGACACCTGGCTGTGAAGTGAAAGATGAGGAGGAACTGCTTATGCCAAAGAAGAGTAAATCCATGGAATTCTCAGCCTAATGAAGTAGTCGGGGAATTATGGGTTATTGGGAACAGGGGGTATGTGGACCTGACTCCACAGTCAGATCAGTCCAGATATTTTTGAATGGTGGAGCAGGCTCGACACCCAGATGGCCAACTCCTGCTCCTGTTTCTTATTTTATCAAACCAAGTCGAGGTCTGGCCCGATAAATGTAAGGAGACCATTGAGCTGCATTTGGAAGGGTGGGCAGATGTCGGGGAATCATATGTGGTCCCCTGCCAATTGTTTGTCCCTCATTTGACAATATCCAAAAAGGGATCCGGACGATATTCTTTTGTTGTTTGTGGGAGCTTGCTGAACATTTACTTGGAAGTGCACATCCAAGTCAAATCCATCGTGGGCTCTGTCAGAGACGCTACTTCAAGAAGGCAGCCAACGTCTTGAAAGACCCCCATCACCCTGGTCACAGAAGCCTGAAGACCAGCACCTCTAGGTTTAAAAACAGTTTCTTTTCAAACAGCGATCAGGCTTGTGAACCTCCTGACACTAATCAAACTATAATTGGCTCCAGGACCAGCACGATTGAAACATTACATGTTTTTGCAGTAACAAACTGTGGATAATTATTTATCCATCCTTTTATATTCATTACCTTTTTTGTCTGTCTCATGGCATGCTATTGTAATTTAAATTTACACTATTCTTGGTGAATCTTGCATATCTGTGTAGGCCCATCAAGTAAGAATTAGCGCAACACTATTACAGCACCAGAGACCTGGAGTTTGTATGTTCTCCCCGTGTCTGTGTGAGTTACCCCCAGGTATCCCGGTTTACTCCCATCCTTTAAAAAAACCGAACAGGGGTGTAGATTAATTGGGATATTTGGGTGCCATGGGCTTGACGGCCGGAAGGGCCTGTTACTGTGCTGTATGTCTCAATTTTAAAAACTCTGTACAGCACATCTGTACATCATGTTATGCAGATAATAATAGACTCCCATAGCATTTTATTGACTGGAAAATACTATGGGAAGTCATGAAGATTGCTGTAAAAATGCAGATGAATGCCAAAGAGAGCACATTAAATGTTTTCCCACGAATACTCACCGGCACTGATTTTTATTTTGGAAGCATGGTGTGGAGGCAGTGCGGACAGCATGTCCCATTAAGCAGGAGGTGGGGACGAATGCCTCAGGTGGAAACGAGGGGGGGTAAGGTCACTGGTGATGTTGTAATGTTTTCTGAAGCTTGTCCACCTGAAGGAAGGGCAAAGCCGCCACTGGTTGCCGTGACTCTCAGCACGTGCAAACCTGGGAAACAGTCACAAGGGAAACTGTAACTATTAATATTTATGACAGTTTAGATATGGGCCAGAAGGAAAGTTATTTATGTCACTTGCTGTTCCTGGAGAAATAGTCCTTTGTCAAATTAGACATCACGGTCACTTTCGTTTTTACGAGGCTCATGTATTTTCACCTTGCCCTGCACAATATTTCTTCCACTGACTTTCACAAGGGCTGCTTCAGCATGTGGTAATTATTAATCAACAGAAATCAATCGGGTTGAAATCGTCAATGATCTCACTTGTTTGTGGAGATTACCGGCAGCATTAAGGATGCCATCTTCACCTTTACCTGGTTCCAGAGACCCACTATTCCTAGGCTAATCTGGAGGACAACTAATGAAGCCAGCTTCAACCATTAATGACATTTTTTGGGCCCCACCAGGACCTTATTACACAGAATGGCCAATTGAGTTCCTCAGTGTATAGGACATTTCCCATGGATAGTGAGATAACAGGAATGGAGCATTTCACCAGTGGAGTGAGGAATGCTCAGTACATTGACTGGAACGTCATTGACATTCTTATGCTGCAGCTTCTACCAACCAAGGAGATCCTCAATTTGATTCCAGGAACCAAGGTGACGTGGGAATTCGATTGGAATTCAAGACTCCTAGTCTTGGGCATGAGAAAGAAAATAAGGTGCATTCAACAGGCCACCAAATGAAGACTGGATCAGGTCATCTTAAAATATTTTAAAATTTAGACATAGAGAACGGTTACAAGCCCTTTTGGCCTATGAGCCCATGCCGCCCAATTGACCTGCACCTCCGATACATGTTTCTTTGTTGAATGATAGGAGGAAACAAGAGTGCTCGGAGGAAACCCCACACAGACACGGGAGAATGTACAAACTCCTGACAGATAGTGCACAGGATCTGAACCCTACATCAGGTACAGTATTGTACAACCACTACACTAACCGTGATGTCTCGATGCCATTAAAACTTCTATGGAATTGTCTCCTACTTGAACTTGAATTGCTTATTGTTGTCTGTACCGAGATACCATGAGAACCTTGGGCTTGCATGCTATCCAGGGGAATCCATCCATTCAGGGAGGTGCAATAATAAAACAAAAGTGCAGGATGTGGTGTTACAGTCAAAAGGTGCTGGGTACAAAGATGAAGTGCAGGACATAGAGAGAGATACAGGGACATCATCTTTTACCAATGAGAGGACCATTTAAGAGTCTGATAACAGTAGGAAAAAATCAGTCCTTGAATCTGAATGCTCATGTTTTTCATGTTCACTTTTTTTTCAAAAAAAATTGGGGGTTACGAAAGACAACTTCAAGTTGAACACAAAGAAATGATAAAATGATAAGAAGACAAAATAACTTGATCCAGTGTGTAAAAGTAGATGACACAATTTTCTTGTTTATTTTCATTGTGTGATGACATTGTTTAATGGTTTTATTGTATCGTTTATGTTGAACATTTAATGGGTTTGGAGGGGGTGGGAAGGGGGGAGGGAAGGTAGGGGGATAAAAGGGGAGAAAAGGACACTGTGTATATTTAAGAGGGAAATGTTTGTATGTAGTTTGATTGATATGGTTCACAGTGTGAAAAATAAAAAAAATGTTAAAATTTTTTGAAAAGTTGAACACAAAGATAATTCAGGTTTTCTGTATCGTGTAGGAAATTGGAGAAATGTTAAATTAACTTTTATTGAATTCTACGTTTAATCACATAATGATGCTGAGCCAAGCTCTCAGGTTGACTGCACATGTAGCACAACAAATATGAGGAGCCCAGGGTTGGTCTTGGTCACCAGTTTTAAAACCGAAGTTGAGCTCACTGGCTTCCTTAATAAGTGCAGTCATGCCACATCTTTGAGCCTTAAGCGTGTAGTCGCCACAAATGTAACAGAATGTACTGCAGCTGTTTGCGACATTGACAAGACATTTCTGCTGTATTGAATTGTCCTGAAGACAATAAATGCCCAGCACCTGTATACGTGAGCTGCTTTTATAGCCTGTCTGCATCTATCCTGACTAAGCATGCCCAGGGCTAAGACATCATTTGCATAGCACCTACACTGAGTGGGTGTTCTGGCATGCTTGGTCTGACCAGAACAGCTTGCCTTGTGGTCAATATACTAGTAGACTTAAAATTTGACAGGACATTACAAAAATAGGAAATTTCTATAAAATCATGTGTGACGGGAACATTTTAAGCAGATTTTCATGACCCCAGTCCAAAACCCCAGTGTACAGAAAGCAAAATCTTTGTTCTCCAGTGTTATCAGACTCTTGAATGGACTTCTCAACAGATGATACCTCTATACAGTTTCACTGTTGTGCTAGTCATACAATACCTTGCACTTTTTGACTTTTGTAATTTTACCTGTGCTTTTGTTTCTTTATTGCACTTCCTGCTGTCCTTGAGTATGGGTTGACTTGCCTGGACAGCTTGCAGAATAAAGCTTTGCAATCCATCTTGGTCCATGTGACAATTGAGAAAGAAGAATCAATGGATAGAACATTGTTTTATTTCATGGTTTTATTCACGTTGAAAGGAATAGTTGTGACATAAGAACATTGTCAAAAATGGCTCCATACAATGCAAGATCCCAGGTGTGAAATGTCCAAATTTGATGAATGAGGCACCAATTAATGTAGAATTCTGTTTTTAGACTCCCTTGAACTGATGTCATTGACTGCATTTGTACAATGATTGATGCTGCTACCATTGCTCCATAGACAGAGAAAGATGGATAGTTTCTGAGAGTTGCAATCAATAACACACCAACAAATGGGTCCAGTTCAGAAACAATGTCTATCAGTTGTTTCGTGTCCCTTGCTCAGTTTCTGATGGCATTGCTTCAATGTTTACAGATCTTTTGTCCTATTGAATCGAGTGATCAAAGGTTATTAATTGTTGAAAGGCTGGAAGGGATGAAGCTCATTCTCAGGAAGATTTGCAGCTTCATTTCAAAACCTGCACACACTGAGAATCTGAAATAAAAACAGAAAATGCTCAGCGTCTGGGGAGATGCTGGGGTTAACGTTTCAGGTGGATGGCCTTTCATCAGGATTAAAAACAACAAGCGTGCTTTAAGTTTTGGAAAAGGGCACCCACAATTCTCTGTGTAAAAAATAATTACTCCCGATGTCTCCCTAAACTTTCCTCCCTTCACTTTGTACAAATGTTCTCTGATGTTTGCTCCTCCTGCCCTGGGACAAAGGTGTTGGCTGCCTAACTTGTCCATGCCTCTCATAATCTTGTAGACCTCTATTAAGTCACATCATCCTTCTTCGCTCCAAGGAGAAAAGCTAAATTGGCCTCATAAGACATATTTTCCAATGCAGGCAACGTCCTGGTAAATCTCCTCTACATCCTCACCAAAGCTTCCACATACTTCATGTAACTTCTAATTTTTAAAAATTTAGACATTTAGCACAGTAACAGGCCATTTCAGACCATGAGCCTGTGCCACCCTACACCCCTGGTACATTTTGAATGGTGGGAGGAAACTGGAGCCCCTGGAGAAAACACACGCAGACACGGGAAGAACGTACAAACTCCATATAGTCAGCGCGGGATTCGAACCCAAGACCGGTCCTGATCTCTGCCGCTGTAAAGGTGCTGTGCTAACCACTATGGCAATTCTGCCACCCTTTGCCAACTGTGTCACCCTTATGTATGAGGTGACCAGGGCTGAACACAATATTCCATGTGATCTAACTAGAGATTTATATAGCTGCAACATCACCTCACAACTCTTGAACGCAATCCCCTGATTAATGAAGCCCAACATCCTTCACTATTTTATCAAACTGCAGCAACCTTGAGAGGTTAGGGTGTTGGCAACCCCAGCAGATCAGGCAGTATCTGTAGCGAGGGAAATAGAGTCAACTTTCCAAGGTAAGTTAGCAGTGAAAGAGAAACTTTGCAATTAAGCCAACAAAAATGTAAAGGTTGGAAATGCTCAGTGATAGGATTTTTCACAGGAGCCGCGTGCTGGTGCACATTTTTGGTTGTTGCGTTGCCCAGGGGGCATCAATGGGTGTCTTTGCAAAACTTCCTGCAGGCTGAAATATAATAATCCGGAATTATTGTAATCCTGAGAGAAACACAATGTGTCATATGGGGGGGGTAAATGTAGGACGGGCTGGTAAAAATCTGTCCCTCCCTTCCCTCTCACTACTGGATCCTCGGAGGTTTCCAGATGAAGGCTCAGCTGTGGTTTGTTTCTGATACGCTTTCCAAGACATTGCTGCAAGCCACCCTTCCCTTGCGCTCTCAAACTTTCATCAGCTGTGAGAGGCAGCAGAGGCTGGTGTGAAGTTGGAGCTGTCAAAACAGGAAAGCAAAGCTCACACCAGAGCTCAGAGAGAGCTGAATGAAGTAACTTGGATGGACTGTTGTGAAACTGTATTTGTTGGACGCCTGCTATCTCTTTTGCACAGTCAGGCATGAAGAACAATGTGTTCCTTTTGTGTAGCTGAAATCTCCTTTATCAAAATTCGTCTTAAATAGCCTCAAGGTTTTCAATAATCTATTCCCTCCCTTCTTTCCAATCGCTTCATAAAAGGCCCATGACTCAGCTTCTGTCTCCTGCCCAGTTACTGAGACTCTGCTTTATGGGAACATGACTGGATTTTCTGGAGCTCGGTGATTGTAAAGCTGCCAGGAAGCATGGTTCAGGAGATTGGACTGAATTGAGAAACGTGCGTCTGTGGCAGTTGTTCTGAGCTCTCCTGCACAGTCACTTTGGTGTCACCCAGTGCAGTCCGCACCCCTCAGCGATGCCAGTCCCTGAATCTAATGTCCAGTGCTGGTGGTGCTTGATGGGCTTCTGTGAGACCTTCACTCAGCCTTCTAAACTCCAGTGAATAAGGGTAAAGGTTCCATTATTGACACATAACACTACATTTAGAATGTAACATACATGAAATTCTTTAATTTTTATCTACCGTAAGGCAGACAGAGAGTCACTACTTTGTCCAGCACCCCTCATAGAAACCTACAGTGCCTGGTGTTCCTAATCTTGGGTGATTTCCAATTGTTAGGTCTCTGATATATAAACCTGATCGGTCCAATCAGCCTCAACACGAGAGACCCAGGATTCAATCTAGTGAAAGGTGACTGAGTTCTTACCCTTCCTTGCACAGGGGGACCAAAAATGCCTTCAGTACTCAAAGCACGATCTCACTGAGGGCAACAGTCTCCGGCCCTGAAATTTGCATCTCTCTCCAAGAAGGCCAGCAGACATTTTGCATTCTTCTTTGCCAGCTACACACAGAGGGTGGTGGGCATTTGGAACAAGCTGTCGGACTACAGTTGTACAACTGTAATCGTTAAAATACATTTATATAGAACAGGAAAGGTTGAAGAGGGATAAGGGCTGAACACAAGGAAATGGGACTAGCATGGAAAAGTTGGGCCATAGGGCCTGTCACTGTGTAGAACTCTGCAACTCTTATCTTGTGGCTACACCTGCACACTTGCTTTGAGTGACTGGTGCACAAGGACAATGTGAAGGACAGTCTTGAGCAAATATTGGCTTGCAGACTGCTTAATTTGAATTATTTAACAGCATAACCACCCAGAAAAAAAATCCTCTGTCAGTTGCATTGAATGCATTGCATCAGGATGGCAGTATGTTCCACTGTACCTCAGTAATTCAGTTTGTTAATGCTGACTGGAGGCAAATTACAAGACATTTAAACCAAAAGGAAAGAAGAGAAATAAAAGTGTATTTTGGTTATACTCAGGAAGTCAGGCAGCATCTATGGAGAGGGAGAGAGAGGGAGAGAGAGAGAGAGAGAGAGAGAGAGAGAGAGAGGGAGAGAGTGAGAGAGAGAATGTTTCAGGCTTTCATCAGAACCTCCTACCTTGCAGCGGTGGGCAACCTTTTAATTTTTTAATTTAGATGTACAGGACAGTAACAGTCCGTGCCACCCAATTAACCTACACCCTAGCTACATACTCGTGGGCCGAAATGGCCTATTACCGTGCTGCATGTCTAAATTAAAAATTAAAAATTAAAAGGTTGCCCACCCCTGACCCTATGTTACATTTGACTTGCACTTATATCATTCCTTTTGCAGCATTGGGCTGACTAATTTGAAGACTATTTGCTGTTATAGTGGAAGGAGCCTGCCAGTCATGTCGTCGCACACAGCAAGTTCCCAAAATAACTATGGGACAATGAGTGGATAATCTGTTATGTTGGTGGATGCATGATGATTGCTGAGTTTATCGAAAAACAATCACTTGTCCTTCTTTGAGATAGGGCCACTTGGTGTTTTGTGTTTACCAAGTAGAGCAGACAGTACCCCCTGCAGTGCGGCACCCTCTCCGTTATACACTCGAAATGCCAGGCTGGGTTTCTGAGCTCAGAGAAGAGTGAAAGACAAAGCCTTTGTTTTAGCTTTTTAATTTTATTTTAAAGTTAGAATTACAGCACAAGTAACAGGCCCTTCTGGCCCACAAGCCCACGCCACTCAAATGCACCAATTAACCTACAAACCCCTTACATATTTGGAAGTAAGAGAAAAACGACAATAACAAAATCTACAAATTTGCCAATGATACCACGGTAGTGGGTTGTATAAAGGAAGGGGATGAGTCAACAGGAGGGAGCTTGAAAACGTGGCTGAATGGTACACCAACAACAACCTTGCACTCAGTGTCACCAAAACTAAGGAGCTGATTGTTGACTTCAGGAAAGGAAAACTAGAGGTGTACAATCCAGTGATTCTTGGGGGATCAGAAGTGGAGAGGGAGAGCAAATTTAAGTTCTTGGGAAGCACTATCTCAGAGGATTGTTCCTGGACCCAACTCACCAATGGCATCATGAAGAAAACATGTCAATGCCTCTACTTCCTCAGGAGTTTGCAGAGGTTTGGTACGACACCAGAAACTCTGGCAAATTTCTACAGAAGTGTGGTGGAAAGTGTCCTGACCGGCTGCATCATGGTCTGGTACAGGGACACCACCCCCCTGAGCGTAAAGCCCTCCAAAAAGTATTAGACACAGACCTGGACATCACAGGAAAATCCTTCCCCACCATTGAGAACATCTACAGGGAGCGCTGCCATCGGAGAGCAGCAGCAATCATTAAGGATCCACAACACCCAGCACACCTGCTGCCATCAGGAAAGAGGTTTCAGTGCCACAAGACTCGCACCCACCAGGTTCAGGAACAGCTGCTCCACCTCCACCATCAGACTCCTCAATGACAAACTCAATCAGGGACTCATTTAAGGGCTCTTACTTGGGCATTTTATTGATTTTCTTTTTGCTCTCTCTGTATTATACAGTCAGTTTGTTTACATTCATTATCTATTTACAGTTCTTTGTTTGTTACATGGTTTACACTATGTACAGTTTATTTTTGCTTTACCAATTAATGGTAATTCTGCCACGCCCGCAGGAAAAAGGAATCTCAGGGTTGTATGTGATGTCATATATGTATTTTGACAATAAATTTGAAATCTGAATCTGAAATTGGACCACTTGGAGGAAACCAACGCAGACATGGGGATTATGTACTAACTCCTTACAGTGCTAGATTCGAACCCGAGTGGCTGGCACTGTAACAGCATTGTGCTAACCATACTGCAAGATAGAGCCATTGAATAATACAGCATGGATACAGGCCATTCAGCCCAACCTGACCATGCCTTCCAAGCTACTGTCATTTCCCTGTGTTCAGCCAAGTTCCTTTAAACCAGTGGTTTTCAAACTTTTTCTTTCCACTCACATACCATCTGAAAAAAATCCCTATGTCATAGGTGCTCTATGATTAGTAAGGGATTACTTCAGGTGATGTCTGAGTGGAAAGAAAAAGTTTGAAAACCACTGTTTTAATCGTACCTAATTGACTCATTATGTGCACGGTTTCATAACTCCAAAGGAAATGGGCTAATAACAATTTTTCTCAAGCAAAATATTTCAGTAACGATTGGTTCTAGAGCAGTGATTCTCAACCTTCCCTTCCCACTCACATCCCACCTTAAGCAATCCCTTACTAATCACAGAGCACTGATGGCACAGAGATTACTTAAAGTGGGATGTGAGTGGAAAGAAAACAGTTGAGAACCACTGGTCTAAGCCTTTCCCATTCAATCCAGCTCAATTTTTTTAAACCATTGCATACCTTGACCACTGCTCGTTCTGTTTACCCACCACCCTCTGTGTGAAGAAGGTCCCCTTCAAAGCCATTTTCAACCTTTCTCCTCATGGGATGGAATGTCACAGAGAACCACACTTATTATTTTACCATGCCTTGAAGACGTGAAGACATTCGCTATGTAAAACTGACTGGTTTGAGTCAGTTAATCGATGTGAGCCTTGAGAACAGGCATGTCATCCGGCTTGTCAATGCTTCCCGCATCTCCTTGAATGCATCAAGACCTATATTTAACTGCACCCCTCACTGTCACAAACTACTCACACCTCCATCTAATTGCACACTATTACCATCCATCTCATTGCACTTTTGTGGCATCCCCTTGTCAACAATGGGCTGGAACAGACAATTATGCACATAAATATTTAATGAAATGAATGTTTATTTTCGAGCAAGGTACCTTCTTCAGATTAAACTTGATTTATAGACATTTAGTTGAAGCCCACTCCAGCAGAGAGGAGATCTGGATTGATTTTTTTTAGACATACAGCACGGTAACAGGTTATTTCGACCCATGAGCCCGTGCCGCCCAATTTACACCCAATCGACCGACAAACCCCAATACATTTTAGAAGGATGGGAGGACGACCCAGAGGAAACCCACACAAATAAAGGGAGATCATACAAATTCTTTACAGACAGCGCCGGATTTGAACCCCAGTCCCGATCGCTGACGGTGTAACAGAGTTGCACTAGCTTCTATGCCAACCATGCTGCCCACCAAGTTTACGGTGGTATCAATTACATAATTAAATAGTGTGAAAACTGGACAGATTAAAAGATAAGCTAAATGTGCACTCTGTTTTTCAGACCATGCTGTAAGCAGCTGAATCAGGATCAGATCAGACGTGCAGTGATGTCGATTTTGTGCTTGCAATTAGTGCTCAGTATGTGGCCAACACAGAATGTAGAATTCACAAAATTGTAGACTTTTCTGGCACAGCATAAAGCCCCTAAACCCTCCTGCACCAAGTAGGTCGAGATAGAGCTGTTCACTGATCATCATCCTATTTCTTAGCTCTTACCTCGTAACCTTGGTTACAGCACAGAGGCATCATCAAAATATGTTTGAAATGTCTGGAGATTTGTCTTCTTTCCTTGTCGCATTGGCCAGGTTTTACTGCTCGTAAGGGATTGGGGGACAATCCCACAGAATAGGACTACATTCCCATGTAGGCCAGATCAGATGGTTCCCCCTCCTTGATAGGTATCCATTTTAATTCCAGCTGCCTTCATAGTTATTTCTCATTGAGCCAACCATCGGGTTTATTTCTAGAACTCTCCGTGCCTTTCGGAGTCTCATCCAGACAAACCCAGCTTTCCTGATTTAGCAGAAACACTGAAAGTGCAGGTCAGGCAGAATCCACCATGCAAGAAGCAGCCATGGCTATGGGTCCATGACCCTTTGTCAGGACTGACAGGTGTTTTTCTTCCTGACCTGCCAGCTGTTTCCAGCATATTCTATGTTGTTGCAGGTTTTCAACATCTGCAGGGTTTTAATTTTGAATATTTTTTTTAAATCTGCTTTGTGAACTCGAACTTGTTTGAACCTCTGCAGCCAGTCTCGTTTACAATCTGTAAACTCACCCGCACTGCACGCAATTGAAGGCCTCACTCCCCTCCCACTCCCTGTCCTCACTCCCCTTACTCTCCTCCTCTCCCTCACCTTCCACCACTCATTCGTACTCTTCCGGCCTTCACTCCCCTCCCCTCACTCCCTCCCCTTAGTCCCCTCCTCTCCCCTCACCACCCTACCCTCTCCCCTCTACCCTCGCTCACTGCCCTCACTCCCTCCCACCCTCTTCTGTCCTCCTCTCCCCGCACTCCTTGACTTCACTTTCTGACCTCACTCTCCTGCCCTGACTCCTCTCTCACTCTCTGACCCCCATTCCACTTTCCTCAGTCGCCTGGCCTAATTCCCATCCTCTCACTCCTGTCTCTGCACTCCCTCTCCCTGCCCTCACTCCGTCCCCTCATTCCCTGCCTACATTCCTTGACCACACTCCTTGACCTCATACCCTCCCCGCACTCCCTCCCCTCTCTCTCTGCCCTCACTCCTCTTCTCCACTCCCCTCCCCTCTCTCCCTGCCCTTACCCCTCTTTAGACATACACCATGGTAACAGGCCATTCCAGCCCATGTGTCCACGCCACTCAATTAACACCCTATTAACTCCTCCAGTAACTTTCAAACAGTGGGAGGAAACTGGAGCCCCGAGAAAAACCCAAGCAGACACGGGGAGAAAGTACAAACTCCTTACAGACAGCACTGGATTTGAACCCCAGTCCCGATCGATGGCACTGTAAAGTGTTGCGCTAACCGCTACGCCAACCATGCCGCCCTTATGGTATGCTTTGCCCTTTTATCCTCTCCTAATCTTCCAAGGATTCGAGTCAGATGGACTTGACCAAGGGTAACCTGATTTCTGTTTCAGCTTTCATCCCCCAGTGTCATAGTTTTGTTTTTAAGCAACACAGATCTCAATGGCAACTGGCAATACTGAGTCTGCATTTCTGGCATTCACCTAAATCTGGGCAATGTGTGCTTGGAGAGAAATAAGATTGGTCAATCACAGTCCCCACTGACTCCTTGACCCCAACAGCTTTGGTCGAAGGTTCAAGCCTCTAGTGACTACTGGCACTGATGGTTCCAATGTGGGTCCTTAAAATGTGAAATAAAATACTTTAAATTAGATAAAGATGTGTTTCTTACAGAGCTGCCTTTGATTTGAAAATAGTACTCAGTCATTGCCACTGGTGGCACGTTAGGCCAGAAGGCAGGTGGTCCTTAGGCCAAGAAAGGTTGAGAACCATTGTTTGTCCAATTACCTCCATGAATGTAATGAAGATTAATTTCAGTAAAAGTTTGGTGAAGAGTAATTTTAGTAAAAGTTTGTGAATTCATGAAGCTCTGTGAGAAAATGATCTCTTTCTGATGACCATGTAACCTCCAGGACAATTATACTTGCAGAATGAAATGTTTGAATATGGACTTCTCTTTATCTGCATATTTATGGATTCAGATCAGCAACGTTAAAGGCAATGGAAACTCTCTGTCCAACGCGATGATAATTTGTCAGAATTGGGGTGAGTCAGAGATAAACATTTGAAGTTGAAGAGGTAGAGGTTGTCAGGAAACCCAAAAGAATTCCATGCAGATTGGGAAGATGAAATGGAGATGGAACTAGCTGAAGGAAGAAGGAAGCATGTGAGCAAGATCTGAAATGGACAAGCACAATCTGTGGTGTATAAGCTGGGGGGCGGGGGGCGGGGGGATCTCTGGTTCAACAGTTTCAGATAAGCAGCAATTCTATTATACTCCCACATTTCTTCCATTTGTTGCTTTTTCACCCCAACAAAAAATTGTTAAACATTTATTCTGCATTTCTCATTGACACCTCCCCCACACCTATCTATTGTTAATCACTAAAGATTTAATCACCTGCTAACTCCATCATCTCTTTTGATGTTTAATTTCTCCTGTGCTTCACCCTGCCACATGCCATTCATTATGGGCCCTCTGCCCATCCATCCAAATGTTCTTTGCATCTTATGAAGTAAAACACAGAACCTGCCGAGGCTGGAGAGCAGGAGCAATGCATAAAAGTACTGGAGCAACAGCAACCATGGAAAGCAATAGGCAATTGATGGCTTGGCCCTGAGCCCTTTGTCAGGGAGTGTTGAAGGTGCCCATCTGAAACCAATACAGACAGATAAGTTCTTGATTAGGATGTTATGGGGAGAAGACAGGAGAGTGGCATTAAACAGGATTGGTTTGTTAAATGGCCAGTCTATAGGAATGGGGACAGGGACAATGGAGATAGAAATAGAGACAAGAATGAGCTGCTTTATGGGACGGCATCTTAAACTATAGGTGTTTGTGGCGACCTATAGCAACCTATTCCGTGATCGATCTAAGCCTCCCTCACAGCCTGTGAGCATACACATCTCGTGTGATGACTTTGACCTTTGGTGGCCAGCAATGTGGGAAAGAAGCCATTTTTATTCATTAGGCCACTGTCATGTGATTGGCTCAAACACCAACAAATGAGAAATAAAAATCAATAACACCCCACAACATTATGGTGTGAAGCCAATATTATCCAAGATAATTAATGTATACAAGTGAAAATATTAATGTTTAATATGTTTACCTGGTCTAATTTTCTGAGAGCAACATCCTATAAATTAATTTCCCTGCCTGTCAAGAACTGTAACTGCTGGTTGTCATTGAAACCTTTGGATGAGTTAGCAAGACAATCCACATCATGAAATTGTATTGTACAAGTGCTATAAATTTTGATCAATGAGCTCAAACACAATCCATCAAGTGATGCACAGCGAAACATTTCCTGAGTGCTTATCAGTTCCCTGTATCAATGGAAATAACCACTGGAATCTTAATAGCATTGAATGTTCTTGTTTGATGTGCTCTTGTCAAGTATTTTGAGAGTTTATTCGGTTCATCAAGGATGCTCTACAGATGTAACTTGGTGCCAATAAATAGGACAGGGAAACAAACTCCAGAGGGTTGTTAATTTGGCCTGTGTCATCGCAGGCATTAGACTTCACTCCATCGAGGACATCCACATGAGGCGGTGTCTTTAAAAAAAGCAGCCCCTATCCTCAAAGACCCCCACCACCCAGGCCACGCCCTCTGCACTTGATCAGGATAAAGATACAGGAGCCTGAAGACGAGCACTCAGCGGCACAAGGAAGGCAGGTGGGCCAACAGATTCTTGACTGGACAATGAACCACAGACAGTCCTATTTTTTTGCAGTATTTATTTATTTTTTAAATGTGATTTATATGAATATTTTCAAACTGATTAACACCACATCTCTGCATGCTTGCCACTTTTTGGTGCAATTCAAAGTTGTACATAGGGCCCACGTGTCTAAAGTCAAATGTACTTGCTTTTAATCAGATATAAACCCTTGTTGTGATAAATGCAAAATAGGTGATGCTTCTTTTATCCATATGTTCTAGACATGTCCCCGTTTGGAAAAATATTGGAGAGATTTTTTTTTAATACTTTATTTATAAATTTTAAAACCATAATAATAGTTACATTGAATTCAGTTCTAAATTATTTCAAAAGAAATTATACATGTTGTATATATCATCCCACCACCCCCTCCCATGGTATATATATATCATCCCTCCACCCCCCTCAAGCCCACCCTCCCACCCTCCCATCTCCCATCCCCCATCCCCCCCACTCCTAAAAGAAAAGAAAGAAAAAAGAAGAAAGAAAATTTGGAGAATGCCAAGAAAATAAAACATTTATACAATAAAGTCTATTGGAGGTTACCAAGAAATGATGTCTACAGGGTCAATCATACATGCAAATGAAAATTTTGTAAATATGGGCTCCATATTTTTTTTTAAACATGATATTTTTGTGCAGATTATAAGTAATTTTCTCTAACAGTATAAAACAGCGAAGTTCTGCGCGCTATCTTTCCATACCTAAATTTATTGCTGACTTCCACGATATCGCTATACATTTCCTAGAAATAGCTAAAGCAATTAGCACAAAATTAATTTGATAAATATTTAATTTTAATTTTTGCCTTATAGCCTTAATATTAATCAATAAAAATACCATCGGATCCTGTGGTAATTTGACCCCGTGATTCGTTCCAAAAAATTACCTAATTGTCTAACTTTAGGACATTGCCAAGTTGAATGTAAGAAAGTTCCAATTTCAGATCTACACCTAAAACATAAAACTGATATGGCAGGATTTAACCTATTTAATTTTTGTGGAGTCAAACATCATAGGTGATTCTCAATTTAAAATTAGAACCAAATGCTTTAGATGCTCTTTTTGGAACTCTTGGAGAAGACGATGTTTTACTAACTCCAATTAAATGTCGCATTTTATCTTTTGCTGGCCACACATGCTATTTTGATTAAGTGGAAAGATAATTCCCCACCTATTCATGCACAATGGCTAAGGGATGTAATGTCCTGTTTATATTTGGAAAAAATTAAAAATGCAATTAATGATTCAAATATTAGTTTCCAAACGTTATGGGGCCCGATCATGGACTATTACCATAATCTCTATGTTCATTTTTAATATAGACCTTCGGCACTGTGTTATTCCACTTCAGAGTGAGCTACTTTGTTCATCAGCACTAACTTTCAACCTTGTTTAGGGCCAGGGGTTTGAAAATTTAAATTTATTACGTCCATTCTTGAGAATTCATATGTAGGGCTTTTATTTGTCTTCTTTTTTTCTGTAGCACATTCCATAATTGTACAGTACAAACTTTTTATGGCTAAAAATCAAGAAAAATATTTTAAAAAATGAGATGTGATTTATATGAATATTTGCACGGTGATGCTACCGCCAAACAACACATTTCGTGACAATAAATTTTGATTCTGAAACTGTTACTGAGTAAGTAACAGGTTGTCTCCAAAAGATGCTCTTAACGACCTCAATTTGTTTGGCTGAGGAACCTGATGATGAATCTTGACATACAGATCGTTTCCCTTCATTAATTCTAAGTGAATGGCTATTGGCTGGGCCAGAGAACTGGTGAAGTCCAGGCCTCACAACTCGGAAAGGGACAGATTGTTACACAGTGTTAGCTGATCCAAAGGTGATGCAGTGCTGGTTTACAATCACGTTGCCTGTAATTCTTGGACTAGGTGTATAAGAGCCTAAATACGAACAGCCAACATTACAAAAACAGCTTTTTTTCCCCTCTGCCATCAGGTTTCAGAATGGACCACCAACTACAGATACTACTCACTTTTTTGTCTTATTTTGCACTAAATATTTTTAAATAGTCTATTTAAGCAACTGTAATTTGTAGCAGTTTTTGCACCTGTAATGCATAATAATATTGCTGCTGCAAAGCAACACATTTCAGGACACGTTCATGTCAATAAACCTCATTCTGATTCTGATTCCTGAAGGGCAGAGAAGTGGGGCACTGCCTTCTGTTCTGGATTCCCGCAGCCTGAAGTAGTTGGGAGCCATTATCTTGGAGGATCTTTCTTTGACCTATCACACTAATG
This sequence comes from Narcine bancroftii, assembly GCF_036971445.1. Classification (NCBI taxonomy): domain Eukaryota; kingdom Metazoa; phylum Chordata; class Chondrichthyes; order Torpediniformes; family Narcinidae; genus Narcine; species Narcine bancroftii. The sequence goes on along the minus strand of NC_091480.1, from coordinate 75,850,573 downwards.
GCGTCATGAAGAAAGCACGTCAGAGCCTCTACTTCCCCAGGAGTTTGCGGAGGTTTGGAATGACATCGGAAACCCTGGCAAATTTTTACAGAGGCGTGGTGGAGAGTGTGCTGACCGGCTGCATCATGGTCTGGCATGGGTTCACCATTACCCCTGAGCCTAAAGCCCCGCAAAAGGTAGTGGTCACAGCCCAGGACATCGCAGGCAAAACCTTCACCACCATTGAGAACATCTACAGGGAATGCTGCCGGCGGAGAGCAGCAGCAATCATCCTTACCACCCAGCGCGCGCTCTGTTCTCGCTGCTGCCCTCAAGAAAGAGGTCGAGGTGCCACAAGACTCGCACCACCAGGTTCAGGCACAGCTGCTACCCCTCCACCATCAGACTCCTCAACCCAAACTCATTTAATGGCTCTGTGCACTTCATTGTATTCTTCTCCATATTGCATGGTCAGTTTGTTTGCATTTTATCAATATGTGGTAAATCTCCCTTGTCTGCAGTAAAAGGATCTCAGGATTGTGTGTGATGCCACTTATGTATTTTGACCATAAATCTGAAATCTAAAGCAGCAGTTTTGTAATGTCTGATGCTCTTTCCTCAGGGTTGGAGTAGGTCATCCACTACTGGTCCAGTTGGGTTCTGACTATGGTGGGGGTACCATAGAAGCAAGCAACAAGTCAGAAGGATCACAGTAAAAACACCATTCTGGAGGAACTCAGCAGCTCTCACAGCGTCCGTAGGAGGATTGGGTGACTTGCTTTTGTTAATCTTTCCTAACTAGCACATGAAACCTGAGACCAGGCACAGTGTTCAATTTCAAGTCTATTTATCACCTAATTGCATAAGTAAAATCCGACGAAACAGCGTTCTCCGGTCTTCAGGGTAAAACATTGCAAACACACAACCAGATGTAACACACACACAGACAAACAATACATGCACAGGACAAATATACATATAGAAAAGTAAATATTGTTCCGTAAATAGTAGTCTCGGATAGTTAGTGTGAGCAGTTCCTTTGGTCATTCAGCATTCTCACTGACCGCGAGATGAAGCTGTTTCTCAGCCTGGTGCTGCAGACTCTGAGACTCCTGTACCTCTTTTCCCATTGGGAACACCTAAAAGGTGCTGTGAGTGGGGTGGAACGGGTCCTCATCGATTTTGCACACCCTCTTCAGACAACGACCCCTGTAGATCGTGATCACCTCTGTCACTCATGGTCCAGTTCCAGTTGAGCACCCTGATCCAATGACCAGGAACCTTATAGCCGCAGTAACCAAACTGAAAGAAGTAGTCATCCACTAAGTGGAGGACGCCTCGCCATTACCTCTTGTGATGGCCTGCGCATGGAGACGTGGACTGTCCCACAAAATTTCCGATGAATACAGCGGCCGGGGGGGACTTGGGGGTGACACCGGCCATCGTCCCAGGTGACCTCCCGCATGGCGGGAAGACAGAGACGGTGGCGGGAATGCCGGCCAATCCCAGGCCAGCACTCCAATGACGCGGTGTCCTGACGTCAGCACCTGGAGCCTGCATAAATGCAACGGCCAGTGCAAGAAACCAATCTCGACTTCAAGGCTTTGGTGTGCATGTCGTTTTCTCCACGCTCGTATAGCACGAATACTATACTCTGTCCTCAGCTGCCTCATAATGCAGTTCTGTCCTTGCCAAAAATAGTAACTCCACCATCGAGATTGATGACATACTGTGGCTAAAAAAATGATGTTGCTGTGTGGATAAAACACCCAGGGGAGTTTACAGCAACTGAGAAACAATCTTCCACCTGCTGACAATGAACCCGAGGTTGACATTACAGTTTATAAGTGGTCCGGGGCCATGGGTGGTAGACCGTGTAATGTCCCTCTTCCACTGTGAAGATCCATTCTCCATATCTAAACATCACAATGTGTCCCAAAGCACAAAGTATAATATTCAGGTTTAATTATGATTAACATTACATCGACTCAGTGCACATTCCACACAATGAAGATTAATGGATGATCTAATCAGATGATTAAGCAATTATACAGCGGAGATAAAAAAAACTATTTCCTCCAGTGGGAGCCAATAGCAAGGATGCATGAAATTGTTGGAAAGCTTTGCAGGGAAAATGCAAGAGAACACTTAATATCGCAGAATAATATTGTATTTGTGATTGCTCATTACCAGAGATATCTAGTGAACCACACTCTCCTGCTCTTTCACGACACCCTGTATTTCCCCCCATTTAATCAGTTATCCAGGCTCCTTTTAGAAATTCCTAGAGAATCTTTCTCCACTGTTACTTCAGATCACAACAACTCGGCATGTAGACAAAATGTTTCTTTATATTAATTCCTGTTTTTTTGTCGATCAGCCTCCAGTAAAACACAAAAGTCTGCAGACAATGTGATTGAAGTAAAAACACAAAGCTGGAGAAATTCAACAGGTCAGACAGGGTACATTATGCAATGCTTTAGGCTTGAGCCCTTCTTCAAGGTATGAGCAAAATGTAGGCAAGCGCCCAAACAAAATGAGGGGGTGGTTGAGGGGCAGGAGGAGGAGCACAGAGCCATGGGCAAGAGGTAATAGGTAGATAAGAGAGGGAGGGCACACCAGCAAACAGGGGAAGGGGGGATGGCTCTGTGAACAGAAAGGGAAGGGGGTGGAGTGCTGGAGGAAAGAAGACAGGGGGATGGGGAAGGAAGGGAGAATGGGGAGTGGGCTAGCAGAAACTGGGGAAGTTGATGCTAATGCCATCTAATTGGAGGGAGATGGAAAATTAAGTGTTGCTCCTCCAATTTACAGGTGGTCCGGGTTTGACAGTACATGAGGCCATGGACAGATATGCCAGCGTGGGAGTGGAGCGCAGAATTGAAATGGTTAGTCTATTAATCCATCTGTTACCTCCTCCCTGTGAGACTGCTCCTCCCCCTGCCCCTCATCCCCACCAGTTTTGTTCGGGTGATTGTCTGGATTTAGTTCATACCTTGATGAAGGGCCAAACCCCAAAACTTTGGTTATGTATCTTTATTTTTGCAAGATAAAGTACACCGTTTGATCTACTTCCCTCCTGTTCCCCATAATTCCACAACTATCCAAAATTCCACTAGCTGTGTTAAATACATATAATGAGGCAGTCTCTACTGCGTCCTTGGGCAGAGAATTCCACAGATTCACTGCTCTCTGGGAGATGCAGTTCCTCTTCATCTCTGTCTTAAATCTACCCCTTGAATCTTGAGGATATGTCCCCTGGTTCTAGTCTCACCTGCCAGTGGAAACAACCTCCTTGCTTCTATTTTACATGTCTTTTCATCAGTTTATATGTTTCTAAAAAATCCCCTCTCATCCTCCTAAATGTTCACAAGTAGAGTCCAAGGATTCTCATTTCCAGGAACAACCAGATGAACTTTCCTCTGCCCCACCTCCAAAGCCAGTAGATCCTTTCTCAAGTAAAGGGACCAGAACTGCTCACAATACTCCAGCTGCGGCCTCACCAGTCCCCTGTACGGTGGCGGCAGAAACTGCCAGTGGCGTCACTAGGGCTGGTGTCACCCAGTGCGGTAACTCATGGTTCCTCCTTCCCCCTCACGGACCTCCTCCCATACCAGACCAGACAGAATCCTTAGTAATGTTTTTTGTACTAATGTTACCTGTAAATTGTATTTCCTGAATATCACTGAATGTAACAGCAATAGTAATGAGATAAACAACAAGCCAAATTAAAATTACACCTTTAAATTACAATATCATATGCACAGCCTAAATGTACCTACATTTACAGTTTCATGTGGTTAAAGTGAAAATTCGTTAAGAAAACAAACGAATTCAAAATAAAAAAGTTTAAGTACTACATCAAAATTATGGTGATTTTAACGTTAAACTTTATTGTTACATGAGATTTGTTATTAGATTAGGTTTTGTATGATCAATTTTATTTCTTAGATTATATGAATACTAACAACAAAATTGTTTTGTAAAATCTTTCTACAATGAATTACCACATTATTAGTTACAATATTAATAGTAACTGAGCAGAAGCCTTTTTTTGATTTTTCTCCTTTTCCTTGAAAAAAGGTTATTGATCTTGGTTCACAAATGTTAATGACCACAATTTTGTAGCTAAAACACCAGAAAATTTGACAAAAGCAGCGACTATAAAAACACCAGCAGCAATGAAAACGACAGCGCGTGGTTGTAGCACGTTCAGACGAAACCACGTGATTCAAGACGTCATTGTAATTGTAATTGGTACAGAGGTACAAGGACTGCCTAAAGAAATCTCTTGGTGCCTGCCACATTGACCACCGTCAGTGGGCTGATATCGCCTCAAACCGTGCATCTTGGCGCCTCACAGTTCGGCGGGCAGCAACCTCTTTGGAAGAAGACCGCAGAGCCCACCTCACTGACAAAAGACAAAGGAGGAAAAACCCAACACCCAACCCCAACCAACCAATTTTCCCTTGCAACCGCTGCAACTGTGTCTGCCAGTCCCGCATTGGACTTGTCAGCCACAAACGAGCCTGCAGCTGACGTGGACATTACCCCTCCATAAATCTTCGTCCGCGAAGCCAAGCCAAAGAATTGGGTGATAACGACAGCTCTGACTGGAGAACATTAGATGGTTTAAAAAGTAAATTAGCATCGAGTTTTAGCCTTGTAGGGACATTGATACATGTAAACTGAGTTTATGAAAAATGTTTTTGGTGTTGTAACTTAACTCCAGGGATATTTTTATAAAAAATAACACATTTCTGCTGAAACACTACACAAAAATTTTATAGACAGCAATTTTGGTGTCATCTCCTCCGATGGTGTCACACGGTGAGGTCCGCACCCCCCCCCCCCCCCCAGTGATGTCAGTGGACCTTCCTTCCTCCATTTTATGGATGCTGCGAGTCTGGCTGAGTTCCTCCGGCATATCTGTGTGTGCCTACTCCCTCCACAAATTGAATCCCTCAAGCAAATGAAAGGCAACATTCAACAGTTCTCCCTGTGACCATGTGGGTTTCCTTCCCACCACATCCCAAAAGATATCTCTTAAGTTGCCCTTTGTGTGAGAATGAGTTGTCGAATCAGGATGGTATCGAAGAGAATGTTTTGAAGAATAAAACAAAAGGATTATTGTTGGATTAAAGTGGTTGATAGTCTGCAGTACTTGATGGACCAAAGGGCCTGTTTTCATGCTGTATCTCTCTATTATTTGATCAGTAGCATGCAAATTTCCCCAGGGCATCGACCAATGGGAAATGCAATGTCCTTTCACTCTCATGGAAAATCTGCAAAGGAGCCAGGATGAAGCAGGCAATAGGTCATTCTTACAACTAATTGGTTCTGGAAGATAAATTTATTCAGTTATTAAAAATAAACTGCTTTGGACAGCTCTTTAAATGTCAAGTATTGCTCCAAATGTTAAGTGATTTCATTAACCAATTAGCTGCTGGGAATATAATTATGAAACTATTAATGCGTATTCAGATCCCGATTCAGATTTCCGATTTATTGTCAGAGTACATGCATGAAATCACATACAACCCTGAGATTCCTTTTTCCTGTGGGTGAGGCAGAATTACCACTTAATGGTAGTGCAAAAAAAAAATTGTACACAGAGTATAGATGTAAACAAATAAAAGAGCTGTAAATAGATTATGAATTTAAACAAACTGTGTAATACAGAGAGAATAAAAAGAAAATCAATTAAGTGCACAAGGAAGAGTCCCTAAATGAGTCCCTGATTGAGTTTGTTGTTGAGGAGTCTGATGGTGGAGCAGCTGTTCCTGAACCTGGTGGTGTGCGTCTTGTGGCACCTCTACCTCTTTCCTGATGGCAGCATGTTCTGGGTGGTGTGGATCCTTGATGATTGCTGCTCCTCTCCGACAGCAGCGTTCCCTGTAGATGTTCTCGATGATGGGGATGGTTTTGCCTGTGATGTCCAGGGCTGTGTCCACTATCTCTTTAATGCATGTCTGCACCATTGCAATGAAAGAGTTAATTCTTAATTAAAATCTTGGCTCACTTCTACCTTTTACAAAGATAAAATTGCAAGTAGTTTGTTTTTGTTCCAAAGATAATTAAAATAAATTTACATATGCAAATTAGTTGGGAAAAGTCATATCACAAAAACTGCCCCTTATATTTGCTTTTAATTGGCAATTTAAAGAGGTCACAGGAAGGTTGATTTAGAAATTAAAACATGTTGCAGTGGTGTAGTGAACAAAGAAAGCTTGCAGAGGAAATAACATTACCTGATTCCTGGATCGACCTGACCCTGGAACCAAGATGATTTTATTTCACATCAGTGCCACTTCATCCATAGCAGGATAAAAATTAACTCTTAAGTAACGAACGATGAATACCTTGATGAAAGGCTCAAGACCAGAATATTGGTTATGTACCTTTATCTTTGCTGAGTTTCTCCAGCATTGTGTTTTTCCTTTAATCACGGTGTCTGCAGACTTTCATGTTTTGCTGAGAGATTGACATTTGCATGGATTAGTCTGGCCTCTTTGCTGGATGGTCCCGTAGTTGGGAGACAAAGAGTTAAAGGCTTTAACTGATGTGAATTCCTACTGTTACTTGGTTTCTTGGAAACAAAAGTACCTTGTTTTTTTGTTTTCCTTTCCCTTCCAGAAGCAGAACATTCTGGCACTACTTGAAACCTCTCAACTTCATCCCAATGGGGAGATCCTAATGAGAAAATTAAAAAAAAAAGACTGCTGAAGCTGAAAATCTTAAATAAAGGCAGAAAATGAGAGAAACACTCAGCAGGTCAAGGAGCCTCTGTGAAAAGAGAATCAGAGTTAACGTTTCAGTTTGAAGAACCCTCATCAGAACTGAGAGGATAATTTGGATGAAACATCTTTGAGCCAGAACCTCCAGGCTGAGAAACGGCTTCTACCACAGGCAATGAGATTGCTGAATGGCTGAATGAAGTGCTCATACAAATCTTCCAAGACTCTACTATTTATTATACAGAGCTGTTGTCATACCCACACTCCTGTTCGGCTCCGAATCATGGGTCCTCTACCGGCATCACCTACGGCTCCTAGAACACTTCCACCAGCGTTGTCTCCGCTCCATCCTCAACATCCATTGGAGCGCTTACACCCCTAACGTCGAAGTACTCGAGATGGCAGAGGTCGACAGCATCGAGTCCACGCTGCTGAAGATCCAGCTGCGCTGGATGGGTCACGTCTCCAGAATGGAGGACCATCGCCTTCCCAAGATCGTGTTATATGGCGAGCTCTCCACTGGCCACCGTGACAGAGGTGCACCAAAGAAAAGGTACAAGGACTGCCTAAAGAAATCTCTTGGTGCCTGCCACATTGACCACCATCAGTGGGCTGATATCGCCTCAAACCGTGTATCTTGGCGCCTCACAGTTCGGCGGGCAGCAACCTCCTTTGAAGAAGACCGCAGAGCCCACCTCACTGACAAAAGGCAAAGGAGGAAAAACCCAACACCCAACCCCAACCAACCAATTTTCCCTTGCAACCGCTGCAATCGTGTCTGCCTGTCCCGCATCGGACTTGTCAGCCACAAACGAGCCTGCAGCTGACGTGGACTTTTTACCCCCTCCATAAATCTTCGTCCGCGAAGCCAAGCCAAAGAAAGATTTATTCCTATATATGTGTGTGTGTGTGTGTGTGTGTGTGTGTGTGTGTGTGTGTGTGTGTGTGTGTGTGTGTGTGTGTACTGCTCTGTATTGTTTGTCTGTGTGTGTTATGTCTTGTGTGTCGGTGTGTTTTGCCCTGAGGACCGGAGACCAGGTTGTACTTGTGCAATCAGATAACAATAAATTTGAACTTGATTTTTGAACTTGAACCTGCAAGTTATCCCTGTTTCTCCTTCCACAGATTCTGCTTGAGTGTTTCCAGCATTTTCTGCTTTTTTTTTCCAGGTATTCTGATGGTGTAGAGTTAGTTCTGTAGGGAAAACTGGTGGAGACGCTCTCTCCATGACTCTGCTGTAGTTGAGGTACAGCACACCTGTTCTCTGCAATGTGAATAGGATAGTCAGATATTGGGAAAGGTGAAAGGCTGGTTTACTGAAATGAGAGCACTGCCCCACTAAGTCAGAGAAGCAGAGGAGAAGACCCCCAAGGATGGTGACCACGGTGGTGGACCAGTAAGGGGCTCTGTGGTTGAAGGACACACACACTCGCGCGTGCGCAGCAAGATGTTGGGTATGCGGGCGAAGAACCAACACAGGCTATGGGCTGCTGGAGACAGGTATTGGAACTGGGATTCCAGGGGATGCTGAGGGCAAGGAAGGCCCTGAGTGCTGAAGACTTCATCGTCGTGTCAGAGGTTTGGATCTAGACCTTGGGTGGCCAATGGTTTGAACTGAATTGGCCTTGTGCGACCGCCAAGGCTGTGGGAGCGCTGGAGGCGAATACATGGACACTCAGTGCTAATGATGGGACTCTCTTTTGCTTCTCTTTCTTTGACTGTAAGGAGTGCGGGCAATGCTAATGGTGAATCTTTGTCTTCCTTCCAGCAGACTAAAGGAAATTTTGTGTAATATTACATTTTTGTTTTATTGCATGATGATAAATAGTATCTGATCTCATCCGGAAGATGGAGGAAGGAACTCAAGAACAGAAGGAATAGAAGCAGGACTAAGCTGCACAGCCTTGTTCCACAAGTTCATGGGATCAAGACCCATTCTGTACTTGACATTCACTATCTGGCCTTATCCATTTATACAGTCATTGCAGGACAGCCTGATGGAAAGAACAGAGGACACAACTTTAGGATAAAAGGGCATCAATTTAAAACAGATGCAGAAACATTTATTTGGCCAGAGGTTCGTGAGTCTGTGGAACTCGTTGCCACAGGTGGCTGTGGAAGTGAGGTCATTGGGTGTATTTAAGGCAGAGATTGGCAGGTATTTGATTTGTCAGGGCATCAAAAGGTAATAGGGAGAAGGCCGAGGACTGGGGCTGAGTGGGAGGATCAGCTCATGGTAGAATGGTGGATTAGACTCGATGGGCTGATTGGTCTACTTCTGCTCTGATATCTCATGATTTTATGAAATCTTTTAAATCATAAAATTGTTTGGTATGACCAAAAACCTTGGCAAACTTCTACAAAAGTATGGTGGAAAATGTGCTGACCAGCTGCATCATGGCCTGGTATGGGGGCACCAATATCCCTGAGCAGAAAGCCCTCCAAAAGGTAGTGGACACAACCTAGCTCATCACTGGCAAAACCCTCCCCATCATCGAAAACATCTACAGGGAACGCTGCCATTGGAGAGCAGCAGCATTCATCAAGGATCCACATCACCCAGCACACGCTCTATTCTCGCTGCTACCATCAGGAAAGAGGTAGAGGTGCCACCAGGTTCAGGAACAGCTGCTCCCCCTCCACCATCAGACTCCTCAACAACAAACTCAATCAGGGACTCATTTAAGGACTCGTACTTTGCAAATTTTTATTCTTGAAATTTTATTTTGTTTGGACTTCCTTCTTGTTCACATTCCTCTCTTTTATATACTTACCTTTTCTTGAGTACTACCGATAAGTAGAAAATCTGCCAGACCCACAGGAGAATCTCAGGGTTGTATGTGATGTCATGTATGTACTCTGACAATAAACCTAAACTAAACTGAATGTTTCATTCAACAGTTTACAACTTCAAATTTACAACAGGATCTAGATCAATTGGAAGTTGGGCTAAGGAGTGGCAAATAGAATTTAACTCTGACAAATGTGAGGCATTTTACTTTTGCAAGGTCAACCAGGGTAGGGCATGGTAAATGGATAGGGTTGTAGAACAAAGAGGCCAAGAGGTACAAGTGCATAGTTCCCTAGAGGTAGTAGCAACTCAAATACACAGGTGGTGAAGAAAGCATTTGGCACACTTGCTTTCCTTGGACGGGGTACTGAGGACAAATATAGGGGTACAGAGGAGATTCACTAGGATATTGCCAGGGCTAGAGGGCTTGACTTGTAGGGAGAGATTGGATAGGATGGCTCATAGAGGTGACCTCATAGAGGTTTATAACGTCATGAGGGACAAGGATAAAATAGCCCCCACAGCCAATTTCCCCACGGCAGATGATTCTAGAACTAGAGGGTATAGGTTTAAGGAGAGAGGGGAGAGATTTGAGAGCGACCTGAGATACAGCCTTTTCACTCAGAGGAAGCTGTAGAAGCAGGTACAATTTCAGCATTCAAAAGACATTTGGACAGATATATGGAAATGGAAAGCACAGAAGGATATGGGCCTGGGAAATGGTAAATGGAAGTCGCAGAGAATGCCAACTTGGATGGCATGGGCAGGTTGAGTTGAATTGTATGACTCTGTGACAGAAGAGGAAGCCCAAAATCATGTCAGGTAATCAGCCACAAATCCACAAAGAATGCAGTGTACAAATACGCTGACTGGCACATTCCAGGCTGCAGGAGCCCGCACTAAGGGATGCAGCCAATAAAAAGTCTCTGTAGAGAAGAACTGCAGGATGAGATCTGGCTGCCACTGGACATTGAGAGGCTAATTCCGGTGTAAAAGTCTCCCAAATTTGTATTGTCCCAGAAGGGCAGATGAGTGGTAAGTAGGATTAAGGAAAACCTTAAGCTATACTATGCTTATGGGAAGAATGGAAGGATGTTGAGAATGAAGGTGGGGCCATTTAAGGATAAGGGAAGCAACATGTGCCTGGAGGAGGAGGAGGTTGGGGCCTAAATGAATACTTTGCTTCAGCATTCGCCAGAGAAAAGGACCTTTATCAAGGTGAGGTCAGTTTATGTGCTGGACCATATTGAGATTAAGAAAGAGGAAGTGCTAAAAACATTAGGATTGATAAGTCCCTGAGACTGGTTGAGATATACCACAGGTTGCTATAGGAAGGGGATGGGGGGGGGGGGGGGGTGGAGAGAGAGATAGCTGGAGGATTGGTGAAGATCTTTGCATCTTCCTTGGCCACAGGGGAGGTGCCAGAGGATTGGAGAATGGCAAATGAGGTCCCCTTGTTTAAAAAAAAGGTAATAGGGATAATCCTGGGAATTATAGACTAGTGAGTCTTACATCAGTTGTGGGCAAACTATTGGAGAGGATTCTTAAGGACAGGATTTATGAGACTTCTCAGACATAGCCAGCATGCTTTGAGAGAGGAAGGTCATGCCTAAGAAGACTTGTTGAGTTTTTTTTAGGAGGTAACAAAAGAAATTGAATAAAATAAGGAGCTAAATGTGATGTACATTGATTTTAATAAGGCATTTGAGAAGTCCCCCTTGAAAGTCATGAGACATGGAATCCATGATTCTGTATGGATTCAGTATTGGTTTGCCTATAGAAAGCAGAAAGTGGTAGTGTGGTGATACAATCACTGGACTGTCGGTGTCTGCCTGCGCCTGCTCACACTCCTGCACAGCCTACTGCAGGGGGCAACCCATTGTACCTGCAGGGAGGTAACCTGGGAGACTGGCTCCACCTACTCTCTGCCAATCACCAGCCCCACGTGAAGGCTCATGCCAGCCCTTGGGCAGGAACAGAGGACACAGAGTCAGACAGGATACAGAACCTGGTGTGTGTTTTAAGCTAATTAAAGCCTGTAGTATAGCCTTTCGTTGTTTGTGCTTGTTCGTTCGCACTGCAGCGCATCACAGGTAGTGAACGAAAAAGATTCTGCCTCGAGGTCAAGTTCCACAGGGAAATGTTCTGGGACCCCTGCTCTTTGTGATTTTTTAATAAATGATCTGGATGAAGAAGTAAAGGGATGGGCCAGTAAATTTACAGGTGATGCAAAGGTTGGAGGTGTTGTGGATAGTTTTGAAAGTTGTTGGAGGTTACAACAGGATATAGACAGGATGCAGAGTTGGGTGGAAAAGTGGTAGATGGAGTTCAATCCAGATAAATGTGAGGTGATGCATTTTGGAAGGTCAGAGTATCGGGTTAATGTTCGGATACTTAACAGTGTGGAAAAACAGAGGGAGGGACCTTGGGGTCCAAATCCATACATCTCTCAAGGTTGCCGTACATGTTGATAGGATAGTTAAGAAGGCCTGTGGTCTGCTGGGCTCCATTGTTCAGGCTATTGAGTTCAGGATTCATGAGGTAATGTTGCAGCTCTATAAATCTCTGGTGAGTCCAGCTTCTCCAGCATTTTATGCTTTTACCTACTAACCCTGTACTTTTTGGAAAGTGGGAGGAAGCTGGAGCACCCAGGGAAAATCCATGCAGAAACAGGTAGAGCGTACAAACTCCTTGGAGTCAGCAGCAAATTTGAATCCTGATCGTTGGTGCTGTAATAACGTTCTACTAACCGCCACCCTGACCGTGTTGTCCTAAGAGCAGGAACCTCCTCATAATTACCCCAACCCAGCCGACATCACCAACACAGATTACCTGCACTTTTACGTCCATGCTGTTTATGAGATCAAATGGACATTCCCCTACCCTAGCCCAATTACTACACTTGAGATGCAAAGCTGAAAATCCATCGCATGCTCCCGGGTCATGAAAGACACTATAGAATTAGGCGCACTCCTTCTATTTAGGGGCTGAACTGATTTTCCACCAAGTCCCAAGCCACTCGTAAATTATGCTTTATTGCAACCTTGTATTTATTTGTAAAAATGCCATTGTGTGTTTAAATATTGGGACAGCTTGAAGACCTTAACAGATTATATTTCCACTGGCTGAACTCCAGAAGGAAAACAAACAGATTAGTGTTTGCAGTGGTGAGGAGCAGGAGGCTGGGATTGAAAATCTTAGACTTAAATGGGACTGAAAATTACAACTCTAAAGCAAAGGGGCTTGGAAATGAATGCAGAATAAAAGGCTTGAGATGCCAAGAAAATAAGGTTAATGTTTGGAGTGAGTGAGCATTAGTACTTTTCCCTGAAATGTCTCCTTTGATCTTGGGGATCACAAGCGTAAACTGAAATCACCGAGTGCAGAGCAATGATTAAACCATGGGCGTTCCTGGGTTGCCTGACTCACTATTACATCAAATGGTGAAGGAACTGAGGCATTGTAGGTTCACATTTTCGATCGTGCAAAACGAAAACAGTGAAAGAGGAATTATTCTCTGATTTGTCTTCAAAATGCAGAATTTGTTGAGTTCAAGTTATGTTAGAGAAGGTTTTTTTACTCAAAGAGTGGTTGGTGCGTGGAATGCCCTATCTGGATCAGTGCAGGGAGACACATTGGTGAAAGGCAAGCATATGGATGAATTTAAAGTGGAGGGTTATGCGGGAGGCAGGGTCTAACATTGTGGGCTGAAAGGCCTTTGCTGTACTGTTCTATGTTGAATTCACAGCACAAAAGGCCATTCAGCTTAGACTTACCTCCCTAAAGCATGAAAGTCTGCAGATATTGTTTGACTTGCTGAGTTTTCCCAGCATTGTGTTTTTACTTCAATCACGTCTGCAAACTTTCATGTTTTACTCACATGTAGTGTCTTTGACCCATCAAACCCTTTTGTAGCTTAAACATTAATACCGCCCTTGGCCTTCTGTCTTCCGAGGAGTCCTAGACTGTTCACCTTGAACAATTGGTTCGGTTTTTATAGGGTCTCTATTCCTCTGTAAGATGGACCGTGCGTGATTTTCTGAAAGTGCTGTGCAGCCAAGACTCCTCATGTAATGTTCCTCGGTTTTCAATTCTATTCCTTCAGAAACAAATCCATTTTTGTTATTTGATTTTTAATGGTATTCTTGTCCTCGATTGATGACTTCAATTATTTTTGGATCAGTTAAGGCTCAGAGGCACTTTCAACTTTGAAATGTCTATTTAATTTCATGGTGTTACCAAGTTACTTCTATTTCCAGGCAACTATTGGTCAAAAATGTCACCTATTTTTGTCATTATACTCTGTAATGCAGATAAAGATTACCATCAGGTGCTTTCAAGCTAAACTGAGCCCTTGGCATAAACCATTTATTGCAACTCGGGTAAAATATTAAATGTCTCCTACACATATTTATAATTATATTTATTTTCTTCATCAATCTGTCATTAGAATGCAATGTTTCCATCAGTAGCCTAAGCTTGAACAGGGCACGATGAACCGAGTTAAATGTCGAGCGCATGTTCAATTCTGACCATTGTTTTCTGTGCAATTTAGAGTCAAGGAGTGAAACAGCTCGGAAACAGGGCCTTTGGCCCATGGTGTCTCTTTCGGGCAGCCATTCTCAATCCTTTCTTTTATGGCTATGGCTCCCTGAGAACTCTGCTTAAAGTTTATGGGCCCCCTTCCCCTTGAAGCAGTTGAGTTTAGTTGGTACTTCTCTCCTACCAACTACATAAAAAAAAATATTTATTTCACATTGGCTAACCAGTAAATTGGCAGTTCAACGAACCGGTTCAAAATAGAGTTTTTGCCGTTCACACTGGCCCAGTGTTAACCGGTTCTCTGCAGTCTTTCATACTCACCACCAGGCATCCGAGAGCAAAGGGCATCTATCCTCCACTGGTGATGTTCTGCATAACCCCTGTCCCTTTCACACTGGTGGAAACGGTATGGCGATTCAAAACGAATCGGCGATGATACACCCTCCCTAGGCGGTTCATCCCCAGGGTGATCTGAGACCTGCGTGCTGGTACGTGAGCATTCGCACTGGCACATTAACCAGCAGATCGGCGATTAATTTCTGGGTTAAAGTGCCAGTGTGAATGGGGCTTATGTGAGGTGAAACGACACAGGGCTTTTATTTAATGTGCTGAGGCCTCCATGGGGCCTCAGGACCCCTGTTTAGAATGGCTGATGTAGACTGTTAACTTCTTTCTGCATCATTCCCACCCACTTGCATGTAGTTTGCATCTCTCTCTTCCTGGCTGAACTACCTTTTAAATGTCATGAGCATATCTGCTCCTGTCACCTCTCCTGGCAGAGTGTTTCAGACACCTACCACTCTCTGTGTGAAAAAAGCTCTTTGCAATGCACATACCTTATAAACCCTCCCTCCCCCTTACCTTAAACCTAGACTCTCCAGTCGACATTTCTACCCTGAGGAAAAAGACAAAAAGACTCTGGCTTTCTACCCTGTCAGAATTATACAAAGCTTATTCAAGATGCACTTCAGTGTCCGCTACTCCGGTGAAAACAATCCAAATTTGTTCAACCTTTCCCTGCCTTGAATTAATGGGCCAACTCCACTCCCAGTGATTAAGCTCCATCAATTGAATGAGAGATGACCATTAATAATACAAGGAAAAGCCCAGTGGACAGTCTTGGAAACCCAGATGAGATACTATTTATTGTCATATAATAAAACAGAAATGTAATATTACATGAAAGTGCCTTTGGTCTGCTCAGGCAGACAAACATTGGCCATTCTCATCAGCATTGCCCAACACCCCTTACAATCAGAGAAAGAAGCAAACAAGAGTGCCCTAGAGACAGAGTGTCCATAGATTCACATCCAGCGTTTCTGCAGGCTCCACAGCCACATAGACCATTGGCAACCTGAGCCTAGATTTAAAGCTCCAAACGATGAGGACGCCTCCAGCGTCCAGGGCCCTGCGGGAGCCCTTCTTGCAACCTCTCGAATCCCAATTCTGATACCTGGTTGTCTTGAGCCAGTCTCCAGCAGCCCGCAGCCTGGTGTGAGTCCTTTGACCTCAAGTCACCAGCAGCCTGTGGCCTGCATGGGTTCCTCGCTTCCAAGTCGCCAACAGCTCGCTGCCTTCAGCCTCACTGGTCCGTACAATCCTTAGGGTTGTCTCTTCTGCTTCTCCTTCGCAAAGGTGGGGTGGGGGGGGGGGTAATGTGCTCTCCCTGTTACTGATGCCCTGCACCAGCCCCACTGCTCCCCCGGAGTCTGCAACCCCTCAAGGCCGCTGTCGAACACAGGCGCCTTCACCTTGCTCCTAGACCCTGCAGTGGCAGGAATTTGAATAAAACACTGTTGACCTCTTTAACAGGCCATTTAAAATCTGTACAGAGCCGTTGACAGTCGGACTGGTGCAAGGACTCCACGGGGGAGCGTTGGGTCTCCATTCCCTGCGCCCCCCCCCCCCCCCCCCCCCCCGGACCCGCATCAGTCACAGGGCTGCTATTTTTATTTAACCATGTGCAGTTAAAGTTGCCATTTTCCTCCCAAACACCACACAAACCACATAATTAGCTCAAATAATTTATGTACTACACACCTAAATATTATTCCCTGATCTTTTTGCTAATATGATCTTTAAATCCTCAACTTCTGCAGCCAAGAAAGACAAGGATAGCAAGCTCGTGGAAGGACCACCACCTGCAGGTTCCCTGCCAAGACTCATGCCATCCTCCCTTGGACTTTTATCACCTTTCATTCATTACCTTTGGGTCTAACTCCTGGAACCTGCCATCCATATAACAATTACAGCATAGAAACAGGCCATCTCGGCCCCTCTAGTCCCCACCGATTTAAGTGAACTCCACTAGTCCCACTTATCTGTTCCCTCTCCATAGCCCACCAGTCCCCTCACATCCATGTACTCATCCAACCCTCTCTTAAATGACAAAATTGACCCTGCTGCAACCACCTCTTCTGGAAGGTCATTCCACTCAGCCACCACTCTCTGAGTGAAGAAGCTTTCTCTTATGTTACTTCTAAACTTTTGCCCCCTTAACTTATGACCCTTTGTTCCAATCTCACCTACCTTCAAGGGGAAGAGCCTATTCACATCTACTCTATCTATCACCCTCATAATTTTATATACCCCTATCAAATCTACCAACACCATCTTCACCAGAAAGTGGCAGCACAGTTGGCATAGCGGTTAGTGCAACGTCTTTACAGTGCCAGCGATCGGGACCAAAACGGGGTTCTAGTCCCGAGCTGTGTGCAAGGAGTTTGGACGTTCTCTCCGTGTTTGCGTGGGTTTTCTCTGGGGGCTCCAGTTTCCTCCCACCATTCAGAGCATACCAGGGGTGGGCGTATCACATTTCCCTACAGGCGGATACTTAGTTGCCAGTCACCTCACCTACCAATCAAGGTTAAGATCCACCCACAGATTAGCACACACCTTTAATCACCTAACCCATCCCTGGGCCAGACCTTCCAGCACTAGAAAGCCCACCCTGTTGGATTAATTGATATGGATGTTTCGTGGTGTGCAGGTTCAGTTCACTGAAGCTATATGACCTTAAGACATTGAACTATAACAGGGGTTGGCAACTTTTTTTGAAAACTCACATTCTACCTTAAGTAATCCCTATGCCATAAGGGCTCTGTGATTAGTAAGGGATTGCTTAAGATGGTATGTGGGTGGAAAGAAATGGTTTGAATCGTCCCTAATTAACTCGTTATCTGCACGGTATCATGGGCCAGTGACAATTTTTCTCAAGCAAAATATTTCAGTAACCACTGGGTCAAGAGCAGTGATTCTCAGTCTTCCCTTCCCACTCACAAACCACCTTAAGTAATCCCTTTCTAATCACAGAGCACCGATGGCATAGGGATTACTTAAAGTGGAGTGTGAATTTTTTAAAAATTGCCCACCCCTGAGTTATAACATCAAAAAGGGCAGTTTTCAGTTCTGGTAAATCCATATTAATGTTCACACCTGGAAGGGGTATTGAGATGCATTGCAAGGTTCCAAAAGGCACATAAAGGGCATTCATGGGCTTGGCACCACATCCCTTCATACAAGGAAGGAGCTACCAGTGCACAAATGTCTCGATGTTTTTTCAAAAGCTTCTGTTGATTTTTCTGCCCATCTCGATGGGCTCCTGTCCTCCTGCTCCCACCAGTGTCACAGATGCCGTTTCTTTAGCAGCACATGTGGGGGATCAATCCCTAACACCATTGTTACTGGAAGAGCTTTTTGGAACTGATGAATTAAATTTTAAAATTTAGATTTATTCAGACAGCTCAGTAACAGGCCCTTTTGGCCCATGAGCCCATGCCGCACAAATTACACCCGAATGACCAACAACCCCAGCACGTTTTGAACGGTGGGAGGAAACCCATGCACACACCTGGAGAACGTGCAAACTCCTTACAGAGAACGCCGGACTCGGATCCCAGTAGCCGATGCTGTAACAGAAGGCTTTTTCAGGTGCATTCTACGCTAAGGATGCACCTGAAGAAGAAGAAGCGGCCCTTTAAATTGCCGTTCAGGTGGCAGCGTTTAAAGCGCAACGCTGGCCACCTGAAGGACACAGCTGCACAGGATGCGGCTCCGAGCCCACTCCGGCTCCTGCCCAGTGTCAGCTGTGATCAGCAGCCTGACCCTTTAACATCCGCTTTCAGCCAGCTGCATTCAGGTGGCTGGGGGAGCCACTGAGCTGAGCTGATTATCCCTCTCGGAGGAGGGTTACGTAGCTCGCCTCAAGAGCGCCTCCTGCACATTCAGGTGGCCTCAAAACAGCCGCATATTGCCTAAACATGCGGCTTTACATGCGGGGCAATTGGCCACCTGAAAGTACCTAGTGTTGCGCTGTGCTAACCGCGCTGCCTTAAATGGTGCCATCTTTGAAGAGATTTTTGAAACAGCAGAGTGGAAACTGTTAATGCCAACGTAACACCTAAGTAGCGGTACAGACAAATGTCTCCAATGGTCAAGACACATTTCTCTGAAACCTTCTCCAATTCTGGATTGATTTGCATCAACGATTCTGGTGTCTCCAATCACTGAGGCAACTGATGTGGAGGTGTATAAAGTGAATTCCCAGGCTAATAGATTCTTGAACTCTAGGGCACAGGTTTAAGGTGAGAGTGAAGAGATTTATGAAGAGCTGGAGGGGCAGTGCCAGATTTCAACTTGGCGAGGCCCTAACTATATAAAGCTTCGTGGCCCCTTGTTAAAAAATTTAAATACAAATTATTTTCAAATGAATGGTTTTACTGATTACACATTTATCATTTGGTTGGTTTGATGTTTATCATACATTATATCGTCTGGAAACTATACTTAAATTTAATTTTTAAAATAGTTTTCACATACATCAATATATTTTTGAGGCCCATGCAGAGGCTTGTTTAGCTTCTGCCTAAATCGGGGACTGTGGAGGGGTAATCGGTTCACTCAGAGGGGAATCCATATCTGGAATGAACTGCTGGAGGCAGTGATGGAAGCAGGAACAATCCAAGCATTCAAAAGACATTTGGGCAGATTCAGTGATAGGAAGAGTTTAGAAGGATCTGGACCAAATGCAGACAAATGGGACGAGTCCAGAATGTCAACTTGGGTGAGCTGGGCTGAAGGGCCTGTTCTTTGTTGGATGCCACTATGAATCCATGGGACTAAAATGCAAGTACAAGGAGAGATTGATTGACTGGGTCTATTTTACCTTGAGTGTGGGAGTCTTGAGGGGCAACATGATAGAGGCATGTCAAATTATGCACAGATGGATAGCCAGTGCCCGTTTCCCATGGTAGGGATGTCTACAGCTCAGGTTTAAGTGGATGATATCTGGAAAGAGGCAGGAACAGTAATTAACAACAATTTAATAAACATCTAGACAGAATATTGAATGACAAAGGCATAGAGGGAGATAAAATTAATGGCAAGAAGGTCAGCATTGACACAATGGGTAAAGGGCCTGTAACTATTGCTGGGCAATGCAATCAATTGTGACACCAAAGGTCTCTCTGCCTTGTCACCACTACCTCCTTCTTTAGGTCTTGTTCCTAAAACTTCTGTGATGCAGCATTTGTTTCTCTCTCCTTGTATCCTCGTGCTTAATTCAGTTTCAAAATGATCTGATTCATTGTTTCTCGGATAAACCAGGAGATCTGTACAATGGTGCACCTACTAGAGACCCTGCCTCACAGCTCCAGCAACCCAGCTTTGCCCTTGGTGCTCCGGTTACTTCCCATCTCCCAAGGATGTGGTGGCTAGACTGGTTAGCATAAACTGCCCCCTTCATGAAGGAGAACCAGGAGGGAATTGATGAGATGCAGGATAGAACAGTGATTGGTAAATTGATGGGGAAATGGCATTGCTCTGAGGGCTGACATCGTCTTAGGGGCTGTCTGGTCACTTTCTGAGTGGCGAGAAAAGAAAATGAAGTGATATTGCTTCTCCAGCACTATTTTGCTGAGTACGTAGATTGCCAAGCCCTCTTGCATTGCTCTCTGCGTTTTAATAGCTTGCTCCTGGTTTGTGAAGCTGCAGGGCAGCTCAGACTGCATCAGAAGTCTAAGAGTTGAATCAACAGAATGTAATTCACTTAAAATCATTACTATTTAACGAGAGCAAAGTAACAGGAAGATCTATTTCACTACGGGGAAGGAGTTTGATAAACGGCAGTTTAGTAGCATTGGTTGTCCACCTCTCCCCACTCGGGTCAATATCGGCAAAACTGTATTGAGTTCCTTCGACCCACATTTTTAACCTACTCTAACAACAGCTTAGAATTTCCCTACTGCACAATCTTTCATTTTTCTCAGTTCTATGTAGTTAATAGTCTCTTACAAAATTCTATTGTACCTCCCTCTCCCACTGTTCCATGCACCCACCACTCACTGTGTGGAAAGATTTGCCTCTTAAATTAAAATTTTAAAATTAAAACATTTTACATAAAAAATAAATTTAGACAGGCAGAAAAGAACAGGCCATTTCAGCCCACGAACCCGTGCCGCCCAATTACCCCCAATTGACCTTCAACCCCGATACGTTATGAACAGTGGGAGGAAACTAGAGCAGCCAAAGGAAACCCATGCAGACACGAGGAGAATGTGCAAACTCCTTGCACATAGCGTTGGATTCAAACCCTGGACACTGGCAGTGTAACAGCGTTATGCTAACCATGTCACCCTTCCCCTGTACTTACTCCCAAGCACCTTAAAAATATAGCTCCTCGTGCTAGCCATTTTCAGCCCTGGGATAAAGCCTTTCCACCCACATGGCTGATAGAACAGTGATTCTCAGCCTGCAGTCCAGGGATTTGCTATAGGTAGCAAAGACAAATAAACAAGGAACGTCTTAACCATATAACCATTTACGGAGCGGAAACAGGCCATGTTGGCCTTTCAAGTCCGCACCGGTTCACTGATTTTGTGCGCCCTCTTCAGGCATTGGTCCCGGTGGATCTTCATTCAATAACGATGGGCGAATTCAATGCAGGTGGAATCTTATTGAAATTGAAAGCAAGATTGTTGTCCTGACACCACACAACCAGATTCTTGATCTCTATCCTGCTTTCTGACAGAATTTTCCAACTGAAACTAAGCAAAAATCCGGTCTGGAAAGTTGCTTGCCAGCCCTCCCAAGCCCAATCGATGGTCTGCGGGTTTGTTACAGGGGTTCGTAGTAAGCAAAAGCATTCTCAAGGTTGGTCGTGGGGGAAGAAAGTTTGATGACCTGTGGGCTGGAACATGAGGGATGCATCATTTGCCTCTCCCTGCTGTTTATTATTGACCAGCTGTCATCAGAGTTGAGCCCACATCTCTTCTAAGAATTAAAGTGTCGGGGATTATGCAGGGACCGCTTGGAGCATGCACTGAAGGCACCACCCTCAAGGTATTTAGAAACTATCTAGATAATCACTTAATCAATGGAAGAGTTGGGGACTAGGGCTGACCCATAAAGATCCTGATCCCATGCAGTGCCACATTAGGAAGGTCCTTCTCCCACCCTGCCCTCAGAGGTTATGCTTCCACAAGAGGAACAATTTTGGATTTGCTATATACTTCACTGAATGATTAGATCATGAAAGGAGGCCTGCTTTTAAGATACTTAGAAATGAGCCAAAGTTTTACAGTGCAGAAACAGGCTCCCCAACCCAACTTGTCCATGCTGGTCAAGTTGTTCCCCCTGAGCAGGTCCTATTTACCTGCATTCTGCCCGCACATTTCTAAACCTTTCCTATCCTGGACCAGTCTAAATGTCCTTTAAATGTTACAATTGTACCAGGCTCTACCACTTTCCTGGGTGCTTGTTCCATACACACACCAGGGACTTGGATAGGAAAGATTCAGAGGGATGTGGGCAAATGGAATTCATTCAGGTAGTCCACCTGGTAAACATGAACAAGTTGGGCCAAGGGCTCTGGGGGGAGGGAAAACAGCCCAGTTAGGCTGATAGATCTTACCTTTTGCAAATTCATTCCTTTCAGATCTGATCCATCTTCTGTCTCAACCCCATCCCTGAATCTGACCAGCTCAATCAACCCTAACCTCTTTCTTCAGACAATTAGATAGCATCATACTTTCCATCCAATAGCTTCCATCTGCCTTTCCTGCACTTTGCCAAAGTAGAAAACTTAAGCATTTCCAGCAGTGATGATAATTAGCAATGTGCTGGGACAAAGCTTTTTAAACCACTCGCCGAGATGCAATTACTGACCAAACTGTGTAGCGTGCTGCCCAAGCATTTGTTTCTGCGATATATTATTTGTAAACGAGACTGAACTGTTCAATGTGTGTCAGCATCTACATAATTGCTGGCTGAAGTTTTCAGAACTAGCACATCTGTCAATGACCTGGCTGATTGCTCCACACACACACACACACACACACACACACACACACACACACACACACACACACACACACACACACACACACACACACACACACACACACACACACACACACACACAGGTGCTTGTGAGGTCTATTTACGATTCTTTCATTATCTTCTCCAGAAAGATCATTACTTTATGAGAGAGTATGTGTGGAATGGACACTAAAATTCTTGCCTGAAGCCAGATGTGATATCTGCATCGATCAGGCAAAACGCACCCAGCGAGGACAGAAATGTATCAACTCAACTTGCGATATTTATTCCATTTGTGACACAGTGGGAGAGTGTAGCCTGGAATCTGGAAGAAAAGGGACATTAAAGGGTTCAAGAATCCAGCATGATCCTGACAGAAGGATTAAGGAACTGAATGATCTGCTTCTCTCATTCATAATAGCCCACAACCTCCCCATCTCTTCATTCATACAGAGCGTCGTGAACACAGGTCAGACCATCTCCCAAACCCCACTTCATTTACACTTACAGCTGCCTTGGAAAAAAGGCCAATATATTAAAAGACTCTGGCTACTCTCTCTTTTCCCTCCTCTTGTCAGGAGAGGTTAAACACTGCCAGATTCAAGAACAGTTGACTCCTGAACAAACCTCACACCCGCAACATTGCCTTTGTTCTTTTCTAACTGATATCTCTGTAACTCTACCCTCTGCGCGATGTTTTCATTGTTGAACTAAATACGAGCTGACTGGCTTGACTGCTCGCAGAACAAACCTTCTCACTCAACCTCAGTGCCCATGACAGTAACTTTGAACTTGTTAAAAGTAATGTTAGGATACTGAATAGGTTGGGATAAAGGGCCATGTAGTTTTTAAAAATCACATTGTACAACATTGACATGGTTTGCAAGTTCAGTATAGATTGTAATCATGTTACACATCAATATTTAAATAACATTTTGATACATGAATATGGTTTCATAAAATAAATATATACTGAAGTAACCTATATAACATGCAGATTTACACATCTATTTACAACAGTATATCTAGATTACTCTGACTTTATTGCTTTTGTTATACTCTTCATATCACTTCTGAAGAGAACCTCTCATCACACATGCATATTCTAGTCCAGTGGTTCTCAACCTTTTTCTTTCCACTCACATCCCACTTTAAGTAATCCCTATGCCATAGGTGCTCTGTGATTAGCAAGGGATTGCTTAAGGTGGGACGTGAATGGAGAGAAAAAGTTTGAATCGTACCTCATTGACTCGTCATGTGCACCGTTTCAGAACTCTAAAGGAAATGGGCCAATGACAATTTTTCTCAAGCAAAATATTTCAGTAACAATTGGGTCTAGAGCAGTGATTCTCAACCTTCCCTTCCCACTCACACACCACCTGAAGCAACCCTTTACTCATCACAGAGCACTTAAGGCATAAGGATTACTTAAAGTGGGATGTGAGTGGAAAGAAAAAGGTGGAGAACCACTGGTCTAGTCCTCCGAGTTGGTCGTACAGCATTGAAATAGATGTTCTTGCCCAGAGAAACACGAGAGGGACACAGGAGGCAGCAGACGCTGCAATGTGGACCCAGAATCCACCCGCTGAAGGTTCCGTCCCAAAACGTTGACCATTCTTTTCCTCCCACTGATGCCACATGATCTTGCTGCCTCTGTAGTTCTACTTCAAAGAAGCTAATATTAACACAGGCTGCTTTGCAAACTCACACTTGCTGACAATTTAAACGCCTTCTACATGGGATTCTTTTGTCATTGAAATTGAATTGTTCAATATTAATAATAAGCATGATTACACATCTGTGAGAAATTCTAGCTGCAATTGTGAAAGAGATCTAATCTGTTTATTCTGATGCCATTATTAGAAACAATAGATGGAAGACTCACATTTGAAATATTAGAGCTTTCACTCATATCCCAGAGCACAAATTCAATAACCTTTTTCAATCTATGACTGAAATTTGCAAGCTAGTGATGTGTTTTTGCAATCTCTGAGATATTGAATTTATAACTACTGCAATATGATTAACACCCACTTTCTTGGCCAAAAAAAACCCCAAAGTACTACTTATTCATATATCCTACTTTAGAAATACTACAATAAATTGACCTACATCCTTGTGATGCGATGATGTTCAGTGCAATTTGCTTAGTTTAGGCTATTGATGTAATGATTATCACCTGCTGATCAAAGTTGCAACTAACACCTTATTTCAAGGAAGTTGGTACCAGTGCATGCTGGTTGGAGCAAAACAAGTTAGTTTCTTCTGTATATAATTGTATTGGGAAGGGCTGTGGCTGTCATGTGGCTAGTCAGAGGACACACCAGCTGCCAATCAAGGTTTGGTTCCGCCCCACCCATTAGTGCACACCTTGCTGTTGGATCCATGGACTGGACTCTGCAGCCTGCCTGTACTTGGCCTTGGGCCATTGGCTGTTGTAATTGGATTAACCCTCCTGGCTCAGAGCCATTGATCCTTGCTGGACCCTCCAGCTCTATAAAGGTGCCACGTGCTCTTTGTTTTCTCTCTCTTTGCCAGCTTGGGACCACCCTGCTTCAGTTCAGGCATAGCTAGAAATGTGGAAGGCTGCTGGAAAAACTGTTGGTAAGATGTGCACTGTAAAAAGGGTTGGGCGTGTTTAATTAATTTCCCTTGTAGGATAGAGCCGTGCCTGCACTGAGTCGAGGAGCGGTGGGGCATTGTAGTGATTTTTCCTGATCATTTGTATGTACCAGTTCATTGTGCGTGTTGTGTGCTCTGCTTCAGTTGCCTTCTGTAAATAAAATCCTTCCCTACATCAAAACGGTGTTCAGAGTCCTTGCCTTTGAGACCTACCAAACCGGTTTCCTCACTCACAACAATTGGCGCTGCGAGCAGGGTCTCAGGGGTCTTGGCTGGACACAGGTGTGGGGAAATATTTTGGAACAAGGGGAAAAAAGATAGTGCTGGCCCCAAAGACAGAATCTCCAGGTGGGTCAATGATAGTGAGGGCTTTGGGAGTCTGGCCAGCATGCTGGCAAGTTTCAGCAGGCCTGTGGATTGGTCCGAAAGGCTGGACCCTCACGGAGAAGGATAGGCCACCATGTGCTCGCCCTCTTAACAAAGTCGGGATTTCCTAAAGTGAGGGGTAGTCAGAGGGGAGCCTACTGGCTGTTGGTATCACTATTGAGACGCCAGGTAGGGATCACACAGCAGCTGATAATACAAGCTGCAGATCCAGGACAGGGAGACAGAAGTCCTGGATCGAACCTACGGTGGAGATCGGACGACCTCGAGTGACCAGAGGCATGGAGGTTGCCTGCCGACTGATGCAGCTGCAGCAGGCTCAGGCAGCTCGCTGGTTGGGCAAAGTTAGAGCCTTGCTCCGGCGAGGCGAGCAGCCAAATGCTTGGCTAGGGGATGGGGACATCTGGATGGAGAGTGAAGAGGGAACCAGGGGCCCGACACAACTTCCCACCACTGAGCCCTCAAGCCCGACCTGTCACCACGCGGTCCTCCGTGGAGGAGAGGGGACTAATGAGGAGGGGATGGCAGGTACACGTAGCAGGGGAGCCTCCAAGAGCGCTGAGACGCAGGACTGGTCACCCAGCTGGCGGACCGCTACCGCCAGCGACCAGGTGAGCATCTTGGCGCCTGGCTCCTCAGACAGTGGGACGAGGGGGGTCAGAGTATAGCCCTCTCCCATCAGGAGGCCAGTGCCTTGGGGAGTATTTCTGTGTCCTCAACCATTAACAACACACTGCGGGGACCACAGGAGGGAATCCGCAGTGGATCATCCCTGTGGGAGTGTGTAATGGCAGGCATACGGACCCGGTACCCCACTCAGCTGAAATGGAACCTTTGGGGGAGACCCCAGTGGACCACGGTGAAGGAAGGTTCCTGGGTCATCAGGGAGTGGGCACTTATTAATGGGATCTATGAGGGGGCCACTGACCAAGGGTTCATTGAAAACTCAAGGGTGACTGGAGCACTCGCCGGGCACCTCATGACCACTGCTGCCCTCGACCTCAGGGTGATCATTCTGCCACTCATGGGGACCACCAAGAGGAGAACGGTGCGGGATGCCATCATTCTGGAGGGGCTGGAATACCTGCCACGGGAGGCATCTGTGCTACTCTACAGCGCCGAGGCCAGACCCCAGAACCCCACTACCCCGCAGGCGGCTCTACTTCGACCCCACTACCATCGATGGGATCCCCACCGCTGCCCTATATTCATTCTGGAAGGAGCTGTGTAAAGGGGGACACAGGCGGGGGAAGGCGAGTGGCTGCCCCGCCGGCAAGCGGGATGTTATCACCCTCTTGGAAGGGCTAGAACTCATGAAATGGGGGGCACACACTCAGGTCCATAGGGGAGCAGTGAGGACTAGAAATAAATTCCTTCCCCGTTTTACACGCAGGCAGCTGTTTGTGGATCTGCTATGCACAGGGGTGGACCATGCCGGCACAGATGGGATCCTGACCTCTGCCATTTATCCTCTGTGGAAAGAGCTTTGTGGGGGAGAAAAGGCCAGGGGAAAACCTACAACCACCCTGGGATAAAACCTAGAGCTGCCCCGACACTGACACTATCTCTGCTCCTCCCCCCATTGGAAACAGTCTCCCCTGCTCTCAAGGCTGAGCTCAGAGACCTGCTGAGACAGGAACTGTCCTATCTGTGCCAGCAGGAATCCTTACCCCTGGGGTGGCAGAACCCAATCCCCCCTCCTATAGGATGAAGGGCAGGGCCCTTGGCACATTTGTTTCATTGTCCACTCCTGCCCGGGGGATCTGAGACCACATATTCCTGTAACAGTCTTAATGGTGCCTTTCCCTGAATGCATTCTAGGGACCAATGTTTTAAAGGAACAGTCCCTTGATACTAACAGGGACAAGGTTACATTCAGGTTTGCTAGGGCTACAATTGTAAATGGGACAGGCAAAGGGGAACCAGTTGTTGTCCCCCTTCCCTCCAAGATTATCTGTAGCCCACAGTTCAGATCCTGCAACAAAAATGCTTTTCCATTCCTCTCCATTTCAACTCACAAGAGCAATTTGCAGCTACTTGGGGCAAGAGACAAGACACTTTCCAAGTCACACTCTTTGTCACAGTGTAATCTGCTGTAATGTACAACCTATTCAATCTCTCCCAGAGAGGTGTCAATTGTCCATTATATCATTGTTTTAGAGGCCCTTCACATGTTAATCTCCCTCATGAACCAGGGCAGGCTCATTGATGTTGAGCAGTTCCCCAGCCAGAATGTCCTGTTTCAGGGGATGTAATGGTGCTCAGGTCAAAGAGATATTTCAGGGATTGCCAAGAATGAAACTTTGAAGTTTGCCATCCCCTCAAATAAAACAGACTCCCAGAACCTCGTGGGCCTCCTAAGTTATTGGCAGCAGAACATACCCCACCTTACCATGCTCTTTGAACCACCCTATAGGATCTCCCATAAGAAAGCCACATTCCTATGGGGACCAGAACAACAGGCTGCTTTTGACACAGCAAAGCAAGCTGTTGAACAAGCACTGCCCCTTGCCCCCTGCCTGGCAAGTGTTCCTTTTAAATTACAGATCTCGGCCAGTAAGGCAGGTGCTGAATGGAATTTCCAGCAGAAGATCCAAAGGTGCAGACTCCTGCTCTTCTGGACAAAATCACCACCTGGTGCTGCTGCTCGCTACAACCTATTTGATACCGGGACATCGGCCAACACTTCGCTCATGATTTTGTGACCACCTATTTGGCTCCGAATCATGGGTCCTCTACCGGCATCACCTACGGCTCCTAGAACGCTTCCACCAGCGTTGTCTCCGCTCCATCCTCAACATTCATTGGAGCGCCTTCATCCCTAACATCGAAGTACTCGAGATGGCAGAGGCCGACAGCATCGAATCCACGCTGCTGAAGATCCAACTGCGCTGGGTAGGTCACGTCTCCAGAATGGAGGACCATCGCCTTCCCAAGATCGTGTTATATGGCGAGCTCTCCACTGGCCACTGTGACAGAGGTGCACCAAAGAAAAGGTACAAGGACTGCCTAAAGAAATCTCTTGGTGCCTGCCACATTGACCACTGCCAGTGGGCTGATATCGCCTCAAACCGTGCATCTTGGCGCCTCACAGTTCGGCGGGCAGCAACCTCCTTTGAAGAAGACCGCAAAGCCCACCTCACTGACAAAAGACAAAGGAGGAAAAACCCAACACCCAACCCCAACCAACCAATTTTCCCTTGCAACCGCTGCAACTGTGGCTGCCTGTCCCGCATCGGACTTGTCAGTCACCGACGAGCCTGCAGCAGACGTGGACATACCCCTCCATAAATCTTCATCCGCGAGGCCAAGCCAAAGGGAAAAAAAAGTCATTGATTGTCTCATGATTGGCGAGTGGTGTGACCTCCGAGGGGTGGATTGTATTGGGAAGGGCTATGGCTGTCATGTGACAGCGCTGCCCCAACCTTGTTGGAGGACACACCAGCTGCCAATCAAGGTTTGGGTCCGCCCCACCCATTAGTGCACACCTTGCTGTTGGACACATGTAAATTACCTGGGCTCCACTCTCCAGCCTGCCTGTACTTGGCCTTGGGCCATTGGTTGTTGTAATTAGATTAACCCTCCTGCCACTGAGCTATTGCACCCCTCCCCCAGTAGTTGATGTGGGCTTGTCCCTCCAGCACTATAAAGGTGCCATGTGCCCTTTGTTCTCTCTCTTTGCCAGCTTGGGACCACCCTGCTTCACTCCAGGCCTAGAAATGTGGAAGGGTGCTGGAGAAACTGTTGGTAAGATGTGCACTGTTAAAAGGATTGGAAGCGTTTAATTAGTGTCCCTTGTAGCATCGAGCAGGGCCTGCACTGGGACAAGGGGCGGTGGGGCATCTTAGTGATTTTTCCTGATCATTGTATGTACCAGTTCATTGTGTGTGTGTGTGTGTGTGTGTGTGTGTGTGTGTGTGTGTGTGTGTGTGTGTGTGTGTGTGTGTGTTGCATCAGTTGCCTTCTGTAAATAAAATCCTTCCCTACATCAAAACTGTGTTCAGTGTCCTTGCCTTTGAGACCAACCAAACCCATTTCCTCACTCACAACAATAATCTTAGAACATTG
The DNA here is from genome assembly GCF_036971445.1 of Narcine bancroftii. NCBI lineage: Eukaryota > Metazoa > Chordata > Chondrichthyes > Torpediniformes > Narcinidae > Narcine > Narcine bancroftii. Next base: position 75,821,137 of record NC_091480.1, on the reverse strand, counting down.
ATTCACACCAGCACAGCCTATCCACAACACATCAGAAATGAGATTTTTTTGAAGAAATAGGAAGAGCAGCAGGTGCTGGTCAAACCGCCCCTCGAGCCTGCTTTGCCCTTCAGTGAGTTCATGGCTGACCTGAATTTGGCTCCAATTACTTTCTTGACCCCCCCACCACCAAGTCCTTCACTGCGCTGAAGACAAAAGTTCTATCTCTGCGATGACTTAGATCAAGGACTCTGCCCCCAAAGATCTCTTGAATGGAGAATTGCACAGGCCCACAGCCCGCCAAGTTTCTTTTCTCCAACTTATCCAAAGATATTGCCTCTAGTTCTATATTCCCTTGCCCCGACCACTGGAAGAACACTCAAGATCTTGTGCCATACACAAATGTGCCGGAGAAGTACAGCAGGTCATGCAGCATTCATAGGAGGTAAAGGGCAACCACATTTCAGGCCTGGGCCTTTCATCCAGGGTCACTCAGGATTTTATCCAGCTTTACCTCATACTTCTAAACACCAGAGGATCTCGCCTGAACCTGTCCAGGCTCTCAGTTAACATAAATCTTTTATCCCAGGAATCAATCTTTGTTGTTTCCAAGGCAAGTATATCCTTCTTTAAACAAGTCGGCCAAACCAGCTCTCCATCGAACTGAAAATGGTTGTAGGAACATCAATACACAAACCTTTAACTGTGACCAATCACTTCAGTGTAGGCAGTGGTGGAAGGTTTTTAAATGTTAAGTATAATGAGCTGCAAAGAAGTCCTTGGCAGGAAAACATTGGATAATTACTGATTTCGTGACAACTAGCTGCAAACTCCGAGCTAAACAGCCCTTTGGTACAGATGTACAGGAGTTTAAAAATACTAATCTGAAAAATGAAACAGTAATTAGAATGTGTCTCAGTTTTAGAACATTGTAGTAACCTTCTAAGGGGATGAAATGTCCTTCATTTCAATGAGCAGGCTAGTTTTGTTCAGTGACAAATCACCCCCCCCCCCCCCACCACCACTTCACCTCCCCCAACAAGTCAAGCAACAGATGTTGGGAACTTAATGGACTCCTCTGACAATCATACTCAATGAGCAGGAGAAAAGTTGCCACCAAAGTGCATCTTGAATTGAGTCAGTCCCTGTTGGTGCAGTGGAGAGATGAGTGTGTGCAAAATGTTCATCAACAGACACAAGTTCAACATCTAGAGACCGTAATATGTCCTGGTGGAGTGCGCTGATTTGGACCAATGTATGCAGATCAAAATAAGACTTCACAGCCTTTTGAGAATTGACATTTTGACCACCAGCCACTCTCTTGGTCAAACTCTCTTCCATGAATTAAATGATAAATATTCAGAGGGACACACAAGTGACTCTCGGTAACACCACCACTATTTTGCAGTACAGAGTTTAGACCTCCAGGGAATAAATTGGCAACGTTGCCTTCAGTTCCTTGGGCCCAAGACCTATGTTGATATTCCAATTCAGGGAGATCGTAATCCTTTCGGCTCGTGCTTCCTAATTGATCTACGACCCCTGTACATTTGAAGGGTGGGAGGAAACTGCAGCACCCGGAGAAAACCCAGGACACTGGAGCTGTAAAAGGGTCATGCTAACCGCTGTACTAACCATTTGATTTGAAACTTGCCAGCTTTTGGGGAGGATTGGCAGGGTGGATGCAGAGAGGACATTTCCTCTGGTGGGGGCAACCAGAATGAAGAGGAATGCCTTTAGAGCAGGGCCGCACCTGATTAAAAGGGAGATGGATCATCCATGTCCAGACAGGAAGAGGTAGAATCATTGAATACATTCAGGGCTGGGATTCAGAACTAGAAGGGAAACTCCGGGCTAAAATGGTGAAGCAAGGAGGCAGCGTGGAGGATAGGATCCGATCAGCAATAATCTTAATGAGCTCCTAATCCCATTTCTTACATTCTGATAAGAACTGCTAAGGAAATCTGGAAGCAGTTCATCTTCCAAATTTGAAACTGAAACCCAAATAAGGCAATGACAACCCTTTGCTGGGTGTGAGAATTATATAGAATACACCAACTTTGCATACAGTAATATCACATGATTTGCATCATCCAAAAATAACTCACCTGTTCTTAAATTTAGTCGATAGAACACTGCAGCACACAAAACAGGCCCCTTCGGCCCTTCTAGTCTGTGCCGAACTACTTTTCCGTGTGGTCCCAGTGACCTGCACCATCTATACCCCTCCATACCTCTCCCATCCATGTACCTGTCCAAATTCTTCAAAATGTTAAAATTGAGCCCGCATTCATCACTTCAGCTGGCAGCTCTTTCCACACTCCCATCACTTTCTCCTCATGTCCTTGCTAAACTTTTCCCCTTTCACCCTTAACCCATGTCTTCTGGTTTGTATCGCACCTGCCCTCAGCGGAAAAAGCCGACCTACATTTACTCTGTCTATCCTCCTCATCATTTTAAATACCTCCATCAAATCTCCCCTCATTCTTCTACGCTCTAGGGAATAAAGTCCTAACCTGTTGAACCTTTCCCTGTAACTCAGTTCCTGAAGCCAAGGCTTTGTTTGTTGTTTCAAACTTTGTCTTTGCTGTTGCCAGAACCAGCATCATGTTGAGGCACCCAGCAAACAAAGAGGAGGAGGAGCCTTCCTTCTGGCTGTCCCAGCTAACGCTGGAGATGTGTCCCAATAATGGCTTAAGGTTTAACCTTGCATGGCCTGTGGACAGCGAGTGGAATGGGCAGCCCCAAGGGATGAGATCTCCTCTCCCCTCAAATGAAAACAAAATGGATCGGAGGGAAAAGTCTCCACACAGCGGATGCTGCTGTACAAGATAACTCGTGTTAAAACGACTTCCTGAATTTCTATCTAAACTGTAGATTTTGACCTATACTCACTGTATAAGACTGCCCCCAAGTCTGGCACTTACCGGTGACCAGCGGAATGATGCTGCTGGGCACATTTAATATACTAATTCACTATATTTAAAATGCAAATTACCCATTAAAGGTTTAAATTTTATTAGCATATTTTAAAATATATCACCCATCGGCTCCTTTAACAAGCTGTTTATAGCCTGGACAGAACTGACAGCAGTTGGACTGGGTGGACAAACCCCATGGGGGAGCGTTGAGACTTTGCTGTGAAGTTTCAGATTTTAAAGTTGGCGTACAAGATAACCCTGGTTTTGGGGTGAAATGTTTAATGTTCAAGGATGGTCTTCTACGCAAGCATATACGGGGAATTACAATGTTTAAAAAGGCATCTGGGCAGCTACTGGAATAGGCAAAGAGTAGAGGGATCATGGACCTAATGCAGGTAAGTGGGACTAGCATCAAGGCCAGCATGGACAAGGTCGGCCATTTCTATGCTGTACAACTCTCTGATTCTATCTCTCACCATGAGGCTTAATGTGAAAGTCAAGCAACCACCAAAAGCAGATGGGACTCTTGGAAAATTATGCCTTTAAGGGGATCCAAGGTACAATTTTAATGAAGGCCAGACAGAAGCAAATCCGGAGAAGGTGGCCACCCCATTCTCTTCCACCCTCACTGAATGTCGGTGAGGAGTAATCCCTGGACTTAGGGCAGAATTTGGACCAGCCATAATCAAATTTAATCAAGGAGGTGAAGTATCCAGGGCCGAAGGTTGTGACCTAGCCACAACCCCTAGCCTCTCCTGTTGCACCCATCCTGTTCCTCCAACCACACAGTCGGATTAAATTCTTGACACGAAGCAGGAAGGGTTTACACTTGGTGTGAAAGTGATTGATACTTCCAATTGATTACCACCAACCTGACATTATCACAGAGCGCCAGATAGGCCAACATTTTAACAAGTCAAAAGTTCCAAAAATATTGGAGAAGACGACAAGATTGACGTGAATAAATGGGGCAACTGTGTGCAACTTATTCAGTACACTGGCAAGACAATGGACAAATAGCGAATAGCTTCAGGAACTATCTGGTGCTTGTTAAATGCATCATGTCCTGGGGATGGGCGGACCACAGAGTGAAAGCTGCTGCAAACTGTCCCTGACCATCACTTCAGCAAAGGTCAAGTCAGAGAGTGTTCAACTCTCATCCCACGAGTTGGAGAAGGCCGTGACAAAGTGTGTTTATCGGACCAGGATCACTGTCTGGATTACACTGATCTTCTGCCTTCAGATGTGGTGTGGTGGTGAAGAGAGACAGACAGGACAAGTGAGCTTAATGCAGGTACATTATCTCCTGCATATATTCCATCTGGAGGAAGTGGTGACCGTGCTTCGTGTGGAGGGTAAAAAAAAGTCAGATTTCATTCAGAATGTCTGCTGGCACAACTCCTCTTTTCTTGCCACTGCACACCTTGACAAACCCATTGGTTTCCTCCTGTCTCCCGACACAAATCTGAAAAACACAACGGGGTTTATTCAGCACTTCCGGTATGGAGAAGCCTCACGGGTGCACTCCTGAGTTAGGCTCAGCATCTACCCTGTCACATCAAGGTAATACTCTGCTTGGCCTACCTAGTTAGGATCCCAACCAATCTCCAGCAACTAAACGCAAACCCTCCCTCCAACACCATGACTCAAACAACTCTCACCGCACCCCCCATCGCCCCCAAGTTTGACCCGCCTTCCTCTGCCCATTCGGCTGTGATAGGAGTGTAAAAGAAACTTCTTCGAAGTGTATAAAACATGCAAAATCTTTTCTCCCGCACAATAGAATTGTTCTCAGTGATGGGTCACACACACCACGCTGGCCCACATGAGACAGCACGTTTTCTGGGAATCAAGTCATGAGAATGTTGGTTTTGCAACATGGAACTCAACCACCAGATATGGAATGGTCAAAGATCTGAGAATGAGACAGGAAGAAAATAGATTAGCAGCTGAACAAAAGGGAATTCAAATGCTTTTAAGCAAAGCATACAGAAGCCTGGCTCCTTTGATTCTACAAAGTTTTTCAATCTGTAATCTGGCTGTGAATTTTTATTCATTTTTTTCTCTTCCTTTTGTATCTATTATTTTTTCTTCTCTTAGTGCGGTCATGTTAATTAATATAAATATGCATGTATAATGTGAAAAATGTACCAAAATTCAAGCTCAAAGTAGGGGGTCGCATTATACACGCATATTTACGGCAGGTCAAATCGGGCGGACGAAAGGGGGGGGGGGTCGTATTATACATGGGGGTAAAATTTTTCTCAATTTTTCCCCTCAAAAATGGGGGGTCGCATTATATTTGAAATGCATTATACATCTAATAATTATTGCTTTAATTTTAATTTTTGTGTTTAATCATAATGAGAATTGTCCTTCATTATGTTTTTGGATAATTTTCAGGACTCGCTACAAGTGGGATAAATGTTCACATTCTAGGAGAGATCCAAATGATTGATTAATATAATTGTTTTAATTTTTTAATATTTTCTTTTATTAGTCCTCCCAACCAGTTTCTGCATAGATCTGTTCTTTGATCATTACCTGTGATGTGAGACATGGAAGAAAGCCTCTACTTCCTCAGGAGTTTGCGGAGGAGCTAGTGGAGTTGTTCAAGTGAACCGGTACGGACTTGAAGGGCCGACGTGGCCTGTTTCCGTGCTGTAAACGGTTATATGGTTATATGCATATTTCTTCTTTGGCTTGGCTTCGCGGACGAAGATTTATGGAGGGGTAATGTCCACGTCAGCTGCAGGCTCGTTTGTGGCTGACAAGTCTGATGCGGGACAGGCAGACACGGTTGCAGTGGTTGCAAGGGAAAATTGGTTGGTTGGGGTTGGGTGTTGGGTTTTTCCTCCTTTGTCTTTTGTCAGTGAGGCATATTTACAGTAGATTTAAATTGCTGTTCGTCTGATTAATGGACCTGCGATGCCTCCATACGAGATGTTCACTGGTCTGCACACAAAACAACCTCCATCACTGCATCCTGCATATGTGACCATAAAATATGAACCAGTGGCTTATCCCTGACATATTTCCTTCTCTAGCATATGGTGGTCAACTGGAGTCTTTTCTGTATCTCCCGAGATCTTCTACTCAAGGATTTATGGGAGGATGCTGCTGTCGAGCATGGCTCAGCTCCATTCTCATTTTCAAACATTAACTGACCTGCAGTTCCTTCAAGGGCAACTGCCCTTGCTCTTTGCTGCCTTGGAACGAACTGTTACACTGCCAGACTCTCTCTCCAGGTCGGATGCGCTGAACGAAATTGGCAGGAAAAAATCCCACTCGGTCCCCGATTTTACCCTGAAACAAGGCAGAAGAGAGATGCCCAAAAGGTTCCTTGTGAAGGTCGCACAACACATCAAACAGCAGTTGATCTATTACAGAGAGAGAGAGAGAGAACTACACATGGATTCTCCATTACTGTCCAACACAGCATAGATTGGTCCAATAGCAAAGGCACTTTCTTATCACAGCATTCATGGCATCAACTAAATGAGGCAACCAAGTCTCACCGTGTGAAATTACTTCTCAATAGTAATGACTGGGTGGCAATAGCAATGAATGTGACTGTCTCACAGCTCCAGCACCCTGGGTTTGATCCCGACTTTGGGTGCTGTCTGTGTGATCACCCAACATGGAGTTCCTGTGAGTGCTAGGATTTCAGTTCTCATCCTAAAGACGTGCTGGTGGGTTAATTGGCAAGTTACTTTTGGTAATGGGTAACTGGAAAAGAGCGAGAGAAGCATTGATGGGCACGCCAAAAGTTACAGAGGGAGAATCAAGTGGTCAGGTGGTGGGGCTTCTCTGCTGAGAACTAGCATGGACTGAATGGACCAACAGCCTTCTGCTTACAGAGTCGTTTGAAGGAGGCATCTTTGGCACTCACTGACTTAGTCACCAGTGGCATAGAATTCACCACCTAATTCTGCAGGGGCAGTTCCTGGACACTGGCAACCGATGAATAATCACTCTACATTAGTCCCTCAAAGTGTGTGTCATCTTCAATTAACCCAGGCTCAGTGGATAAAGGTTAAAAGTTACTTTAATTGTCACATGTAATTATATAATAAAATGTGATGTACACGATATAGTTCAACCTTTGTCTGTCAAAGGCCAAAGAGTCGTCATAAGCATTGCCCGGTGCCCCTAACGATAGGAGAAAGAGAAACAAAAGAGAGCCCTTTCAGAGTCACTGAGTGTCCGTGGGTTCGCCTCCAGCGCTACCGCGGCCTCTGCAGCCGCAGTCTCCTGTTCAAACCATTGGCAGCCAGAGCTCCAGGTCCAAACCTCCGACACATTCACGAAGCTTTGGTTGTCATCAGTGGCGTAGCTAAGGGGAGCGACATTTTTCAAAAGTGGCACCTTCCTCCTCCCCGGGTCTGACACCGCTGCAACCCCCCCTCCCCCGCTCTGGTCTGACACTGCCATCACCCCTCCTCTCCCACTCCAGTCTGACACTTCCACCACTGCTACCCACCCCTGCTCTGACGCCGTCCAAAAAAAAAAATCAGTGCGGCTATGCCCCAGGTTCTCATCCGAGTTATTAGTTTCGGCGCCAATCCAATGAGGATAAAAATGTGTAGGGACTATGTCAGTGAGGTAAAGGAGGAGTGCAGCACTACCAGCTGTGGTAAACTGGGAACAAAAATCTGCATCACACATTGAAGAGCGAGGGAATAATTTCTGGTGCTCACGTGAACTGCAGAACAATCAACATCACCAAAATAGATTAAACACGAAAGAATGTAGGGGCTGGAATCTGCAGCAAAGATCTTTGCTCATCCTTTGATGGAGGGCTCAAGCCTGAAATGTCGGTTATGGCAACTTTACCTTTGCCACATGAAGTACACTGCGTTTCTTCAACAATGTATTTTTACTGCAGCAAAAACAAACTGGTTTTAGGACTAATCCAGGGTCTCGACCTGAAATGTCGATCATCCTGTGTCTCCACAGATGCTGCTTTGCCACTCTGAATTTCTGCAGCAGGTTTGTTCTCTGCTCATTGGAATAAATTATGCAGAGAGGATCAGAACCTTTGGAGTGGGAGCACATTGTGTGAAAAAAAAATCAAACTAGGGTTACAACAGCGATTGCACAAAATGCTGAAAATACGGAGCCCGTCAGGCTTCTCCTTGAGATCCAGAGTCAAAGAGTTAACATTACAGGTCAACAATTAACCTGAACTTTAAAATGGTTTCTCCCTCCATAGTTGCTGCCTAACCTATTGAGTATTCTCCATTGTTTTTCATTTTATTTTCAGCAGTTTCAGGTCATCTCAGCACCCCAGGGAATAATGGCACCATGCAAACACCAGCTGATGGGCGGGGACAGAACAATTAAAAAAAAAATTGGACATACAGCACAGTAACTGGCCATTTCGGCCCACGAGTCTATGCTGCCCAATTCACACCCCATTAATGCTGCCCAATTCACACCCCATTAATGCTGCCCAATTCACACCCCATTAATGCTGCCCAATTCACACCCCATTAATGCTGCCCAATTCACACCCCATTAATGCTGCCCAATTCACACCCCATTAATGCTGCCCAATTCACACCCCACTCGGCGACTCTGCGGGAACTCTCTCTCTAGTGTTTCTCTTTCTGTAAGAGGCACCGGGTGACACTAATGATGACTCTGGCAGGCAGAAGGCTATTTCGTGTAATATAACATGTTCAATGCTATTACAGGACAATAAAGAAATCTTCAATGAACTCTTACATATTTCAACCATAGGGAAAAAAATCCATTGGCATCCTCACCCTCTTCCTGGCATTAGACGTTGACTGATGCTTTTTGACTAAAAAACTTGGTCAGATTGATATGTGACTACAGCCAAATGACCAGGCACATGATTTAGCAGCTCACTACATTTGACTTTTATGCACACTGGTAGAATATGAAGTGATTTAAAAACTGTTACATGTATGAGTGGGTTTGGAGAATACCAGCCCTTCCTGATTCAGATGCATCAAAGTACGAGCACTCAGTGGAAGGACTCCCCAAAACCATCTCGGGGAGAATGGGAATGCGGAATAAATGCTGAGCTCGAAAGTGACATCACATCTCCATGGAGGCAAGGATCAACTTTAGTCGTCCATTAAACTCAGAATCAGGGCATGTGCCTTTGGTAGCATGGCCTGGGTGGTGGGGGTCCTTAAATATAGAGGCTGCTTTCTTAAGACGCAACCTCTTGTAGATGGTGCTCGTGATGTTGTAGGACAAGTTAACAACCCTCTGGAGTTTATTCTTGTCCTGAGCTTTTGCAGCTCCAAACTAGACAATGATACGACCAGCCAGAATGTTCTCCACAGTACACCTGTAGAGGTCCTCGAGAGTCTTCGGTGACATCCTGAATCTCCTCAGACACCTCACCAAGTCTAGCCGCTGACGAGCCTTCTTGGTGATTGCATCAACATGGAGGCTCCACGACAGTTCCTCGGAGATGTTGACAACCAGGAACTTGAAGTCCTTGACCCTCTCCACTGCTCAGTCCTCATCGAGGACTGGGTCGTGTTCTCCTGACTGCCTCCTGAAGTCCACAATCATCTCCTTGGTTTTGCTAATGGCGACAAATTTTTTTTATAAAAGTCGTTGCTTTATTTATACATCAGAACTTGTAGGCTACGTTAAGGAAATGATCCAGCAATAAAATGGCTGTTTAGATCCATAAAACTAACACCATCTTCCTTATTCCTCTACTGGCTTGTTTGTGCAGAAGCTCCTGAATATTTATTGAAAAGGCTGACAGCTTAATTTGAGAATAAGCCATCTGATATTTACCTTCCACCAGTCTTCATTGGAGTCATCCGTGACCACAATCCTGTCTCCTTGCCTGATAAAATAATAACGAGATTATTAAAAGATGCCTCAAGCTGGTGCAGCTTCATATTCACTTCAAATCTTCCAGAAATGATGCACATTGCCAGGCTGTTAAAATAATTGGGCAGGGCACCTGGCTTTTCATTCAAGGTGTCAGTGTTAACACATTGGTGGGTTGGGAAGCAGACATCTACACGGGCCAACATACTGGCACCTTTTGGGACAATTCCGTCATCAGTCCCATTCACCCACATTTTCCCCACTCTCTCTCTCTCTCTCAAACCTTTTTACTCCCAATTAGGAGCCATCGATCACTTCAGTTTTTATCTCTACCCCCAATGGAAAATGGATTACCAATGTCTGTATTAAAAGTATTCATTCGCCTCCCCCCACTCCCCACTCCCATTATATGCCCGTCTCACATTTGAAATAACTTTAAAAAGGGAGGTTTTTTTTTCAGGATTTGGAAAGGTCAGCAGTTACAGCTCCTCCAAAATTCCCCTTGAACTGTGGCATGTTAGGCCAAAGCAGAGCTCAGCCACATTGGAGTCACCAGCCATGGATATTAGTGAACCCAGTAGGACCATTTGTTTTCTTTTGAATCTGAGATTATTAACCAAACTTGAATTCGACAGCAGGATTTCAACTCTGGTTTCTGGATTGTTACTCGAGGTCTCTGGACTATTAATCCAAACATTTAACTGCACTGTGACAACCACAGAGAGTTTGAGTTCATTAGTGGAGAGACTAATAGTCTTTTTTACACTGTGAACATTTTTCTGCATCTGGAGTCTCTTGTAAAAAGTTTCTTTGGCCGGCTAGCAGCAGTTCCCTAATGGCTGGTGAACACCCATTTCCCCCATTCAAACCAATTTTTGCACTCTTGTCCTCTTTCAAGAGGAGGCCATTCAGCCCATTGGATCCATGTTGGAGAGCATTTCCTCTCTATTTCCCTCAAGCCCTGCAACTTTTCTCATCGTTCTTAAAAACTCCACTTCAATTCTTTGACACTTACCTGCACAGCAGTCAACATCTTTGGGAAATGGAGTGGAACTAGAGTACCTGTGGGAAACCCGCGTGGCCACAGGAGGAGCATGCAAACTCCACACCTGGGATGTGGATCAAACCAAGCTCCCTGGAGCCAAAAGGCAGCAGCACTAACTGCTGCACTAGATTTTGGTCTTTAGTTGTTGGAGAAATTGCAAAGATTTACGGGAAAATTAAACAAACACCCGCAGTCACAGAATACACAGAAAACTTAAATAAACTGGAGAACCATGGGTCTGGCACAAATGAGGAAATAAAGTTAATTAATATTAGTTTCAAATAAAACTTAAAATAGCAGATGCTTTTGATAGCTACTTCCAAATTTTTTTTATATAGGTTCTGGAATAGTTCAGATTGGAGAGCTTCAATCCTGATCCCACTCTCAAATATGAAGAGGAGAGATCTGTTACCTTGACACCAGTAGTTAAAATCTAAGATAAAGGAGGTCATATCAAGACCATTGGAAGGTAATAATATGAGTGAATAGAGCCAACAAGGATTTATGTAAAGGAAAATATAAATTTCCCTTCATAAGCTCTTGCTTGGTTGGCTTTCTAGATTTATTTAGATTATGAAAGAGATATGGCAGAACTAAAGGACTTGGTGCATTTGAGATTTAGAAACAAAGTTCAGAGTACATCACATACAACCCCGAGATTCTTTTTCCTGCAAGCCAATTTTGCCGAGGTTGGAAAACCAGATTAAAGCACAGGGAATTGAGCTTAAAGTACTGGTATGGAGAGCAATTTGGTTAACAGATAGAAAACAAAGGAGTAAGTGGATCCTTCTTAGGCTGCCAATGCGTCCTGACCTCAATACGAATGGATGCTTGTTGAATGAAATATGACTGAACAAAAATGGGCTGATGTGCCATATGTATTCTTTTTAGTTTTGAGAAACTTGAAATTGACTGGGAACTGAAGAATCTGCTATCATAGATTCCCAACAAACAGAGCCAAGGTCATAGCTTACTCGTTTGATTTCTTGACCAAAATTCTATGGTAAGCTGCATGCGGAATTCGCGAGTCTTTAAACAGGTCTTCATAAGATGCTGATAAGCTCAGAATGACTCGCAGAGACCGCAAAAGCAGCACAGCACAGGCACAAGATCCATTCCTTCAGGCACCCTCTGTCGTAGCAAACAATCATCTGCTCACCACCCCCCCCCGCCTCATCGGTTACTTCAGAACCCACAAAATGGGAATGGAAGCAGTAATCTTCAATGGCAATGACTAATGGCTTGGTCAAAACAATGTGGGCAACGTAGCTGTCCAAGTTAGACCCAAAATAATAAATAACAAAGCACATGTCACCTAGTTAGCTCCAGTTACCACGAGATAAGATGGCTATAGCATTTCATAATAGATCGTGTTATGTCTTGGTAACTGGGAACAAATAATTTCTACGACAGGCTTCAGAAATGATTGACCGTTGCAAGACAGAGAGTGGCACATCACACATGATGTAATCCGTTAACTACCTGCCTTTGACTCATGACATTGGCAGAGCAGGAGTCAAAGACCAGGGACAATGGTCAAGGACTCAACTGGTAGGTCGCTACAAAGGCAAGGTCTGGATAGTGAGAATAGAACAGGGATGTCTTATGAGAACACGCCCTCACCGTGTGCAGCTTTGGTCTCCTCAACTGAAGAGGCATCTTCTTGCTTTTGAGGAAAGCATGGTGAAGGTTCATTGGACTGATTTTTAAGATGGCAAGACAGATTTAGGTTTAGATTAGATTTATTTTCAGAGTATAAACATTTCATCACAGACAACCTCGAGATTATTTTTCCCTGCACAAAAAAAAATCTGTACACAAATGTACACATGTAAACAAACTGACTGAATAAAAAGAGCACAGGTAAGAGTCCTTAAATGAGTCCCTGATTGAGTTTGTCATTGAGAAGTCTGACGGTGGAGGGGTTGCAGCTGTTCCTGCACCCGGTGGTGCGAGTCTTGTGGCACCTACACCTCTTTCCCGATAGCCGCAGCAAGAACAGGAGGATGTGGATCCTTGATGATTGCTTCTGCTCCCCGATGGCAGTGCTCCCTGCAGCTGTCCTTGATGGCGGGGACTGTCTTGCCTGTGATGCCCTGGGCTGTGTCCGCTACCTTTAGGAGAGCTTTACGCTCAGGGGTCTTGGTGTTCCCAGTTCAGACCGTGATGCAGCCGGTCAGCACACTTTCCGCCACACCTCTGTAGAAATCTGCCACTGGTCTTCGATGTCATCCCTCTGAATACATTCTGAAACCATGCACTCTGTGGCAACTTGCCTTCCTGTTGGAGCAAGGGCTTTTAGAAATTAAAAAAAAATGGCTAAGCTGCAGAATTCCTAGTTTGGATTCGAAAGTGTGCTGAGTTTATGAGTATAACACCATGATATTTCTTGACTCTGTCCTCACAAGGAGGGACGGTTTCAGTCACTCTGGGATAATAATAATTGCTCCTGGGATGTTTACAAGGCACTAGCATAACAAGATCTCGATTAGAGAAACAAGTGACTGCAAGTTTACCTAACATTCTTCAGGAATTCAATTGAAACAGGGAGTCAGTGTAGCTACAGAGCCAATTACCTGCACCATCCAAAGCCTGGGTAATGAGGAAATTGAACGGGTATTTTCATATTACTCCTCCCAACTGTTTGCCATTTCATTACAAAATGAAGCTGAAAGGTTTACTTACTGTAGCCCCAGGTCGTTTTGCTCTTGCGGTACAAACTTGTAGAGTGCAACGTACGTGTGCATCTGCATCATGTCTTTCCGGACAGAGGGCTTCCTGACCTGTAGGGCAGGCAGAAGGCGAGCCTTCAAACAGATGACAAGATGGATCATTTCTCTTTCACCCAATTTCTCTTTCTTGGATGCTTCCCGACCTGCTGAATTTGTGATTTTAACGTGGGAATAGTATTGACACAGTACTTCTCTGGGAGGACCTCCTTCAGCTCCACAGCACATTTCTACACAGTGCCCACTGTTGAAAAGCATGAAACATGCCCGCTCCAAACACGAACCAATGACATTTTAGGTGATTTCCGACACAGTTCCATGTTTGGCTTTGCCTTTTTTCGGCACAATCAGATAAGGGGGGGGCGTGTGTGTGGAATGGTGGAGTTCAGTGGGACAAGGCAGAAAATAGTTCAGCACACACTATAAGGGCTGAAGGGAATTTTCTGTGCTGTAATATTCTATGGTTTTATCACCTACTAAAAATCAAATCCAAATCTTTCCAATAATCTCTCCTTTATGCAGCTCCTTAAACCCCCCCACCTACTTTGGCCAAGTTCTCACTCTTCTGTCCTAACTAATGCTTGAATGAACAAAGGTTATAGCTATATACACAAGTACAATGTACAGATGCAATAAAAGTCTTGCTTGCTGCAATTTCCCAGATACATAAATGACACTAACAGCATTTTCAATACAATTAGAGGGGAAAGAACTTCACTTCACGACTGCACATCCTGAGATCGAAGTGGGCAAGGCTAAAGGCCACTATTATGTCAACCTCTATCGAGAGCATCTTGGCCGGCTGCATCACTGTGTGGTACAGTTGCTACAGAGAAATGGATTGGAGGTCAATCCACAGGACCATAAGAGTGGCAGAGAGGAGCACTGGAGTCTCCCCCACCCCCCCAATCAAAATGATCAACCAGGATCATTGAGGACCCCTTTCACCCTGCACACAGCATCTTTTAGCTGTTCCCGTTGGGAAAGAGATCCAGGAGGATCAGAGCCAGCACCATTAGGATGAGGAACAGCTTCTTCCCACAGGCAGCGAGAATACTGAACGACCAAAGGAATTGCTCCTACTAACTACTCGAGAATCTCATATTTGTGAAACAATATTTATTTATTTATATGAATACTTGTCCTGCATATGTATTATTTGTCTGTGTGTGTGTAATATCTGGTTTGTGTGTCTGCGTATATTGCACTGAGGACTAGACAACGTTGTTTCGTCAAGTTGTGCTTGTGTAATCAGATGACAATAAACTTAACTTGAAAATAATAAATAAATTTAGACATACAGCATGGTAACAGGCCCTTTCGGCCGACGAACCCGTTCTGCCCAAATACTCCCAATTGACTGACAACCCCAGGTATGTTTTGAACGGTGGGAGGAAACTGGACCCCTGGGGAAAGCCCACAAGGACACAGGGAGAACGTACAAACTCCTTACAGACAGTGCTGGATTTGCACCCCAGTCCTGATTACTGGCGCTGTAACAAAAAAAACAGAAACTGACAAAAAGGAAGAGAAAAAAAATTGCATTTGGCCTTTAGTGCAAAACTGAGCTGTTTCAGGAGTGCAGACAGATCTTTGGTGGTCTTGAAGTTAGGCTCAGGGCAGGACAGGGAGGCTGAAGAGCCTGATAAGTGTTGATTTAAAAAAAACCACATTCTTGAGCCTATAGAGGTTCAGGCTTCTGTATGACTGCTTGAAAGTAGTAGGGAGAAGAGGGGTGGCCAGGGGAAGCAAGTCTTTTCTGGTGTCCATGTCTGACATTTTCTGTTTGTATTTGACATTTCTTCTGCATGAGAAATTGAGAAAATTGGGGACAATTTTCTCACATCAGCCGCTGCTAGATGCCCATGTTCATTTTAAGCTCCATTAATTTTTCTACTGACAATTGTACTCTGTTTTGCTTACAATAACATTCTGCTTCGATTCTACAACCAGATGAAGCAGCAGAGAGTTTCATCATCAAATCAATGCAATTACTGCTTCTCCCCTAATCTGACTGGTGATGATGCTGTTCGAGAAATTTAATTACTTGGGTGTTCAAGCCTGTTTGTAGCAGGCTCGTGGTTATGCACCATGAAGTCTTGCGAAATGCAGTCTTTAACATAGATCAAAGGTGCCGAAACTCACTTCCTGATGAACCAGATAAAGATTTGTACATTAATGATGCAATAATATACAATTAAATGAGGGAAAATTTTCTTCACCCAGGATTATTAGAAGATTGCAGCCAGAAACAGGCCCTTCTAGCATGTGCCAAACTATAATTCTGCCTATTTCCACTGACCTGCACCCAGTCCATAGACCTCCATACTCCTCCAATCCTTTCTCTGACCGTAAGGGGCAATTTTTAAAAAGATTTAGACCTACAGGACTGTAACAGGCCAAATTCAGCCCTACAAGTCCGTGCTGCCCAATTTACACCCTATTAACCTACACCCTGGTACGTTTTTGAAGGATGGGAGAAAAACCGGGTCCCCGGAGAAAACCCACGGAGACACGGGCAAAATGTACAAACTCTTTACAGACAGCGTGGGTTTTGAACCCAGGTCCGCTGTAAAGGTGTTGTGCTAACCACTGCGTCAATTGTGCCACCCTATGCTAATGGAAAATCTTTGTCTGCTTTATTGCAGACTAAACACAATTTGGTGTATTATGACATTTCTGTTTTATTACATGACAATAAAGAGTCTCTGACCTAAGAAATCAACGGGGACGCGAAAGGGCAGAAAAATTGTGTTGTTGTGAAGTTCAGGTTTATTCACCCAGAATAGTAAAGCAAACTTTGAAGGGTAATATGGTGTGCTCCAACTTCACTTGTGTTCCAATTCCTGCTCTCAGCCCAAGCACTGTAAGAATGTGACTGAGGGGTTCTCTATTTCTACTAGGGAGTGAACAGGCCTACACAGACGCAGTTTTTAAGAGTCAGATTGCTTATTTAAAATAACGAAGATAAAGGCACAGAATCCCAGTTTGTACTCCCACACACCACTCCTTGGTGTGACATTGACAACCAGAGGCAAAATGATGTTAAGATGGTAGATTTTCCTTTTGGGAATGGAGGGATAGAAATGACTGTTTTCATCTCCCTTTTTCTGTTTTGCCCAGAGGTTGATTGGAAGGTGTAGCGCTCTCGTTTGCCTGCAGCAATGGAAACACTATCATTTTCACCCACTCTGTCTCACCCATAAAATCAATGGCTTCACCATGAGTGACAAAATTGCTACCTTTTTAGATCAAGCTGGTGATGGGGATTGTCAAATACATCATCTGAGTATTTAAGCCTGTCACTCAGGTCCTGTGAAGTCTCAAGAGTCCATACATTGATCAGAAGTCTGAGGGTCTCACCTACTAATAAGGGGGTACTCTTGGTGCACTGACAGCAGGCAGAAGGCAATTTTGTGTAATATTACGTGTTCTGTACTAATACGTGACAACAAAGGAATCTTGAATCTTCAAGTAAAGGAAATTCATTGGCTTAAGAACGTGGAGCCAAGGTTGACAACACCCCTCTGTATTTTACTCATGAGAAGCCACTCAGGTATAATGTGTGCCTTCCACATCATCAGCTGCCTTGCTGGATGCCATTTACCTGCCCAATGGCTCTGCCCTGCCTTCAACTTAAATTTTACATTTAGGCCTACAACACAGTAACAGGCCCTTTCCCCTACACCTCCCACTCCGCCCCCTCCCCCCAAGGCAGTGGGTTCAGACAACCCTTGGTGAAAAATTTCTTCAAAGGCTCTCAAAATGTTTTTCCCCTTACCCAAGGCTTTGTGACATCTCTTAAGGCTTCCAACTATCCACCGTTAGAACATAGAACATTACAGCCCTTCGGCCAACAATGTTGTGCCAACCTATATGAACCTACTCAAAAAAATGTAATTTTCCCTACCTCGTAACCCTCTATTTTTCTTTCATCCATGCGCCCAAGAGTGTTTTTAATGTCCCTGTTGTACCAGCCTCCTCCACCACCCCGGCAAGGCATTCCAGGCACCCACTGCTCTCTGTGAAAAAAAAACTTGCGCCTGACATCTCCCCTAAACTTTTCTCCCCTAGCTTTGTGAATATGTCCTCTGGTGTTTGCTATCTTGCCCTGGGGAAAACGTGCTGGCTGTCCACCCGAGCCATGTGGTGAATTCGGGCTCAATTTTAACACTTAAGAAACATTTGGACAGGTACCTGGATCTGGATGAGAGGGGTATGGAGGGACATGGAATGGGGACAGGTCAGTGAGACTAAGCAGAAATATAGTTTGCCACAGACTGGAAGGACCACAGGGCATTTTTTTTTTGTGCTGTAATGTTCTATGGTTCGATGTGTGCAGCCTTATTTGCAACCCTTATATCGTAGGCTTCTATTCTATGAATCTTCATCCCTCTTTTTTTCTCGAGTCACAGCTTCCTTCATTCTTTCTCAATGGTCCCCACCATTTGCCAAGGAGCCAGGTGTCTCGTCGTGCTCACTGCGCCATCAACCACCAGCACTCCGACTAGCTGTTGAGCAATAAACCCTGGGTCCAAAAATCCAGGTAAAACATTCCAACCCGTAAAAACCAGCATGAGACTTCCAGCGCAGGTAATTGTGGAGTTTATAAACAAGCAAAAGGAAGACCCAGACACAAATTTATTGGTTATAACTTGAATTGCGAGCAAATTGTCCCCTGGACAGATGACATTAGGCCTGTGTGTTTTCAGTGTGTTGCTCTAATTAGGAGCAAGATGAAAAGATCTTACTGACGTGCTCAGCAGTTAATGAACTCATTTGTGTGTTCACTGCTGGCAAAAGGAAGTTGCTGCAAACTTGCCCTCGATTGTCTCACTGCACATGGCTGGGCTACAACCCTTCCAGTTGAGCATTGCCTAACAAAGCTTTGCACGCCACAATTATTCTCAGGGGGTCACCAAGAAGCAGGACAAACCTGTTTGCAACCATGACGAACCTGATGACATCCTTGGCTGCTGAAGTAGAGTGGATAGGACGGATCCAATTCCCTTAGCAGAGAGGTCGATGGGCCAGGGTCAAAGAGTGAAACTAATTGGTGGAAGGAGTAGAAGGGAGGTGGAGGAGAAATTTTTTTTCACCCAGAGGGAGGTGTGGAAAGATTTTGCAGGCTAGCCTCCTGATCTAGGGAAGACGTTTTGGCAACAGTAGTGGCCAAACACACCAGGGATGCGGGTCAATCAGGTGTAATTGGACGGCACAAGCTCGTGGGCCACAAGGGCCTGTAACCAGGCTACCTGTCCATATTTAAAAAAAATATATATTAAAATTCAAAAAACTTAGTTAACCAGATTGAATTTTGGGATGTCAGATTTGGCATACAAATACAAATCACGTAAATTAGAGCTGTACTCTCTTCAGTTTAGAAGATCAGGAGATGATCATATATTGAAGTGCACAAAATTCTGAAGGGTGTTTTTGGAAAGGCTGACATAGATTCAATACCTCCACAGGCTGGGGTGTATATAACTCAAGAAGCTGGTCATTTAGGACAAAGATGAGAAGAGATCGCCTCACTCAGGTGGCATTGAAGAACTTGGAATTCCCACTCAGAATTCTGACAACTCGATTGGCAAGTATATTTAAAAAAAAACAGGAATTTAGATTTTCTTTTAGATATTAACTGAATCAAAGGGAATAAAGGAAAAGGACAATCACGAAGGGCTGAGTGGTCCTCACCTCATGTTCACTGGAACCTGTAAGACTTTGGGCCAAGGAGAGAGATATTGACAGCCCTTTTAAAGCCAGAATTGATATGATGGGGCAAATGGACTCCCAACAATCAGAAATTTGTACGATTCTAAATCGGGCTGGTGGATGATGCTACTTGCAAAGTCCCTTCACTCCCATATGTCCAACATTCTCCAAATGTCTGACCTGCTGAATTTCTCCAGTATTTGTGTGTTTTTTTTTCACTCCTCCAAATGTCTACATCATTTAGATTTACCTGAATGGACACAGAGCTCTCCCGTTTTCCTTCTGTTTCAACTGTCCCATTCTCCATAGGCACTTTCAGGAGAGAGGGAAAAAAAAAATCAGTGAGACTTTTTGGGGATTTAGAGAAGGAACCTTAGATCAAGCTAAACCAGCCCATGACAATAGTCGAGGCTCTAATTAAAGTTTATCGACAACACTGTAACTGGCAGAGGAAAAAGAGTTCTTCTGCAAACAGTCTACTCTAACATGAATACAACCATACAAAGTTGAAGGCAAAGAGCACAATTACTGAATATTGTGCAACTAATGAATCAGAAGTAATGTTGCCCTAAAGAATGGTTGTAAGGATCATTCAGGAGCCTGATGGCTACGAGGAAGAAACAATCCTAAAGCCTGTTGGTGCAGACGTTTACACTCCAGAAAACCTAGTGAACCTTTTTGCCAACCAAGGCCATTAACTGGATCACTGACATAGTGCAGATCGTCATGCCTGAATGAAAAGCAGCCTATCACTGAGATAAAGTGAGCTCAAAGTCCCAGATGGGAGACACTCTCGTGCCGCGCACAGAGGGAGAGAGCTTCAAGGTAATCAGGCAGTGTTGATGAACTGGTGTAACTACACCAGTCTTCTCAAGTAGGCACACCTGAGAGTTTTGGAAAGCAACAAGAGTCCACCCCAGCATTCCACCTGCCATTTACAGGAATAAAAGGGAATGATCCTCCCATCGGATCCAGGCTGAAGCCAGAGTTCAGGAAATGAAATTGATGGCCATATTTTCTGCCACAGTCACCAAAGCAGGTTCCATTAGCTGTTAACTCACCCATGTCCTTCGGTCTTTCACTGTCAGTAGAGCAACTGGTCCCGAGGTCTGGTTCTTCTTCAATGTCTCCATTATTAGCCTGTATTCAACAAAAGGAAATGGCATTGACTTAAATATGGAAGAATCAGCACCAGGAATAGGCCTCTCCAGCTCAGTGCAATCACAGTTGCTCTGATCCACCTTCCTCTCTGTTTCCTGCAACTTTCAATCCCCCACGGATCAAAAATCGGCCTTGACTCATCCTCCGAGATAAAGAATTCCAAAAACTTGCAACCCTATTTGAGAAAGAAACCCTCTTTATCTCCATCGCAAGTGGATGACCCCTTATTCTGAGGTGATGGCCTGTATTTGACAACTGGGGATGTGGTCTCTTAGTGGAATCTTGCATTTCCTTACATGACCTTCCCCAGTGCTGGCACCAACCTTGTGCCTCAATCTCAATTTAGAAGGGCAAAGAAATATAGATTGCAGTTCAAATCTTCCATGCGGAACCTTATCGAAGGCCTTACTGAAGTCCATATAGACAACATCCACTGCTCTACCCTCATCAACATTCCTAGTCACCTTCTCAAAACATTCAACCTTCCACGCACAAATCCAAGATGCTGGGGAATATCTGTGGGGTCAGGCAGCATCCATGGGAAGAAACGGCCAGTCAATGTGGTGGCTTAATAAAGAGTCTTGACCTGACACATTGAGCAACTATTTCCACCCATCGAATTCCTCCAGCAGCTCATCATTTGTTTAGCTTTACAAAGTGATTTGGAACACAAGAAATAGGATCAAGATAGGCCACCTGGCCCATTGAGCCTCCTCCACCATTCAGTAGATATTACATTTTAAGATACAATACCGTTGAATACTCTTCCCGCCCATGAAACCCAATTAACCTACCAACCTCAAATCTTTTGGGAGGTGGGAGGAAACCGGAGCGCTCAGAGAATTCCCACATAGGTCATGGGGAGAATGTACAAACTCCTTACAGACAGCACCAGATTCAAACTGGGTCGCTTGCATTGTAATGGTGTTGTGCTAACCCAGTGGTCTTCAACCTTGTTCTTTCCACTCACATCCCACTTTAAGTAATCCCTAGGCCCTCTGTGATTAGTAAGGGATTGCTTAAGGTGATATGTGAGTGGGACGGGATGGTTGAGAATCACTGCTCTAGACACAATTGTTACTGAAATATTTTGCTTGAGAAAAATTGTCATTGGCCCATTTCCTTTCAAGTTAGTAAACTGTGTCCATAACGAGTCAATTAGGTAGGATTAAAACAGTGATTTTCAGACTTACTCTTTCCACTCGCATCCCACTTTAAGGGATTACTTAAAGTGGTATGTGAGTGAAAAGAAAAAGTTTGAAAATCACCGTGCTAACCGCCTACCCTAACTGTGCTGTACCAGAGCAGGTCTGGCCCTGGACACATCTCCACCTCCTTCCTGCCCTTCCTCCCATCCCCCACCCCCTCCCCCCAACAAGCCTTAATTCTCCAACAATTCCAAAAATACATTGATCTAGGATGGGTAAAGCTGTATGATATTTCATAGTTACCAAATGCTTTGTTGGAGACTCCGAGAAACTCCCAAAACTTGACCTGCTCATCTGGGCAAGAGATGTCCCAAATCGGAGAGCTTCGTACACAGGGTCCACTTTACTGCTTGTGGCTTAACATAGGAGGGACAGATAGGCACATTAGACTGAAGCCAACACACGGAGCAATTTCTGTACTTTTTCATGTGGCAGACACTTCTCTCTTACTCAGTTACCCCTCTACCCTTTGCATTAATTTTCAGCACAGAGACTGGCTCTTTGAATCAACTTTCCAATCTGACCCGTATCCTGGTCTTCTCATCTAGTCCTGACATCCCACTCCCTCCCCCACTTAATTGTTTATCCACTTCCATTTTGTACATCATGGAATCTTCCACTTCCTTTCAGACAGCACCTCCAAAATTAAGAACTGCTCCTCACAGGAGCCAGCAATCAATGGCAAAGGTAGTCCATGCGGCCCATCAAACAGGTCCTCGCTCTTGGCCCACAATTCATTTCAGCTCTTCAAGTGTTCATTAAAATACTTTAGAAATATGGGGAGGGTTCTTATGGCCTCAAGGCAGTCAGGTCTCGAGCTCAAGACTTCTAGATTGGAAAACCTTTTTTCAACTCTCCCTTGATCAATTCAAATCTAAGTTTAATTTAATTTAAAAAATTTTTTTTAAGGAGACAGCATTTTCAACGAAGGTCGTACAGGGGCCACAGCACATTTAAGGGGGAAGCCACAAACAGAAATAATTTTTTTTAAATGTAGTCAATAGGTGGGAAGTATGGAAGAAATCAACTAAACGTGGGGGGGGGGGGGGGGCCGTAAACTTTGAGCAGAATCCTAAGGAGGCCATGGCCAAAAGTAAGTTGTGAATGGCTGCAATACAGCGCAAAGAATACCCTACCAATCCCTGAAACTCACACTGCACAATTACACCCAATAAACCTACCAATCCTGTAACATGGAAGGAAACCAGTGAAGTAATGGGAAAATGTACAAACTCCTTAAAGACAGTGGCACATTGGAACCCAAGTAGCTGGCACTGTAATTAGTGTTTTATTTACACATTTCAATTACATCTCTCTTTAATTTCAGAACAAAGTTCAAACATATTTAGTTTTTCCTCTTGCGTACAATTCCCCAGTCCGAGGTGAATCTCCTCTGCTCCCTCTCTAAGTGCCGTCACATCCCTCCTGTAATGTGGCCACGAGGAATACACACAGTCTTTGAATTATCTTCAACCCTGGCTCCTGTGCTAATTACCTTGAATTTGTCTGTTGGTTTTTGGTTCACCCATCAGTCGAGATAGTTTGTCCCCAGTCAATTCTGAAACAACCAAATTTTCTTTTAATCCCATAATAATGAATGCCTCGCAGACCAGACAAAATAAAACCCTGACCAGAATAAAAAATTGCTGCTTATTTTCCCCAGAAGTTGCTCACTTGGGAAATCCAGCCTCTGGTATTACATTTGATGAGACACTCATAAAAGCTTTTATTTGGTGCAAGATCTGAAACTCCTTCATATTTTACGAGATGTCAACCCAGTGAATAATCAGTACTCAATCTCAGGAGAATGCAATGTCACTCTCATCCCCATCACCTCAGCAACTGTCTCGTTCATTATGGACAGCTCTGCCTCCATTGTATCAGTTCTTCATCAGGAGAGGGCAGAAAGTCCAGATGCTTCTTTGATCCTCTTGAAAATAAAACACGCCCCCACTGGCTCAACCTACCACAAGATCTTCACCAGAAACAGAACTGCACTGGTGAAGTGGAGACATAATAGAAGCAGAAGCGGAAGCGGGTCGGAGGCTGGTA
Source organism: Narcine bancroftii (assembly GCF_036971445.1). NCBI lineage: Eukaryota > Metazoa > Chordata > Chondrichthyes > Torpediniformes > Narcinidae > Narcine > Narcine bancroftii. Next base: position 75,797,496 of record NC_091480.1, on the reverse strand, counting down.
CTTGGGTGACTGACTCACCTTCTGTTACCCAAAAGCCTTTCCACCATCTCCAAGGTGCAAGTCTGGAGTGCGGTGGAATGCTCTCTGCTTGCTTGGAGAATGTACGAGCAGGTTGATGCCAATCAGTACAAATGCTTCTTCCGACCAATGTATTGCACAAAATAGTCACTAGCATAGTCATTGGCCCACAGCCCCTCCCTGGCCCACAGCCCCTCCCTGGCCCACAGCCCCTCCCTGGCCCACAGCCCCTCCCTGGCCCACAGCCCCTCCCTGGCCCACAGCCCCTCCCTGGCCCACAGCCCCTCCCTGGCCCACAGCCCCTCCCTGGCCCACAGCCCCTCCCTGGCCCACAGCCCCTCCCTGGCCCACAGCCCCTCCCTGGCCCACAGCCCCTCCCTGGCCCACAGCCCCTCCCTGGCCCACAGCCCCTCCCTGGCCCACAGCCCCTCCCTGGCCCACAGCCCCTCCCTGGCCCACAGCCCCTCCCTGGCCCACAGCCCCTCCCTGGCCCACAGCCCCTCCCTGGCCCACAGCCCCTCCCTGGCCCACAGCCCCTCCCTGGCCCACAGCCCCTCCCTGGCCCACAGCCCCTCCCTGGCCCACAGCCCCTCCCTGGCCCACAGCCCCTCCCTGGCCCACAGCCCCTCCCTGGCCCACAGCCCCTCCCTGGCCCACAGCCCCTCCCTGGCCCACAGCCCCTCCCTGGCCCACAGCCCCTCCCTGGCCCACAGCCCCTCCCTGGCCCACAGCCCCTCCCTGGCCCACAGCCCCTCCCTGGCCCACAGCCCCTCCCTGGCCCACAGCCCCTCCCTGGCCCACAGCCCCTCCCTGGCCCACAGCCCCTCCCTGGCCCACAGCCCCTCCCTGGCCCACAGCCCCTCCCTGGCCCACAGCCCCTCCCTGGCCCACAGCCCCTCCCTGGCCCACAGCCCCTCCCTGGCCCACAGCCCCTCCCTGGCCCACAGCCCCTCCCTGGCCCACAGCCCCTCCCTGGCCCACAGCCCCTCCCTGGCCCACAGCCCCTCCCTGGCCCACAGCCCCTCCCTGGCCCACAGCCCCTCCCTGGCCCACAGCCCCTCCCTGGCCCACAGCCCCTCCCTCGCCCACAGCCCCTCCCTCGCCCACACATCACCACTCAGATAAAGAGAACAAACACACGAGAACACTACCGTCCTACAGAATCCTCTCCAGATCACACATCAGCCCCACTTAGAAAGGCATCACTGTTCCTTTGTTATCAATGGTGATGAAGTAATAACAATGTGAATAATACAGATGGGTGGGGATTTTTCAGAACATATTTGGTGGGCTGAAGGACTCGTTTTCATGTTGAATCTGTTTACAATTCCCTGGCTTCAAATGTCAGCATTCCAGTGTGAGAATGTAGTGAAGTTCAAAAAGGTGGCTCACTACCCAACACACACATACTCACTCACTCAAACACGCACACCATTCCCCCCCCCCCCCCCCCGCCATTATAATGCAATGGTTCAGCCCTAAAAGAAGTCAGATAGTGAAAAAAGCAGGGTCATGCTAAATCGGGGTCACAAAAAAGTGTTTAAAAAACCGTGTATAATATCTGTATTTACAATCATTTTAAAAAATTTCTTACAATCATCATTCATTGCGTGAACGCAGCAGGTCACTGGCAGCGAGCGAAATCCAAAATGCTTCTAAGCTGAAGGATTTTCATGTGGTCCACATCCTGGGTCTCCAGCCAACGTAGACTAGCCTCCAGGTGCTCAATGGCTTCAGACACTTTTGGAGATGGGGTGGAGGCTCCTCATCGTCATCCTCCTGTGGTTCGGGAACCGGTGCTGTAGTAACGTTACGGAGTCTGTCAGATGCTTATATGTCAGGCATTTTGTCATGAGAGTACCACTGGTGTAAATCCTCTTGCTGATTTCAAACAGCCTCTGTGCCTCACCCACCTCTTCATCTGTGAAGCCATAGAATTCTTACTCATCTTCCTTGGTGGATTTTCATGATGAAAAGGCCGAACCCAGACTCTTCACCCAGCATTTTTCCACAGCGCAGGATTCAAACCCAGGTCCGGTCCCAATCACAGGCACTGTAAAGGCGTTGCGCTGTGACGCCAACCGTGCTGCACAAATATACATATCCACACAGACACACAAATTATTGCAAATAAATGGTTTTAACTCACCCATAGGCATGGCTTCCTTCACAAATCCGTACTGTTCATGGATGAGAAGTGGGGAGCTGAAATTCCGCCGGAATCCCATTGGCTTTCCATCGAGACATGCAATAAAGAAAGAGACTGAAGGTTAGAATGGACAGTGGCTATTGGTCTGAAGGATTTTCACCTCATTTGATGTTGGCATCTCTCTGAACCACGGGCAAGAGAAGCAGTGAACTTGCCTTAAACCCCTCCAGCTGATCACCACTGCAATGCAGTCACTCAAAATAATAAGAGAGAAAAAGTATTCCCAATTTTGCACATTTCATTAGGTGCTCACAATAAGATCTCCTCCACATTGGGGAACCTGACTGCAGACAACCTCCGCCCAGGCCGCAAAGATCACCAGAATTTCCCACTTGCTTTAGAACACAAGACCATAGGAGCAAGAGTAGGCCATTGAGCCTTCTCCAACATTCAATAAGATTATGGATAATTTGACCATGGACTCTGCTCCATTTACTCACCTGTTCCCATGTCCTTCAATTACCCTATCATTCAAAAAAATCTGTCTTAAATACAACGATGCAGCTTCTATTATTTCCTTGACAGAGAATTTCAGAGATTCACTACTGCCTGGGAATAATGGTTCCTTCTCATCTCTAAGCCACTTCCAACATCTGCATTTTTCATGTCCCTATGCCGATCGGTATCTGACCTTCATAATTTCAGTGAAGTTCAGCATTATCTCTCAGAACTTCACATTCGGACTGGTCTCAGGAACAACCTTCCAGACGATGTTGAAATCAACAATGCAGTTCTAGCTTGGAATCGCAGATGTCCAGCATCCCTTCTAATCGCTTAGATTCCCTGTAACTGGGTGGTTGAGGATCAGCAGTAAAAACACAAGAGTGCCGGAGTAACTCAGTTGGTGTCGCTGATCATAGAGTCTGCAGACTTTTGTGATTCACTCCATTCAGAGGAGGATCCATGCATATACAGTAGGTTAAAGTTTTTTTTTCCAATGCTGTATCTCTCCATAACTCTAAGCAATAATGGCAACAGCTTTGCCCAGGTTTAGAAATTGTTGCTTTACATGAGTGTGGTGATACAACCACTACACTGGCCGTACTCCTTTCGGCCTATTGCAGGGGGTAACCATTGCACCTACAGGTAGGCAACCTGGGAGGCTGGTCTCACCTGCCGGCTGTCAATCACCGGCCCGTATAAAGGCTCAAGCCGGCCCCTTCCTAAATCAGTTGGGCACGTGGAACCAGAGGTTAGAGACTTGGCGTTCAGCTTTAAGCTGATTAAAGCCCGTAGTGCAGTCTTCTGTAGTTTTGTTTGTTTGCTGCACCACAATGACAAACCATACTGAAGTTACCAATACAAGATTCAACTTATTGTCATAGTAATAAAATAGTGTCATATCTGTACACAAAATTTCTTTTTGCCTGCTGCAAGGCAGACAAATTTGCCTCTGGCAGGAATTCCCCAAGTGCCTCTTCCAGTCATACTCACAGTCAGAGAGAGAGAAGCAAACAAGAGATTACCCCCCCACCCCGCCCCCCCCACCGTGTCACTGAGCGTCCGTACATTCACCTCCAGTGCTTCCACAGCCCCCCCGCCCCCAGAGTCCAGTCCAAACCGTTGGCGACCCGAGCTCAGAGATCCAACCCTCCGACACGATCAGGGACCCTCCAGCACCCTCGGCTCCTCCTCGCATCCCGGTTCCAATACCTGGTACCCCTCTAGACAGCAGCCTACCGCATACACTTGTCCCTCAGCTGCAGAGCACCCCCCACCCCCCACGCCAGATTTGTAGCAAAAAAATCTTCATTTGCAGCTGTTCAAAGACACATTTAATACCTGTTAATTCAATTTGAGTTGCTCTTTTATTTTTGCCTTTATCACATCGCTGGGGCATATGTGGATATACATCAGGTTGTCTTAAAGGGATCCTTTATGATGAAAAGGCTTCAGAATCAGAATTTTTATGGTCATGGACAGGTCACAAAATTTGTTTTGCAGCAGTGCAAATATTTAAAGATAAACAAAATAGTACAAAAGAAGAGAAAGTGAGGTAGCATCTGGGGTCATTGTCCATTCATCAATCTAATAGCAGAGGGGAAGATGATGTCCTAGTGCTGCGGGTTCGAATCCCGCGCTATCTGTAAGGAGTTGGTACATTCTCCCCACATCAGTGTGGGTTTTCCCTGGGGGCTTCGGTTTCCTCCCACTGTTTGAAATGTACCAGGGTTGTAGGTTAATTGGGTGTAATTGGGTGGTGCGGGCTTGTGGGCTGAAATGGCCTGTTACCGTGCGGCATGTCTAAATTTTTTTTTAAAGTAAAAATTTAAAAATGGATTTAAGTGATTCCGTTGTCCTTTAATTCAGTTTTTGGGAGGTGGACATCACTGGCATGGCCATCATCTCTTTGTTCATCTCTAATGGCTCCTCTGAAGGTGACAGTGAGCGATCTTCTTGAGTGAATGCAGTCCTTCTGGGGTTGTTGATCAATTGGGTGCAATTGGCCAGCATTGGCTCGTGGGCTGAAAGGGCCTGCTGCTATGCTGCATGTCTAAAAGAGGAAGGATACATTTCCTGTAGCTGGGGGAACACAGATTTAAAGTGATTGGCAGAAGGACGAGATGGGAGATGAAGAAAAAGATTTTTGTCCTGAGGATGCTTGTGTTGAAATAAGAAATGTCTGGATGAAGACTTGGAGATGTCAATGAGCAAGGCTGGAATTAAAATGACAAAGGCACAATGGACTGAATGATAGCACTCACCAACTTCCCTATACATTGCTGCCGCCACGCAGCCTCTCCACACTGTGGATGAGCGTTGATCTTGCACAGTTTGCATCGCCATCCACGTTTTGAATAACCTGGAGGCACAAAAACAAGAGACACTACACCAGGCTGTCGAAAAAAGGCAAACCATGGGATCCACATTTAACAGGGAAAAAAATAGCTGTAGGCTGGCAGTATGCTGTACTCCCCACACCCACCCCCCCCCCCACCATTCACTTTCCAAATTCTTATAGCAGGTTCTGAGCAAGGGATCACAGATCAGATCGACAACCCTGGATCATTTCCACAAAGCTTCAAGGAACAAGGAAATGGAACTGAGGCACTGAAGCCACCATCAGATCAGCCAGATCATTCCATTGTGGAGCAAGGTCTAGGGGCTCCATGCTCAACCCCTGGTCCTTTTCTCTTAGACAACTTAAATATGCATCTCTTTTACTGTCTCCCTTGTCACAGTCCAGATGCCTTCAGCTTGAGCAGCTTGCATTATTTGAGTTGAAGGTCAGGCGCTATTGATTAGTTCCAGTCGCAGGATCTTGGCTGCCTTGCTAAAGTCCACAGAAAGCACGGTCTTGCTGTCATCAATGAATTTACCTGCCTGGCAATTAGAACATTTGTCAAGCACAACTTAGAGAAAATACAGGACTGACAGTGACCGGTGGAAGCTATTCAAGGTTAGGTTAGTTTTAAATTCCGATCGTCCCCATTACAGGAAGGATGCGGAGGCTTTGGAAAGGCTACATATTTACCAGGATGCTATCTGGATTAGAGAGTATGGGCTACAAGGAGAGTTCGGAAAAAAACCTGGGTCATTTTCTTTAGGGTGTCAGAGGCTGAGGGGAGGTCTGATAGAAGTTAATAAAATTAGGAGTTGCAGAGATAGGATAGTCAGAATCTTCTTCCCAGAGTAAAAATATCACACAAGAGGAAATGCCTTCAAGGCAAGGGGCAGAAAATTTAAAGGAAATGTGTCCACAAGTTCTTATGTTTACACAGAGAGTGGTGATGGAAAAAGGCAATAATTGGGACACCTAGATGGACAAATAGAAGAATTAGTTTAGAAGAATGAGGATGGAACTCATTGAAAACCTTTGAAAGCCCTAGATAGAATGAACACTTCCTACGGTGGGGAAGAGTCTGGGACCAGAAGACTTAGCTTCCAAATACACATACGTCCCTTTAGAACAGCAGGATGGAAGAATTTCTTTCCCCATTGTATGGTGAATCTATGGAATTTGTTGCCATGGATGGCTGCGGAGGCCAAGTCATTGGGTAGATTTAAGATGGACATAGTGGTTTCTGGATTACAGAGGGAATCAAGGGTGACAGAGAGAATGCAGAAGAATGTGGTTGGAAAGGATAGTAAATCAGCCGTGATAGAATCAATGGGTTAAATGGCTTGATTCTGCTCCTGTGTCCCATGCTCTTAAATATGCAGGAAACTTAGGGATATGCAGGCAGAAGAGATTGAATTTAATTTGGCATCATGTTCAGTACAAACATCGTTGACCGAAAGGTCTGTTCTTGTGCTGTTCTAGATTGTGTGAGCTATGTGGAAAATGCTTCGTGCGCAAGAATCAAAAGGTATGGAGTCAAGTCAGTCACTAAAATACCCAGCAGGGAATTTGGGAGAAGGGTCTTTTCCCAGCATGTGTGTAGGACAGGGGTGGCCAACCTTTTACTTTAGACATACCCTGTGGGGAACAGGCCAGTTTGGCCCACAAGTCCGTGCCACCCAATTAGCCTATACCCCCATTACGTACTTATGGGCCGAAATGGCCTGTTACCATGCTGAATGTCTATATTAAAAATTAAAAGGTTGCCCACCCCTGGAGTGTAGAATATGGAACTCACTGCCAAAAAGAAATGATCAGGGAAGGTAACAATGATGTGACGAAAGGAAGATAGATCAAAAACTAGGGACGACCACCCTCCACTCAACATCAGCAACTCTATAGTCGAGAGAGAGAACACCAAGTTCTGTAATTAGTGACCTATCGTGGTCACACATCTCCTCACTTGTCAGGAAGGCACAACAGCGACTGCACTTTCTGAGAAGACTGAAGCAGGTATGGCTACCGGCCACCATCACGTCAACTTTCTACAGGAGCTCTATCGAGAGTGTCCTGGCCGGCTACCTCACAGTGTGAGCCTTAAAGGAAGTCGAAGTTATTCCCAGGAACAGCATTACACACCTGGCTTTCCAAAACAGCTGATCAGAACAATGGCCACTTGGAGTAGCTGCTCTCAACCTTTATTTGGTTCTGGCCCCCTTAGGATTTTGCTCAAAGTTTATGGGCTCCCTTTCCTGTGAAGCAGTCAACTTTAGTTGGTTTCTTCTGTACTTCTCTCCTACCGTCTACACACCTTGTTTTCCCCTTCTTACGGATTTCAACCTGTAGCTGCTGTTCCCTCCAAGCTGTGCGCGCACACTCGCGTTTTGCAACCAGCACTCAAAGGACGTTAATGTGCGCACAAAAAGTTAGTTTCTGAAAATAATGTAGTCATTAATAACTATACTTCGTAGAATGCAATCATACTTGGATTAAACATGCCAATATAGTTTAATTAGCCATGAGGGATCGGGTATGCCAAAATAATCTTGAAACAATTTCAAGTTTACATTTGCACAAGCATCCAGACATTACATACTTCTGTCACAGTAAAAAAAATTTGCACAACATAAGAATTTCACACACACTGACGACTACAAATGAGAGGGTATGACCCCCCCCCCCCCGCTGAGAATGGCTGATGTAGAGCTAAGAAAGAAACCGTGTCCTCAAGAGACACCCTTGTCCCATTAACGATGCTCTCCTTTCATCCATTCTGCCAGCTGCTACAACGGCCATGCTGATGTCAGCATCCAATGCCTTTGTGGGGGGGGGGGAATGTTTGCCTCAGGAAAATTAATCCATCAACGTTAGTACTCTCGGCTCAGAGGGAAAGCTTTATTATGTTCCTACATTTATTGGAAGGGTCATAAAGGGGCAGTCTTAAATATCTGCAAATTACTCCAATTATAATTAATTGGCATCTTGGTTATTTAGACAAAAATATGAAACTTTGAACAATGTGTGGAATTCTCAGCCCAAGGAAGCAGCCTCATTAAATATATTTAAAACACAATCATACAGATTTTTTGAATTGAATTCGGGGTTATGGGGAACAGGTGAGGCAGGGTTGAGGGTCAAAACAGCCACGACCTCATTGAATGTCAGAGCAGACTCGACAGGCCCAGATGGCCGACTCTTGTTCCTATTTCTTACGTTCTTTTGCTGTAGTGTTCTTTTACATTCGGCGGCACCTGACTTTCTCCAGTCGGTCAGAGTCCATGGTACTATTTCTCCACATTGTCATTTTGGTGAACAAATAATTGCTCATCAGGGACAATATTTCAGGTTTGGACTTTATTCCCTGGAGCATAGAAGGCTGAGGGGAGATTTGATAGAAGCCTACAAAATTGTGAAGGGTATAGACAGAGTAAATGCAAGTAGATTTTTCGTCTGAGGGTAGGTGAGATACAAACCAAAGGGTTAAGGGTGAAAGGGGAAAGGTTTAGGGGGAACATTAGCAGGAACTTCTTCACATAGAGAGCAGCGAGACCGTGGAATGAGCTACCATCTGAAGTGGTGAATGCAGGTTCAATTTCCACATTTAAGAATTATTTAATCAGGTACATGAATGGGAGGAGTATGGTGGCCCATGGACAGGATGCAAGTCACTCAGACTAGGCACAGACTAGAAGGGCTGAAGGGTCTGTTTTCTGTATTGTAATGTCCTATCAGGCTGCATCTGGGATCTACTGGGCATTTTCAGCAAGTTCTGATTTGATTTCTGATTTCCACATTTTTTTTTTTAATTTGATTTTTGCGTTCGATTTTCATCATTTTAAAAGTGTTCCCCTAGGTCATTGGAGTCAGCAATTGGAAGGCGGTTTGGTGGGGGTGTGGAAGAATGGAAGAAGCGAGGGAGAAGGGGAGTTGGGGGTGGATAGTGACCAGAGTTTGATTCCAAGTGGCAGTGCTTGTCACGACCACGTGTTCCCCCCCTTGCCGCGCTAGGTTTTCCTTCCCCGCACATCTCAAAACACTCTATTGCCCACTCTCAAATTTCTCCTCCTCCAGGTAGGTATGCAGAGAATCAGTCAGGATGTTACCAAGCATGTGCATAAGAGGAGGATACAGAGAAAAAAAAATAAGGGGAAGGGGATGGGAGGGCAGATGCAAGTCAATGGGTCTGGGCAGCCCATGCACTACATGGGCTAAATATGTCTGTTTCTGTGCTATAGTTTTCTATGGAAATGATTGTTCTGAGAGCCAGCATACGCTGACAGGTTGCATGGCCTCTATGCTGTCAGGAAATACAAAACACCCAGAGTACCATTGTGATCATTCAGCACAACTGGTGACATTCCTGGAACATTTTACAAAGAGGATATTTATATAAAAATGATAACCTATTTGCCAGCTCACATTATTTGACCTGCTGAATGCTTTGTGTTTTCACTTCAATCACGGTGTCTGCAGATCTTGACCTGTGACATCACAGACACCAGACTTTACTTCAAGGACATCTACACGAGGTGGTGTCTTAAAAAAGCAGCCTCTATCCCCACCACCCAGGTCATGCCCTCTTCACTCTGCTTCCGTCGGGGAAAATGGACAGGAGCCTAAAGATGGACCCTCAGCGGTTCAAGGACAGCTTCTTCCCCGCTGCCATCAGATTCCTGCACAAAGGTCTGCAGACACTGTGGTTGGAGTGAAAATTCTCCAGCATTGTCTTTTTGTTTCACATCTCTCCAGCACGTCTGTACCATACAGTGTCCCAGACAACAACTGACAAAGACTTGGAGAAGCTGCAAAACAGCAATATTGAAGAAGTCAAAACTTCTCAGTTATATTGGTGAAGTCTGAACATTTTGCTCATAATTTGATGAAGGGCTCAGGCCTGAAATGGACAGGAGCCTAAAGTCGGGCCCTCAGCAGTTCAAGGACAGCTTCTTCCCCGCTGCCATCAGATTCCTGAATAAAGACACTGCCTTACTTTTCATACACTGTTATTTCTATTTATTTATTTAAACAGTAATGCTGTAAGATTGTTATAATATGAATGTTACTTAAAAAGCCCATGTGGTAATGGGTTCAATCTTAAAACAACTGCCCCAAAATACTGAATTTCATGACTTGTTCATGACAATAAATTCTGATTTGTGGAACAGTCCACAGAAAAAAAAAGGGCTATAAAACACAAGACTCACAAGCTTACCTCTTGATCCAAGCAGCTGTTTTAAGATTGAACCCATTACCACATGGGCTGCTTAAGTAACAGGAGTCACAAGACAGACTGCAGACTCCGGAATCTGGAGCAAAAAAATATAATGGGGGAACTGAACTGGGCAAAGCAGCACCAGGGAGAGAGAGAGAGAGAAAAAAGAATGGACAAGTTTTTGATTCTGTTTTAAGTAGCAGATGCATTTACTGGATGCAAGAAAAAGTCAGGGAAGATTCAAATCTATCACAGTGGTTACAACACAGGAAGCAATTTGCCCGTTAGGTTTGCAATCAGCATCTATCAGAGCTCCCCCAATTCCATTCACTGGACAATCGCTACATTCTTGCAAATTTTTTTCTCCTATATCTATACAATTCCCATTTGACGGCTGTAGTCAAACCTACCAAAACCACCTCTGCGGACAGTGTAATGCAGATTCCAACCACATTTTCTCTTTCTCTCTCCCTAATTCTCTTCCCACTGGGTAGAGAGAAAGCTTGTGTGAAGCACTTAACACAGGTACACGAATATCCCATTTCTCCACTGATATGTCTATGGAATTAGAAATCAAATCCTTTTTGCAGGCCAGGAATATGGGAAGGACATCCATTTATCAAGGAAGGCCAAAATACACATCCTTCTGCTGTTATGTGAACATTCTGCTCCTCCCTTTTAAAATCTGAACAGCAAAATCAGCGGACATAAAGATGGTTCCCCACCATCAGAAAGAATAACCCAACTCTCTCACGCTCCATTGCTACTGAATAACTATTGCTTAATTATACCATATAAATCAAAACCATGCAAAAGTCAAACCCCCTATTTTTGGCCCCCAAATCAGGTGTTTTCCATACATCCCGAAAGTGAACCCCCTCCCCCCTATTTTTGGCCCACCCTGCTGAGAATAGCTGATCTAGAGCTCGGAAAGAAACTGTGCCTCGACCACAGACTCTCACCTTGGCCCCAGCCACCCGCCTATCCAACCTCCCAATGCCTCGACCACGGACTCTTGCCTAGTTCCCAGCCACCTGCACATTGGAACACCTGACGTCTCGACCACAGACTCTTGCCTAGGCCCTGGCCACCCATCTATCCAAGATCCTGATGCCCTGAACGCAAACTTACCACCCGGTCCTGGCCACCCGCTCGCCCATCTGAGGTCCCAATGCCTTGAATGACACAGGCACTTACTGTGGCCAAAAGTAGTATCCGTGTAATAGAAGACGCCCTAAATTTTACCCTAAAATTGGTCCACAAAATTTGACTATTACACATTTATATATGGTATTAATGATGATTTGTTGATGCAATGATAAACCAAAAATGTGGTGCGCAATACCAAAGCTGGGCTATTATTCAGAGAGCTGATGGCTGTCCCCAGCCAAGACAAAACATACCTACAATCATGTGATGGCAGATGTCACAAAATGTAGGCTTTTTGAAGACAAATTCTTGAAAGTTGTGTGTCCTTACTGGTTTGACGGGCGCTGCACCCTGGTGGGATTTCCTTGCTGGTGTTTCATTGGCAATGGGATCTGCTGATAGAAAAGCACCGGATGGAGTTGGAGGGGATGTGGGCGGAGGAGGCAGGATCTCTGGCAAGAACTTCACATCGCTGTTCGACCGCTGAAAGAAATTTTCAACACTTTTGCTTCTGAGGATCGTCTTGAAGGACAGGGATCTCTTCAGCCGTTGAAACTGCAAGGAAAAAAAAACAGAAGTACTATGAAGATCACCAACACTTGTTGAATTAAACCGATCAACAGATAGAGTTATATTTCCACAGAGTGAAACACAAAGGTCTGCAGATGCATGGAGCGTACTTTATACAGCAAAGATAAAGGTACATAACCAATGTTTCAGGCTGGAGCCCTTCATCAAGGTATGAGCAAAACGTAGGCAGGAGGGGTAGAGGAGGAGCACAAGCAACAGGGAGGAAGATTTAGCTCTCTGAATGGAGTTAGAAGGGCGTGGAGAGCTGGAGGACAGGAAGCATAGAGGGATAAGGTAGAGAAGGAGAATGGGGAGTGGTACAGCAGAAACTGAGAAGTTGATGTTAATATCACCCTTGGCAAGTGTCCAGTGTTGCTCCTCCAATTTAAGTGGCCCTGGTTTGGTAGCGCACAAGGCCGTGGACAGATTTGTGGGGGTGGGGCGCAGAATTGAATGGTTGGCCACTGGGAGATCCCGGTCATTGATGTGGTCAGACATAGCTTTACCACCCTTGCCTCAAAGGACGTTCTCCAATCCAGGTGACATCCTGGCAAATCTTCTCTGCACCCTCTCTAAAACAGCTCCATGGTTACTACACCGATGTGCCAGAACTGAATAAAATACTCCAAGTGTGGTCCGACCAGAGTTCTGTGGAGTTCCAACATTACCTCATGGATCAGATAAATCACTGAGGTTTGTGGGATAACGTTATGTAGAAATTATCTGTCGCAGTTCTGACAGCAATTATTCTTCTGGAGTACTTCATCATCTGTAAAAACATTTGATACATTCTGAAAGACACTGGCGCTTTCATCTTGCATCTTTTTCTGATTTCAAACTGGATCCTTTTAAATATTCATAACAGAATACTATATAATTCAAGGTTCCATCTTTTGATAACGTTTTAACCAAGACGAAGATGTTGCTTTAAATATCCTGTGTACGGTTAACTGCTAAGATCACGCAAATGGACAAAAAATGGAGATTGTAGATGCATTCTTGTAAATTACAAGTAGATGCCTCAGAGCTGATTATTAGGCACGGTTAATTTACAGTTAAAATTGCTTCCATTTCTTGTTCACGTCCAACTCACTGCTTGAACTGGAATGTTCACCTCTGCAAAAAGGAGACATCTCTGCCTGGATACAACTATTCAGAGAACCAAGGTCAACTGCTGCCCACTTTTGGATGCACCTCAAGCCTGGACAAGCTCTGAAGCAGCATCCGTCCTCTACCTTGCCAATAATAACCCAAAACGACCTCAGAGCCAACATAGTAGTTTGGAAGCACTGTTTTGTCATGCTGGAAAGTGCATCGGTCACTGGAGCACAGCAAGAGTCCGCAAACAGCACCAAGAAAAAAAGTGTTTGAGTGACATTGATTGTGGGCCAAATATTGGCCCAGCTGCAGCTTCCTGTCAAACACGAAAAGTTATGCTGCATGACAAATGTACTCATTTTGTTCCTGTTTAATGCTTCTTCACCAGTGAAGGTAAATTAGAGAAACACCGTTTTATTTTTATTCCTGCATAGAGGTGTGGTAAACTACTGTTATGCCATGATTGGCTGCAGCCAGCTGAACCCACCTCCCGAGACTGATCCTACCCATAGCCCCTTCCTTGCACGTTCCCCTTTCTCCTTGCTTCGATCAGTCAGTGAGGTGGTTGGTAGTTCCTCTCTTTAGTTAATAAATGCCTAATAGTTTCACAACATCAGCCTTTTGTGATTCTTGATGGTCCATCAGAATGATCTGGTGAAATAAGCCTCTTCAATATGTTCCTCTTTGCCGAGTTCAGGAAGGGGGCCAGTCTAGGGTACAACTGAGTGAACAATGAACTGCTAGATGAACTCAGAAGGCGAGGCAGCATCTACGATGATTAAAGATCCTGACTGACCATTCTTGACTGACCATTTTGGCCCATGGATGCTGCCCGACCCACTGAGTCCCCTCAGGGACTCAGGATCCCAGCAGTTGCTGAGTTTTTGTCTCTTCTCAGGTGCTATTGTCGACTTCCTTTTTAAGCCCATGCCTTTGAATGTACCAAGAGTACTTTAGCTATATTCCAGTTGGGTTCCTGTGACCTCAGGTGTTGAGAAGGTGGGAAGGTGGAGTCTGCAGCCCCAAATCATGGTGAAATGACTCTCTGCTTCACTGTCTAAAATCACTAAGCAGTCAGTGCTCCGATTGAGATTTGGATATGGAAAGTGGCCACTTCAGTAAAGCATTGGGAGCTTGGTCATGAGAGAGCAACGTTGTTCAGATGGTAAGGCAGGAACACAGTCTATAGGTCACTTGATCTATCAGGATCATGCTGGCTGCTTAGAAGTGCTATACCAGCAGTTTTGTTCACTCACTCCCCCTACCCCCCCCCCCCCACCCCCCACCGAATTACAGCCAACGCAACTCGACTCTTACTAATCCATTTCGTAAGGAGGAAACCACCTTTATTACAGATCTCTTTTAACTGTTCTGGATTTTGAGGCCATTCTTCTTGAGACTACAAAAGAAAGTGAGGACTGGACACCCATGTGTTAGCTTGTTTCAGAAAAGATTGAACTTTTGATCCTCATGAAGCCATAATCAATTGGATTATCCACTGTTTCAACATATCTCCATTGAGTAGCATGCAAAACCTTTTTGATTTCATTAGAAAGAACATTGCTATTCGCAATCTAGAGTGTACAGGTTCAAGGTGAGAAAGCAAAGATTAAAAGGAGACAATAGGGCAAATTTTTCCCGCGCAGAGCATGATGGGATTGTGGAATGAGCTGGAACAAATGGTACAATTACAACATTTAAAAGGTATTTTGACACGTATATGGATAAGAATGGGCTGAAGGGATGTTGGCCAAATGCAGAAAATTACAACTAGCTTTTATGGGATAGTATGACTGAGTAGGGCCAAATAGCCTTTTTTCTGAGCAGAATATCTGTAAATAATCCAAAGTACAAGATGCAAAGCAAACTTGGTCAACACCTCGATCGCTTGCAGTTTTTCTTTTAAATCTCCCCTCTGGTCAATACTTCTACTTCAATCGCCAATAAAGCAGAAGATCCTGACTATTACATCGCTGACCGTGGGAATCAGATGGCTTTGGGTTGGAGAACTGCTTCATCATGGCAGTGGTTTAAAGTTCAAAACTGTTTCACTGACAAGAAAGCATGTTGGTTTGGGGGGGGGGGGGGGGGGGGGGGGAGGAGAAACACCAATACCCTGAACATAAAGCCCTGCAAAAGGTAGTGGACAAAGCCCAGGACATCAAGAGTAAAGCACCTCCCACCATCGAGGACATCTACAGGGTACGCTGCTGTCAGAGAGCAGCAGTAATTATCAAGGGTCCACACACACCCCCCCCCCCCCAGGACATGCTCTGTTCTCACTGCTGCCATCAGGAAAGAGGTAGAGGTGCCACAAGACTCACACCACCAGGTTCAGGAACAGCTGCTCCCCCTCCGCCATCAGACAACAAACTCAATCAGAGACTCATTTAAAGACACTTTTGCATTTTGTTGATTTATTTTCTTTGCATTGCACAGTTTGTTTACATGTCTTTGTTTGTTTTACATGTGTAGTTTTTTTTGTATTACCAAAAAGTGGTAATTCTGCCTCGCCTGCAGGTAAAAGAATCTCAGGGTTGTATGTGATGCCACGATAGTAAGTCTGAAGGAAAAAATGAGGTTGGTAGGCCTTGTGAAAAAATGCAACAAACTCTTTCTCTACTGCAGCTGAAACCTCTGCTGAATTTCTCCAACCAAAACCCTTCATTGCTTTGCTAAAGCTTCAGGGAGGATGGGAGAGGAAGAAGGCCTCTCACTAAGGTCAAACCAGGGGAATTGTTTTATTAAACATTAAATATAAAAGAATGAAGATTATCCTTAAATTTCTTGTCAATGTCCCAGTCATCAGGAAGCCATTGGACAATTGCATTAATCTCCTGTGATGAAGGGCTCTGGCCCGAAACGCTGGTTATAGATCTTTGGAGGCTGTAGAACCTGTGGAGATTCTCCATCACTTTTGTGTACTAGCCATAATCACAGCATCTGCAGACTTTCCTCCTTCACCTCCCAACAAGGCTAGATTGATCAGAGCCAACAGACAACTGTGCAGTAACAAAGGGAATGAAACACAAGGTTCTACAGGCACTGTGATTATAGAAAAAACAGATGCTGGAGGAACTCAGCCAGTCTCGCAGCGTCCACAGGAGGTGAAGATCTACTACTGATGTTTCGGGAGGTGAGCCCTCCCTCAAGGTAGGAGTAAAAAAAAAGACAGGCATCTATCTTCAAAGTCTGGGGGAATAAAGGGAAGAATGGGAGGGGAGGGAGCGCAGACAAACAGACAAAAGGTGTTAACTGGATACAAGGGGACAGGAGAGCGGAAAGGAGAGAACGGATTTTGGCTCTATGAAAGGAGAAAAGAGGAGAGTGAGCGTAAAGGGAAAGATGCGGGGGGGGGAACAAAATAAATAAAACAAACAGGAGGCAGAATGATTTTTTTCAGAAGAAAAAAAAGCAGCAAGTGAAGGAGCTCGCGGACAGAAAAGATTACTGGCACGCCAAACACACCTTCCTGTTGCATCTTGACACGCACAACAATAAAATCTAATAAATGAGTCAGTCGCTCCCTGCCAAGGACTACATACACAGGCACACACCTTATTCTGAGACAAATGTCAAACTCCTGAAGGAGAATTTGACAAATGAAATCATTACCTTCTAGTCTTGACTGCCACAGGCAGTATCCAAAACAACACACAGCCTCCCTCTTTTCGATTCTTTACCTTAGAGGTTTGATTCAGTGCAAGACTGGCATTTATTGTCCATGATTAATTTTTCAAAAAGTGATGGGTGCCTGGTTGGTATTTCCAGGGAAGGTTGTGGAGGCTAATACAATGGGGACAATTTAAAAGACTTTTAGGCAGGCAAATGGATGCATGGAAAATAGAGGGAAGGGTTGTATTAATCATGGAGTCGGCTTGCATTGTGGCCCAAAGGGTCTGGACTGTTCTATGCTCTAAACTTCATTAAGTACAACCTAGATGTGAATATAGGGAGATGATTAGGAAATTCACTGGTGACTCCAAGTATGGCAGCATTGTAAAATAAACACATGAAAACATTTGCAGGACAGGGGGCATTGGAGAGATAAGTTCATGTTCGAGGTCCAGGGCTCTCTGTGAACTGGGGTAATTTCTGATTATGGTAAAACCACACAGTAAATGCTGGAGGAACTCGGTGGGTCTCGCAGCGTCCATAGGAGGGAAAGATAGATCATTGACGTTTTGGGCCTGAGCCCCTTTTTTTTGATTTACGAATTTTCAAGTCAAACCATGCAAAGGACAAAATAAGTTTCCAAAAGAAATAGTGTCATTAATAGCTAGTGCATGTCTAATTATAATTATAATTAACTGTACCTCCCCTCCCTCCTATTCCCTTCCCCCGATAGAAAAATAGAGAGCAAGAAACCTCAAGACTAAGTGAAAAAGAGAGAAAATGTAAGCGGTTGTCAGGTCTGTACCGTCCACCTTCCGGGCCTTAGATCACCTTTTCTAGATCCAGGGTAGGGGTACAGATGGGGCACTCTGAAGCTAAGGGGGGAGGGGGAAAAACACTAAAGATTTGCAGCTATTTGCCATAAATATGGCTGCCAAATGTTGATAAAAACATCACATCTGTTCCTCAAACTGTAACTGATTTTCTCAGGGGGAACACAGCTTTGCATTTCCACATTCCATCATGTCAATCCTAGATGGGGAAAATCAGACGTCCAGGTCACCGCTACACATTTCCTGCCCACCGCCAATGCGATCTTTACAAATGGGGTTTAAAATTTGGGCAGCCTCATTACAGGTCTTATGCCCGCAATATTTCCCAGTAAAAACAACTCTCTTTTTGTGGAAAATCTTTTTCTATGATTTGTTCAAGGAAATTCCCAGAAGGGCCCCACCTTGGAACATGACCAGGTTGAATTTAGAAAGGTTCCCACCTCTGTGCCGCATCTAAAACATTGCCCTGAAATTTCTGATTTAAGCTTATTTAATTTTTGCAGTGTGAGATATAACTGATTCAAGAAATTATAGCAGTCTATATGAACTGTATTTGTCATACAGTTTCGACATTAGCACTGTTCTCCAATTATTATGTCCAAGTCTGGTTCCCACCTCTGTCTTGACCTATGTAAACACCCTTTTTGGGGTTTTAGTTTGAAAGAGGAAATACACTGGAGCAGAAATAACTTTCTTTATAATCCCATTTGGGATCAGAACCTCCAAATCGTTGCACTTTAGTAAAGTAATTGATGGACCCAATTTGTCCCTTAAATAAGATCTCAATTGAAGATAGCAGAGAAAAGAATTATTTAACAAACGATACATTTTTTAAACTGATCGAATGACATAAGTTGCTGCTCATAACAGTCATCAATAAACCGGATCCCTTTCTGAGACCAGGTGTCCAGTGATCCATTAGTGATGGTATTAATCTATTTTGAGTCAGGGTGTTTTTGGTGACCCAATCTGATGAGTTATACAAAACATTAATTACATGTTTTAATAGTGGGGGTTCTCTCATTCCCAAAACCAATTTAGCATCCCAGTTATAAATAAAATCTCCTGCGATCCTCTCACCCACCTTGTGCAACTCAAATTTGTGTCCAGGGTGGTCTACTTCCACACTATGTCTTTAGCTTATTGATTATTCAAGGATCTGATGGCCACAAGGAAGGAGCTGTCCTTGTGCCGCTGAGTTCTCGTCCTTAGGCTCCTGCACCTTTTTCCCTGATGGTAGCCGAGAGAAGGGGGCATTGCCTGGGAGGTGGGGTCTTTGAGGAGAGAGGCAGCTTTCTTTACACACCGCCTCGTGTAGATTCCTTGGGTGTAGTGAAAACTGGTGCCATTGACGTCGCTGGCCAAGTTAACAACCGTCTGGAGTTGTTTACCTGTCCTAAATGTTGGCACTTTCATGGTAGACAGTGATGCAACCAATCAGAATGCTCTCCACTGTACACCTGTAGAAGTTTCTGTAAGTTTTTGGTGACGTACTGAATCTCCTCAAAATCCTCACGAAGTCTAGCCGTTGGCAAGCCTTCTTTGTGATTGTCAAGGCATGGAGACTCCTCAGAGATGTTGACACCCAGGAATTTGAAGTTCTTGACCCTAACACAAAAGCAGTCAATATGACATTTGTTGTTACATGACAATAAATTTAATCTTGAACCTCAGGACGTCCACTTAAACAGAGATGCGGAGGTATTTCTTCAGCCAGAGGGTGATAAATCTGTGGAATTTGTCATCACTGGCACTTGTGGAGGCCAGGTCATTGGGTCCATTCAAGGCAGAGATAGGTTCTTGATTAGCCAGGGCATCAAAGTTTATGAGGTGAAGATCGGGCAGAGGGGCTGAGTGGGGAAAATAGACAAGCTCATGATTAAATGGTGGGGCAGGCTCGATGGGCTGAATAGCCTATTTCTGATCCTATGCCTTATGGTCCTATGGATATAGACAAGCAAGTTAAGTGGGAATCTGTGCTTCCTATGCTGATGTGTTTAAAGCCAAAGGGCACAGGAGATTGAGAAGATTCATGGAAGAACACCATCACTCAAAGCTTGGCTGTGATCTGGAGTCCAGCATCAGAGATGGGAGTGTACTTCGGAAGACACTTGAAATGCCATACCATAGACGGCAGCAGGCAGAGTGCTGGAAATGGGATTCCTGATGCTGGGTACTTGGTCGCTGGCAGGAACACTGTGGGCTACAGGGTCTACTACAAGTCTGAGATTCATGTATTAACCTGGAAATCATTGTTTTGTGAACCAACTGGCCTCACAAATCACGTACGGCTCAGAGTCTCAGGGATGGCAAGTTTTCTGAGGAAAAAGGATTTCTTTGAAATAGAGCCGAGAGCTTGACAGCTTCATTTACTTTCAAATCTTTGCAGCTATTTAATCTCCAAAATTTATTGAACCATGTTCAAATTGAGAAACAGGAATTTAAACTAACATTATCAGGATTATTAGTTCCAGTGATGAAACCACTACCACTCTAGAGCGCCTCTGAAAGTTACAGCAGCTTTTAACCAAATATAGACATGAAGTAGGGCAGGGCAAAATTGACACACAGACTGAAGGGCCAAATAAGTCCCCACAAAGTCCACAACTAACAGAACCCCGCATCAGCAAAGAGCATTTGCATTTAAGTACTGCATGTAATGTGGTTCATAAATACTCCTAGGCCCTTCAGAGCAATGACCAAGTTTTTTTTGATAGCAGAGATATTAAGGCAGGGGCCCAAAACAATGCATTGTTCAGATGTTGCTTAAAATTTAAAGACAAAGCTTTGACGGAGGTATTTTAAGCTTAGGGCTCAGTAACAAAGACACAGCTGCCGAGAGAGAAGCAAATGCAAAGGTGTGTTTGCAGCCACAACTGAAACAGAAGGACAGCGACTTGATGGCAGTGGCGAGAGCTATTGTCAAATGCACCAGTACAACGTACAAATGCACCCAAATTCTTCATTGCACCAGTTACACAGGGATGTAAAATATACTAATGAACAATTAGTAGAATTCAGCTACCATGAGAGGAAAAAAAACCAACTTATAAAAGGAAAAGATAAAACAAAAATTACATCAATAAATACAAAATGGTAATAAGTGTCAAGGGAGTTTAATAAATTATAACCTGAGTAAGAGTGGATGAAGTTGGAGCAAGATTAGAAAATCCCAATCTTGAAAACAAAAGCAATGAACCACAGATACTACCTTACTTTGTCATTTTCTTTTTCTTGGCCTATTTTTAAAAAAAAATATTTAAATTTAGACATACAGCACGGTAACAGATCATTTCTGCCCACGATTTAAACCCAATTAACCTACAAGCCCCTGGTACGTTTCGAATGGTGGGAGGAAACCGGAGGCACCCCGGGGAAAACCCACGCAGACACGGGAAGAACGTACAATCTCCTTACAGACAGCGCAGGATTTGAACCCCGGTCCCGATCGCTGGCGCTGTAATGGGGTTACAGCTATCCGCTACGCCAACTGTGCCGCCCAGTGTGAGGTTGTTAATAGAAATGTTTGCACTGTTATGCTGCCTCAAAACAAATTTTGTGACATGTTCACAATAAATTCTGATTCTGAAAGCAAGGTTGAAATTTATTTTTGGTTCCTGGGAGTCACCATCTCAGAGAATCTCTCCTGGACCCAACACATGAATGTCATTGTGAAGAAAGCACACCATGGGTTCTACTTTCTGAGAAGTTTGGTAGGACATTGAAAACCTTGGCAAACGTCTAAAGATTGTAGTGGAAAGTGTGCTGACCAGCTGCATCACACTCTGGTATGGGGGACACCAATACCTCAGAGCGTAAAGCCCTGCAAAAAGGTAGTGGACAAAGCCCAGGACATCATAGGCAAAACTCTCCCCACAGTCGAGAACATCTACATGGTGCACTGCCGTCAGAGGACAGCAGCAATCATCAAGGACCCACACCACCCAGCACACGCTCTGTTCTTGCTGCTGCCATCTGGAAAGAAGTGGAGGTGCCACAAGACTCGCACCACCAGGTTCAGGAACAGCTGCTTCCCCTCCACCATCAGACTCCTCCACAACAAACTCAATCAGGGGCTCATTTAAGGACTCTTATTTACTATTGAATATTTATTTTCAGTATTGCACAGCATGTTTGCACTTCTTTGTTTACATTTCTCCCTATTGGATACACATCATTTCTTGAGTACAGATCTTTTGTACAACCAGAAGAAGAAATTGTGGCTGGGCCATGGCCAAAGAAATCTCAGGGTTGCATGCGATGTCATGTGTGTACTCTGGCAACAGATCTGAAAATCCATGGTGGGATTTGAACTAACGTCTCTGGATTCATGCCTCAAGACCGATATTAGTGCAGTAACTACACCAAGCATTGTAGTAATCAAGCCCTGAAGAGTGAATGTTTCAGCATCAGCTACAAAGCGAGGAAGACACCAACAAAATATAGAAGCGGACATAAACACTGATAGCGAGAAAGTGGAGGGTTTGAGCCATTTGACAAACTGAATCTCTGAGTCAGGAGGCTGAGTGTTGACCTTCGAGGTTTACGACACGAGGATACGGACAAAGGGAATACTCAGTATTTTTAGCATGAGTTGATGATCTGAGAACAAGAGATTGTAAGTTAGTTTAAGGGTAGAGGGGAGAGATTTAAGAGGGATCTGAGGGATAACCTTTTCACTCAGAGGGTGGTCCATATCTGGAACAAGCTGCCAGAGGAAACCGTAGAAGTATGAACAATTACAACGTTCAAAAGGAAATTTTGGCAGATTTATGAAAGAGAAGGCCCAAGGAGGATTTGGATCCAATGCAGGCAAACAGGACTGGCCAAAAATGCCAACTTGGTCAGCATGGGCAAAATGGGCCAAAGGGTCTGTTCCTATGCTATACGACTCCAAATGGGATCTATCTCTCTGCATTGGGTCAGACAGGGATCAAAGTCTGCAAATCATCTATCTCCGAGATGGACAGCGGTTGGGAAGAAATGTTTCCAATCTAAACTATGGGCAATTGATTTGCTTCCTCATTACTGAGGAGAGAAAATTTCTGCCCCTCTGGTGTCAAGATCAGGAAGACGAATGAGAGGCAGCAGATGGCATCGAGAGGAAAAGATAAAGCAGTGACTCTCCAGTCTGATTACTCCCTCAGCACCTTTAACAGCTAGGAGCTGTGTCCTACAGATCAGAAAGAGGCACATCAAATCCTTGGGCAAAAAGAATGAGAACAAGTCTTGTGAAATTCTTCCCTTGACAAATAATGACAGCATTCTGGAAGAAATCCCCAAAGAGTACAAAGCTGCCTTTGAGCTGTACAAATTTCTCAGAGACGTCACTTCAACTTGCAGAGACTAAATTGTAGTTTCGCTGGGATTAGAATAGCCAATCTCAACATTTTTTTGGGCTAGGCCGTCCCTAGGAACATAGGAAGTATGAACAAGAGTAGGCCAAAGATGGCCCATCAAGCCTGCTCCACCATTCAATACGATCATGGCTGACCCAATTTATGACCTAACTCCACCTACCTGCCTTCTCCCCATATCCCCCAATTCTTCGATCATGTAAAAATTCCTCTATCATGTAAAATCTAGGAATCTGCTTAATGGGCCCTCTTCCCTGTGAAGCAGTCAAGTTTTGGTTTCTTCTGCATATCTCTCCTACTTACGACATTAAAAAAATCTGGTTGTTACGCAAGGTGAAAAGAAAATAAGATTTTTACTTAAATGTGCTGTAGCCTCTACGGGAGCTGTAGAGCTCCCACTGAGAATGGTGAAGATTCCACCCGAGGACAAGCTCCCAATATATATATATATAAAAACCACTCACGTTGACCAAATTTCTGTACAGATGAAAAAGACATCACAACGAGGCAACTATTTAAAGTCCAGAATAAAACAAGAGGTTAGAATAGAAGGTAACAATCAGGTGCATGAGGAGGACTCAGAATGCTAGTGATTTAAAGTATACCTTCAATCTGGATAGAAAAGAGTTGATGGAAGGGGCTGATTTGATAAAAGGAGGAATATTGTTCCACAGATTGGGGGCTGCGATTGTGAAAGCTCGATCTCCTCTGAGTTTACAATTTGAGCGCAGAACAGCCAAGCACCTCCAAGTTAATTGACCTGAGGGGTCTTGAAGTGGAATAAGAAGTTAGGAGATCCATGATACAAGAGGGGGCTAGCCCATTAAGGGCTTTATAGACAAACTGGAGAACTTTAAAATCAATTCTGAGCTGTACTGGCAGCCAGTGGAGGGAGGCCAGAATAGGAGTGATGTGGTCTCTCTTCTTGGCTCCCGTCAGGAGTCTGGCTGCAGCATTCTGCACCAGTTACAGATGGCATAATGAAGACTGACTAATCCCAGTATATAGAGAGTTAGAATAGTCTAAATGGGAGACTAGAAGGGCATAGATAATTTTCTCAAGATTTTTAAATAAATGATTTGATTTTGACAATAGTGCGAAGATGGAAAAAGCTAGATTTTATTACTGCATTAACTTGTTTGTTAAACTTGAAGGTGGAATCAAATATCACACCAAGAGATTTGATGTGGGGTTTTAATGAGGGTGGATAAATTAGGGGGACCAAATACGATAACCTCAAATTTGCCTTTGTTTAGTTTTGAACCATCCGACACTTTATGCCCTCTAGAAAGTTACCTTTGATTGGCCATCCGACACTTTATGCCCTCTAGAAAGTTATCTTTGATTGGCCATCCGACACTTTATGCCCTCTAGAAAGTTACCTTTGATTGGCCATCCGACACTTTATGCCCTCTAGAAAGTTACCTTTGATTGGCCATCCGACACTTTATGCCCTCTAGAAAGTTACCTTTGATTGGCCATCTGACACTTTATGCCCTCTAGAAAGTTACCTTTGATTGGCCATCCGACACTTTATGCCCTCTAGAAAGTTATCTTTGATTGGCCATCCGACACTTTATGCCCTCTAGAAAGTTATCTTTGATTGGCCATCCGACACTTTATGCCCTCTAGAAAGTTACCTTTGATTGGCCATCCGACACTTTATGCCCTCTAGAAAGTTACCTTTGATTGGCCATCCGACACTTTATGCCCTCTAGAAAGTTACCTTTGATTGGCCATCCGACACTTTATGCCCTCTAGAAAGTTATCTTTGATTGGCCATCCGACACTTTATGCCCTCTAGAAAGTTACCTTTGATTGGCTATCCGACACTTTATGCCCTCTAGAAAGTTACCTTTGATTGGCCATGCGCCACTTAAGAGATATTTTGTTAAAGGTTGGGGGGGGGGGGGAGAGAAAAGAAGCTTCAGCAGAAAGTTGTTGGGAGCACCGTCTGAAGGAGTCTCGCAAATATTTTGTTCACCTCCCATCTAGCCAATAATCTTACTAGTCTAACGCACGGAATTGAGAGAGCAAATTTTGTAAATTATTTCCCGACTTGTCTTCCAACTCCTCTTCAAGTTCCTCAGAAATGGAATTATATTGTCATTGCTTTATGGATGCTGGGCCTAAATCCAGGAACAATCTTGCATGAGAAAGTTTATCAGAAGGAATGCAGAGGCTCAAGAGGATGGGTCTCAGGAAGGGCAATCAAGCATGGCTATAAATGCAGAGACTAATCAGGATCCTGAACATGAATATGTGCTTCGGCTCTCTGAAGATTAGGCCAGAGATGGGCAGACAAAGTGAATGTTTATTCCTTGTCATACAAGCAAACATACCTCTGTCCAAGCATGGACACATCAGTAAGGGCACCACTGCCCCACCCCGCCAGCACCGAGCACAGACATAATCAGAGACTCAGCATAGACTTCAGACAGGTTTCGAGGTCAAACCCAAGAAACTGGCTCAATGGAAGATGTTCAAGTGTGTTGGCACTTCACTTGTCAAGGCTGTGAAGATAGGCATTGATTTAGGAGCCGTTCTCCCTCCACACCAGACATTAACTTCAATGTGTACGTGTCATTTTTTTTTTAAAAAAAAGGACGCACAAAACCTCAACTCCCTTCAGAGGGTTTGGAAAGAATCCTTTGCAAGCCAGGTGCCCTCAGAAAGTTACCTTCATCCTACACCAGTGACATGGCAGCATGCAAACCTCTGATACCAAGTGAAGGGTCCATAGCAGGCCAATACCGGTGGAGACGACCGTGAAGCAAAGAGGTGTCATCTCCCCCATCTGTCCAACCACACTGTTGAACTTCTGCTCTAGCTTTTCATGAAGTGAAGCTAACATACAGAACAATTAGGAAACTGTTCAACCTACAACACCTTCACCGCAGAACAAAGAGCGCTCCATCCTCTGCCCTCATGCTGCAACATACTTGCGTCCCTCAAGTGCTTTGGAGGTATGAAAAAAAATTGCCTTGAAATCTTTTATGCTCTTTAATTCTACGACTTTACTTTTACTAAGAAAGAAGCAAATCGAGGAACAATTCTGGATGTGATCGGAAATATTGAATTGACAAGCCAAAAAAGAAACCTGGCACATGACATGTTACTACAGTCCTGTCAACTGCACTAAGAATCATTCACCATGATTACAGATGACTGGGCTGGAATATTTATAGAACCAGAGAACATTACAGCACAGAAACAGGGCCCTTCTAGTCTGTGCCAAACCTTTTTTTTTTAAGAAAAACTAGTCCCTCTCATCTGCACTCAGTCCACAGGCCTCCATACCTCTCCCATCCATGTACCTGTTCAAATTCCTCTTAAATGTTAAAATTGAGTCCCCATTCACCAGCTCCTTCCACCCTCCCACCACTCTGTATGAAGAAGTTCCCCCTCATGTTCCCTCTAAACTTTTCCCCTTTCACCTTTAATCCATGCCCTCTGGTCTGTATCTCACCTACCCTCAGTGGAAAAAACCTATCTACATTTATTCTGTCCATCCCCCTCATAATTTTAAATACCTCTATCAAATCTCCCCTCGTTCTTCTACACTCCAGGGAATAAAGTCCTAACTTGTTCAACCTTTCCCTGTAACTCAGTTCCTGGCAACATTCTTTGCACCCTTTCTATCTTATTGATATCTTTCCTGCAGTTAGGTGACCAAAATTGCACACGGTACTCCAAATTTGGCCTCACCAATGTCTTATACAACTTTATCACAACATCCCAACTCCTATGCTCAATACTTTGATTTATGAAGACCAATATGCCAAAAGCTCTCTTTTCAACCCTATCCACCTGTGACGCCACTTTCAGGGAATTATGTATCTGCATTTCCAGGTCCCTCTGTTCTATCGCACTCCTCAGTGCCTGATCATTTATCATGTTAACACTTTCTTGGTTTGTCCTTCCAAAAATGCAACACCTCACACTTGTCTGCATTAAATTCAATCTGCCATTTTTCCAACTGGTCCAGGTCCCTCTGCAAGCTTGGAAAACCTTCTTCACTGTCCACAACGGCTCCAATCTTAGAGTCATCTGCAAACTTGCTGATCCAATTTACCACATTATAATTCTACTTTGATGAAGGGCTCAAGCCCGAAACGTCAGTTATTTATCTTTACCTTTGCTACATAAAGGACACGGTGACCTGCTGAGCTTCTCCAGTATTTTTACATTATCATCCAGCTCATTGAAATAGATGACAAACAACAATGGTCCTGGCACCGATCCCTGAGGCCCACCACTAGACACAGGCCTTCAGTCTGAGAAGCAACCATCCACTATTACTCTCTGACTTCTCCTATCCATGAATAGGTGTTTAGGTTCGATTCTGCTGGGGGAAACTTGCAAAATCTTGCTTCATTCTGATGCCATCTTGAATTAATTCATGGTTTTAATATCTCTGGACAACAGTCCCCCCCCCCAACCACCAAAAAGGTTTCCTTCCTGGAAAAGAAAATGGCGATGATAGACGACTTCAAGCTGAATACAAAGATAATTTCAGATTTGCTGGATTGTGTCGGAAGCTGGAGAAACATTAAACACGTTTATTGAATTTGACACATCTAACCTCAGTGATGCTAACACATTGTGTTAGTTCAACTGGCCTAAAAATGTTTTGCCTGTAGCCGCATGCTACTTGAAGTAAAGACATACACCCACGCCCACAAGCTCTGCTTTATTGGGGCTGAAAGCCCGACTTTTATATCGTTTGTGCTCCCGGCCTTTACTTACATCACCGCTCACATAACAATAGCGGGACTCCTGCGCGCGGGTACATTCTTACATGACAATGTCTTCTTCCCCACACGCTTGCCCATGTCTGCACAGGAGATGCTGGCCCCCATGCTCCCTTAACCGTTCGACCACCATTTTGCTTGCTGGGGCCAGTGCCGCTGCACTGTCTGCTGGCCCCTGGTTGCACTCGCCGCCAGGAGCGCCAGCCCAATTGCCACAGTGGCGTGCCATGACATGCCACTGATTTTTGTTTGTACTCAGCATCTGATGCCTCTTGTATCATTGTCCAGTTGCCATGATACCTTTTTTCCATGGTCACTATGTCCTGGTGAAACCTTTCACCATGTTCGTCACTGACTGCACCAAGATCAGCCGGGAAGACGTCCAAGAGCGAATGCAGAAAATGAATTTTCAATGACATGTTGCACTTTATGGTTTTGTTTGCTTGAAGCAGGTTGTCAATCAGCTGGATGTAGTTTTGTGCTCTGGAGTTGACTGAAAATTCTCAACATCTTTAAATGCTATTTTCTCTTGCCCCAACTTTTGCACAACACCTGGGGCATTGAGTGCATGCCCAGGTATGCTTGGACTTAACAAAACAATTTGCTGTGTGGACAATATACGCGATGACTTAAAACATGACAGGAAATCACATCTCAAAAAAAAAACCCAGTGCATGATCAGAAAACTTTAAAGGTGATTTTCATGATCTGCGCCAAAGTATTCAGGAAGCAAAATCTTTTGTTGTCTCGTGTATTTAGTGGCATTATTGTTATGCAAAAGAACTTGATCCACATCATCGAGATCAAACCAAGCTAATTTCAAACACTTAGATATGTGTTTTTCAGATTTGTAAGCAGGATATTTCCAATAAATTCACCCCAACACAATCAACTGCAAGGAGATTTGGAAAGTTCAAAAGCAACTTGTTGAGAAATGGGGAGCTGATTGAGGAGGCAATAAAATTATTGCTCTTAAGTGTGGTGGGGGTACTGGCAGATGGAATCGAACACAGCCAGACATTCAGTGGGGCCCGGGAAGCATTCCGATCTCCTCTGCAAATAGTACATACTGCTGTGTCGATTGGTACCCTACACCTTCAGATGGGGCATTAATTGATGCCTCTTGCTATTCCTTGCATGGACACCACTGTTTGTGAAATGTAGGGAAACCTTGGCTAATAATCAGATCGTTTACCTGGCCACGATCTCATTACTAATTTTGGAAACCAGTAATCTACCACAATATTTCAAAAGAGGTGCTGGTGGAAAATTACATGGGGGCAGCTGAAGGTCACCAAAAATAATGAATACATTTTCTTTTTTTGAAATGCGTGTGATCAGAATGCAATGAATAAAAGATCTCCTGGGCTTACCTTCAAAGGAAACTTGGAACTTTCATAGATGTCAAAGTAAGCTCGAGGTTTTAGCTGCTTCAGAGAAGCACAACTGACACACGGGGAGAATTGCATAGGAAGGGAGGGTGGACGTGTATGATGCAGAGACATGTTCCCAGTGTACTGCATACAAATCTGCCAAGTAACAGGACAAATTGCGGTGTGGTTGTATCACAGCCTGGCTTGGCAATTAGAGTGCCCAGGAATGGAGAAGGGAGCAAACCTAGTCAGATCTATCAGAGGCTCCGACCTCCCTTTCGTTGAAGACATCGACATGAGGCATTGCCTCAAGAAGGCAGCCAACATCAGGAAGGACTCCCATCTCCCTGGTCACCACCTCTACTGACTGCTACCTTCAGGCAGAACCTCTAGGTTCAAGAACAGTTTCTTTCTGACAGCCATCAGGCTCTTCAACCTTCCCCTTGGTACGTTAATCATGTACTGTCTGCCCTATTGTAACACTTTTTTCTTGCATCACGGAGCTGTGAATATTTATTATTATTTATAACTTGTGCGTTTTTGCTCTTTTAAATACTTCAGGAAGTTGCGCAGGTTGGATATGACATCAAACCTTCGCAAACTTCTACAGATGTATAGTAGAAAGTGGGTTGACCGGCTGCATCACAGCCTGGTATGGGGGCACCAATAGCTCTGAGCGAAAAGACCTGCAGAAGGTAGTTGACAGCACAGTACATCACACCAGCATAATGAATACATTTTCTTTTTCTACTGTCATCCAGAGAAAATCTAGAGAGCAGCAGCAATCATCCACATCATCCAGGACCCACTCTATTCTCACTGCCAATAAAGAAGAGGTACCACCTAGTTCAGGAACAGTTGCTACTCCTCTACCAGCAGACTCCTTAACAAACTCAGACTCATTTAAGGACTCTTCCTTTGCAGAGTATTTATTATTGAATATTTATTTTCTGTATTACATGGTTTGTTTACATTTCTTTCTTTTGTTAACACATCTTTTCTTGAGAAAAGTTTTTTGCACTACCAAAACATAGAAATTCTACCTGGCCCACAGGAATAAAGAATCTTAGGGTTGTAGAGCACGTCGAAAGAACCAAAGACTTGTTGATCCAAACCAAGGCTATTATTAACCAAAAGACTGGAGCATATCACAAGTAGGTTGACCAGTCCAGAATGACCTGGTCTGGCTAGGAGCAATCCTTTAAGACCTGCCAGTAGGTATGGCTACGCTCTCAGCCAATCACAGTCATCCTACACGACCATCTGTACACATACACATTGGTGATAGTACAGATTCTATCACAAGGGTTGTATGTGATATCATGCATGTAGAACCATAGAACGCTATAGCACAGAAACAGGCCAATCAGCCCCTCCAGTCTGTGCTGACCATCTCACGAGTCCCACTAACTTGTTCCCATTCCATAACCCTTCAGACCTCTCCCATCCATGTATCTAGCCAATTTATTCTTATAACACAAGCCAGTATTCACCACATCAGCTGGCTGCTCATTCCACACTCCCTCCACTCTCTGAGTGAAGAATTTCCCCCAATGTTCCCCGTAAACCTTCCCCTTTCAGTTTAAAACTATGACCTCTTGGAGCAAAAATGAGGGGAGGTTTGAGAGAGGTTTGCAAAATTATGAGAGGTATAGACAGAGTGGATGTGAATAGGATTTTTCCACAGATTGGGGGAGATAAATACAAGAGGTCATAGTTTTAAACTGAAAGGGGAAGGTTTACGGGGAACATTGGGGGAAATTCTTCACTCAGAGAGTGGAGGGAGTGTGGAATGAGCAGCCAGCTGATGTGGTGAATACTGGCTTGTGTTATAAGAATAAATTGGCTAGATACATGGATGGGAGAGGTCTGGAGGGTTATGAATAAAGTCCCAATCTGTTTAATCTTTCCCTGTAACTCAACTCCTGAAGACCTGGCAGCATCCGAGGAAATCTTCTCTGCACTCTTTCAATCTTATTGATATCCTTCTTGTAGTTTGGCCCCCAGAACTGTGCTTAATATTCCAAATTTGGCCTCATCGATGTTTTAAACAACTTCGACATAACATCACAACTTCTGTACTCAATACTTTGATTTATAAAGGCTAAGGTGCCACAGACTTTCTTTAGAACCCTGTCCACATGCGACACCACCTTCAGGGAACAGATCTCTCTCTACACTCCTCAGTACCCTTTAATGTACTGCAAATAAATCTGAACTTGAACTTTAATGTACACTATTTTAGATTTTTTTTTGGAAGTACCAGTTTGGCTGCAGTGAAAATTTTGGTACTTATGTAGATTGAGTTTATATGGTCTTGCCGTGGGTCCTGGGCATATATGCAGCCTGCATGATGTATTTTCTGTGGATATTCCTGTCTGCCAAGTTCACAACATGAATCCGATTGAAATGGATTTTAAATTTCAGAAATACAAAGACTGCAGATGCTGGAATCTTGAACAGAGAATTGCTGGAGGAACTCAGGAGTAGAAATAGGAGTCAACATTTCAGGTCTGGACCCTTTTAACTTCCAGAAGACTGATCTCAGTCCAAGTAGCCAATCTACAAGGTTTTTTTTTCTGAACACTTGGAGAGCTCTCATTGCAGAATTGTTTCTGATGGCCCTCATGTCAAACTATATATATTTTGAACATGGTTTAAGGATCCAGTGAGCATTCAAGTGAAAATCGTGACTCAAGTGCTCTGTGCCAACGGCAAGATTTATATTCAGCTCTATTACAAGTCCTTCTAGCCCACAAACCTTTGCTACCCAAATATCCCAATTAACCAATAACACCTCCCCCCCCCCCACTGTACATTTTGAATGGCGGGTGGAAACTGGAGCCCTCAGAGGAAACCCAGGCACTGGGAGAACATACAAACTCCTTCCAGATAGCACCAGATTAGAACCCGGGACACTGGTGCTGTGACAGTGTGCTGCAACAACTACGCTGCCCAGTCAAGGGATCACCCTCCTAAAGAAACAGCTTACAAACTCAATGGTATGATCACCCACTTTCTATCAGTCTCAGACACAGCAAAAGACATTGGCACATCATAATTCAAAGCCTTTATGCAATAGAATGTCTGCATGAAATATTTGGCTGACATCTTCTTCTTTGTCTTGGCTTCGCGGACGAAGATTTATGGAGGGGTAATGTCCACGTCAGCTGCAGGCTCGTTTGTGGCTGACAAGTCCGACGCAGGACAGGCAGACATGGTTGCAAGGGAAAATTGGTTGGTTGGGGTTGGGTGTTTCCTCCTTTGTCTTTTGTCAGTGAAGTGGGCTCTGCAGTCTTCTTCAAAGGAGGTTGCTGCCCGCCGAGGTTGCTGACATCAAATGTTATATTAATGGACATGTGCACAGTGTAAATTGCCGCAGAATTAAATCAACCACTAAATTAAATAGGTTAATGGCAGATCTGGGTGTGTGGGTGGATTGGCGTAGCGGTTGCAACACCAGCGATCGGGACCAGTGTTCGAATCTGTACTTCCTCCCCTGGTCTGCATGGGTTTTTCTGGAGACTCTGGTTTCCTCCCACTGTTCAAAATGTACCGGGGGTGGGGGGGGGGTGTAGGTTAATGGGTGCAAATTGGCAGCACAGACTCGTGGACCAAAATGGCCTGTTACTGTGCTGTATATCTAAATGTAAAATTTACAATCAGAGGCAAGGATGATGAGAACTTGTTACAGATGCCGGACACATTCAGATTCCTATGACAAAACATACATTCCCACATCAGAAAAGTAAATATTGTATCATCCTTTGTTACATGAAGAATTTACTGTACAAAACAATTCAATTTAATAATGCTGAACCAACCCACAAGATTAAAAAGTTAATACATGCTGCCATTCTTCATACATTTCAAAGAGAGCTACAATTTCAGCGTGAAAGCTTGTGCTGTCATAACAGACTCCCACATGCACATACGTGGAACAACTATAGCGCAGGATTGGCGAACACTCATCTCATGGTTTAATGCATTTTAGAAGAGATCGTTGGCCTTGGTAATAAAGTGACCCAGCAGATATCCAATTACTTTCAGCAGTATTTTCAAGGATAATATTTTGCCAAACAATACAAAATAGCCACCATTTGATAGATTACTCATTGTAGACTCAACATTAATGGAAAAAGATAAAAGACTGTTCATCCAACATCATCCACAAATCAGCCAGACTCGTCTATACACAATCTCTTCTAGTTGGCAACCGTGCGGTTTCTGAAGATCTTTCCATAACTATACTAGGGGTCATCTGCCTATTGGGATTTGGCTTCCATCCTGCATGAGGTTTATACATTTTCCCCCCTGATCATTCGATTATCCCAGTGGGATAAGGAAATCTGAGCCAACGTGATACAAAACCACAATGGAAAATCTCGGCAGGTACCTTTTTTTTGTTTTGTTTTGTTTTTTTTTTGTTTGTTTTTATTTATATATATATATATCTTTTTTTAAAGATATATATTTATTTTTTTATTATTATTATACTAATAGTATTAATTCTTCACTCTTTATCGTGGGGGTGGGGAGGGGGGGGTTTAGGGGTTAAAAATAGTTTTTTTTTCTTAGTCTTAATTTTTAGTTGTTAGGGGGAGATGCCGAGATTGGTATTGTATTAACTATGTTATATTATACTTGTATTACTTTATTTTGTATTTTTTTGTACGTGTATTACTTACTTTCTTTATATGTTAAAATTAATAAATAAAGTTTCGAAAAAAAAAAAAGAAAATCTCGGCAGGTCAGGGAACATTCATATAAAGAACCACCAGGCCAGAGGAGGAGAAACAAGTTGGTCGATCTAGCAGTGAGATTAGATTGGGTGGCAAGTTAGCATAGTGGTCAGTGCAATGCTGTTACATTGTAGAGCGTGTTGCAAGAACCAAAGATTTGTTGATCCAAACCAAAGCTTTTATTAACTATCACAAGTAGGTCGACCAGTCCAGAATGACCTGGCCTGGCTAGGAGCAATCCTTTAAGACCTGCCAGTAGGTATGGCTACACTCTCAGCCAATCACAGTCATCCTACACTACAATCTGTACATATACGCATTGGTGATAGAATCTGTACTATCACAGCCAGCAACTGGGTTCAAATCCCGTGCTGTCGGTAAGGAGTTTGTGCATTTTCCCCACGTCTGCACAGGTTTCCTCTGGGAGCTCTGGTTTCATCCCACCATGTGAAACATACTGGGGGGGGGGGGGTGGGAGTTGTAGGCCAATTGGGTGGCATAGGATCGTGGCCAAAGTTACCGTGCTGGATGTCGACATTCAAATAACTTAAATCCGTGGTTTTCAAACATTTTCTTTCCACTTACACACCCACCTTAAGCAATCCCTGACTAAACACAGGGCACCGATGGCATGGGGATTACTCAAGACGATATGCGAGTGGAAAAAAAACGTTTGAAAAGCCCGGAATTAAATTTAAATAGATAAAATTATTATGGGTGTGTAATTTGTTGCTGATGTAGTTTGGGAATGCTGTGACATGACCAGCAAGCCAGCTCGTATACAAAAGGGGAAAAAAAGAAGAAAGACGACAGGTGGAGATATTCTCAGCTGGCAGGAAGAAAGAGCAGATTATCTAAAAGGTGGAGAATTCAATAGCAAGTCCAGAAGGCTACCCCGACAGGGGGGGGGGCCACTGTTCCTCCAGCTTAAGCTGTTCTTACAACTGAGCACTTCTCTCCTACTGAAAACTCTTCTTTCTCTCTCTCGCTTATATAACCACCAGGTTTGGTTTTTGTTTTCACTGTATAGTAACAAAGGGGTTTAACCAAACTAATTCCTGGGATGAGAGGGCCATTGTACCAAGAGGGACCAGATAATATTCCAAAGCTTAGAATCTTGAGCGCAGATCTCATTCAAATGTACCAAAGAGGGTAAATATTGGGACATTTTCACGAGTAGGAGAGTCTTCAGTAGCCCAAAAGGGGTCAGCCATTTAACGCTGAAGAATGTAGAAACATCTTCTGGCAAAGGGTGGTGAATCTCCAGTATTTAAGCTCCTGCGTACAGTTGTGTGATTTTAACTCACATCTCTTGAGTCCAGAACTCAAAAAGTTTATTATTATGTACATGCATGATGTCAACTGCTCAGCTAAAGGAGGGGTGAGGTGCTCCTTCTGTCCAATACCCTACAGGTCACCCTTGGGCAAGGTGTAGTACCTGTTTAGCCTCCCCTTCTCCCCCCAACCCCCCAAATCAGGGTCACATGGAGCCACAGATTGCAGACGGTGGATGGGCTTTTTTTTTTTAAAAAAAAGATGCTACAGATTGGAATTTATGGTTGTAAAAGTAAAAAATGCTGGGCAGATGAATTGCAGGGTTACCCGTCCAGTACAGACACTACAACTGAAGGAGGCAACGAGAAACCACTTCAGTACTTTTTCCCTTGCGTAATCGTGAACTCAACATCGACTACGGTCTCAGCTCAAAGACGGAGCCTTCACCGAAGGAGAACAAGGGAGGTAACAACTACCATTTGAAGGGTCAGAGATCGTGATGGATGGAGAGACATGATTGTCCACGCCGAACAGCAAAGCACCTAAAAGAATGATGACATATATATCACATACAACCCCAAGATCATTTTTCCTGTGGGCCAGGCAGAATTTCTACTAGTCAGTTGTGCAGAAAAATTGTATTAATAAAAGACAGGATTTAAAAAATGAGAAATGCAAAGAAAGAAAGAAATGTAAATAAACTACGATATTAAATAAAAAATCAATAACTTGTTACGTAAGAAAGCTTAAATGGGTCGGAGTTTGTTGTTTAGGAGTCACAAAATTTGTTGTTTTGCAGCAGCATCGGTGTGGCCTGGGTGGTGCAGTGTCCTTGAGGATAGAGACTGCTTTCTCAACACACCGCCTCTTGTAGATGTTCTTGATCGAGTGATGACACTGGCAGAGTTTACAACCCTCTAGCTTTTTCCTGTCCTGTGCATTGGCACCTCCGTACCAGACGGCGATGCAACCAGACAGAATGCTCCCCGCGGTTCACCTGTAGAGGTTTGAGGGTCTTTGGTGACATGCAGAATCTTCACAAACTCCTCACAAAGTATAGCCACTGGTGACCTTTCTTCATGATTGCATCAACATGGAGGCTCCAGGACAGATCTCCAGAGATGTTGACACCCAGGTATTTGAAGGTCTTGACCTTCTCCACTAGTGACCCCTCGATGAGGACTGCTGGAGTCCACAATCATCTCCTTGGTTTTGCCAACATTGAGGGCAAGGTTATTACTGTGCCACAATGACGTTCATGACTTGTTCACGACAATAAAATCGGATTCTGAGCCAACGAGCTGATCTACCTCCCTCCTGGACCCTTCCTCATTGCAGTCTGTGATTCTGTTGACAACTGCGGTGTTCGGCAAATTTCCGGATAGCATTCAAATTGTGCCTGGCCATGCAGTCTGATGGTGGAGGGGTAGCAACTGTTCCTGAACAGTCTTGCGGCACCTATGATGGCTGCAAGTCCAGCAGCTTGACCAGTGCACCACCATATCGCTTTGCAGAAGGGGTGTAGACGCGGCTTTCTCGATCCAATTGCTCACGCTCAGCAATAATTCCATTTCCCAGCAACCAAATTTCAACAAGGGCCAAAAATATCATGGAAAAAGATGCATCTATGACGCAAGCAGCCGCAGCATTGCTGAAAATTATTTTCTCCCTCAGTGCTTCCAGGGATGTGACCGTGAAATGCAGGTACAGCATTACTGAAGCCCTTGCTCATCAGATCAATGAAAAGTCAAACAGTTGTTCTTGAATGTTAACAGTCAGCAACACTGAAATTGTGAGACAAGTTCTTTTTTGAAAAAAGGGCAAGCACATCACCACAGGTTTAGAAAAAAGTTATAAAAAACCCAGCAGCATTATTCAAAGGGCAGCACAAACATTCTGCGAGCATTCCAGAGGCCAAGTAGCATTCATGCAGGGAGAAACAGTCGATGTTTCAGCTCGACGGTCATTCGTCATGTTTTGAGTACTCAAAGGACGGTGTGCTTTTAATTGCTCTTGCACCAGAATGTATTATTAGCAGTAAAAAGAGAAACTGCTGTGAATACTCAACAAGTCAGACAGCATCTGCAGAGGGGGAAAAACAGGGTTAATGGCACAGATCAATGCCCTTTCGTCAGTACTGATGAAAGATCATCCATCTCAAAATGCTGCATTTCTCTTTCCACACATAATGCTGGACTTTTTATCATGTATTTTCCCCACCCCATAACACTATCTCAACAGCCCAGATGATCTCTCGATGCAATCCCATCATTTCACCATCTGGAGAGTATCAGTACCATTTTCTGGTTTTGCTTCAGATTTCCAACATCAACACTTTACTTGGTTACTTTTATTATTATAATTTGTCACTATTAGTCTAAATTAACTCTGGATTATTCTGAAAAATTAACCAGTTTGATATGAACACTTCACCTCTGGTCAGCACCATCAGGCATCCCAGTTAATTGGCCATCCAGTGTCCTGGGATAGGAAGCCATTTGTGCCATTTCCACTGGGTCACCCTTAACTGGAATACTAATTGCTTTTCCACTGAACCTGCTCGTCCCCGGGCATCGGCGTGTTCTACCTTCAAATGGAAATGGGCGACTTTCTGCTGTCCCTTTTCCACTAATTTTAATCAGCACGCCAGGGATACGAGTAGGGGTAGAGGTGGCTAATCCTCGGTGTGAAATGACGTCATTTGACTCTGGCGTTTGGACAGTGTCCCTTTTCCGCTGGACCCAGTCCCAGTAAATTCCTGGGACAGGGAGCCAGTGGAACAAGGCCTAATTACTTGTATCCAAACTGGTGTTGATACGCCATGGGACACGAATGCGACCTACAGCTTCGTGGTTGGTCAAGGTGAGTGGGATGATACCATTTGTCTAAAGTCTCTGACTGACCGTGCTAATGACTTTGACTTTTGACAAGACCCCCTCTAGAGTTCACTAGCTATCAATAATATTTATAGATCTCTTTGGCAAGAAAATATTTAAAAGACACATGGGAACCATTTTTCTTTAAATAGTTTAAAATTAAGCATCTTATTGGCAATTAAATCATTTAAATGAGTAAAAATTAGAAAGGCTTTTCCAACATCCTCTCAGTAACCATTTCTTCCCATTGATTTAAATGGAGCCACTGTAGCCTGGCAGATATTTCAGCCTGGAGGTCTGCAGAGCTTTATACTGTCCTGTGAGATGCAATGAGGAACAAGGAGTCTACTGGTGCAGCTGGGGCCTCAATCCAGAGATACTTTTTATCCCTACAGGCAAGGCAGGATTACACTTATTGGTAGGGCAAACATAACTGTACACAGCATACATATGTAAACAAGAACTGTAAACAGATAATAAGTGTAAACAAACAGACTGTGCAACACCGAGAAAATTAACAAGGTAAGAGTCCTTAAATAAGTCCCTGATTTTGTCATTGAGGAGTCAAATGGTGGAGGGGGTCACAGCTGTTCATGAACCTGGGGGGGGGGGGGGGGGGGGAGTCTTGTGGAACTTATGCCTCTTAACAGATGGGACCAGCAAGAACAGAGCGTGTGCTGGGTGGTGTGGATCCTCGATGATTGCGGCTGTTCTCCGATGACAGCATTCCCTGTAGATGTTCTTGATAGTGGGGAGGGTTTTTGATTATGATGTCCTAGGCTGTGTCTACTACCTTTTGCAGGGCTTTACGCTCAGGGGTATTGGTGTCCCCATACCAGACAGCGATGAAGCCAGTCAGCACACTTTCCACTACACACCTGTAGAAATTTCCCAGGGTTTCTGATGTCATACCAAACCTCCAAAAACCCTGAGGAAGTAGAGGTGCTGATGTGCTTTCTTCACAATGCCTTTGCTGTGCTGTGTCCAAGAAAGATCCTCCAAGATAGTGATGCCCAAGAGCTTAAAATTGCCTCTCCACCTCAAATCCCCCAACGATCACTGGATGGTAAACCTCTGGTTTTCCCTTCGTGAGGTCAGCAATGAGCTCCTTGGGTTCGGTGACACTGAGTGCAAGATTCGTGGAAGAAGTTTCCTCCAGCAATAGGTCACATCAGTACTGGACTTCAGGGTATGGGGAGAAATTTGAGAGAGCCAGAACAAACACACTAAGGTCTAGAGTTGGCAGCTGTGTCTCCATTAGAAAAGGCAGTAGAACATTGCAGTGAATTGTTTTAATGAGCTCCTTAAAACGAGGAGGAAGAGACTGGGGCAAAAGGGATTCTGGGACTTGTAGTTGATGCTGAAATGAGCCTAATCCAGGATCTACAGGATAGCGGATGATGCTAGGGCGGAGAATTAAAAGTTTACATGGATCTTTATCAATGTAGCGATATCTATCCACTACCAAGACTAGATGAGTCTATTTATTTTTAAACTATTTATTGTCCCAAGAGAACAGCAGAAGCAACATGGCACTGAATGGGCAGCATCGATGGCAACGGCTTCAGAAAACGACAGCAGTAAAAATCAGCATCCGTAGCCTGGAACGCTACTGACAACAACGCCAAGGAGTACACTTTTGGCTCCTACAGTCCTAACAAGCTACGTTCCTTCCCAATACTTTCTGGTTTTATTGCCGTAGCGATGTTATTTAAGATGGTCCCTACATCATTGTTAGTACCACACAAAAACTCCCCTCTCCTGAGTCCACGCACCACTTGCCAGTTATGGTTCTAAAATTTCTAACTTAAAAAGAACGTTTTTTGGTTCTACTGATTTATTCAATGAGCTAACTGAAAGGAAAGAATTTGCACAGGCTATGGAACGATGAGGTTTTCAATCCCGTAATTTCGGGTTGATCTTAAAATGCAGTCTGCTAATCCTTCACAATCCACTCTTCACAAAGCTCTCTGCAGCAAGATACGACTTTTAGTGTCTTCCAATTTAAGGACAGGACTTGGACTGTAATGCAGAGACACACTAAAAGATGTTCAATCAAATATTCTTGATACAAAACAAAAATGCACGACATTCAATATTATCACTCTCTTAACATTATATCATCCATCGACATCAATCTTTGATACCTTATTTGATCTCAAGACAGTATAAAGTTCTTCCGTCAATCAAACCTAGAAACATGCTCATGCTGATGACAGGTCACAAAACGACTGATCAATCCATCAAGTCCAGAGAGGTGCTCCAGAATTTAACCTTGCTTGTTGAACATGCACTCACTAAAAAAAAAGTCCCTAAAGATGGAAGGAGGTGGGGTACCTCCCACATCAGACTTTGATTCTGCCTGTCAAAAGTTTTCAAAATTGCTCTTGCTCCCTTGTTCTTACCCAGGATCATATTAATATAGAAACAAGCCATTGTGTTCAAATAGTTATGACCTATTTGAGCCTCTAACTCAGTGGTTCTTAGCCTTTTTCTTTGCACTCACATCCCACTTTAAGTAATCCCTATGGCATAAGTGCTCTGTGATTAGTAAGGGATTACTTAAGGTGGGATGTGAGTGGGAAGGGAAGGTTGAGAACCACTGCTCTGGACTCAATCATAAGTGAAATATTTTGCTTGAGAAAAATTGTCATTGGTCCATTTCCTTTGGAGTTATGAAACCGTGCACATGAGCCAATTAGGTAGGATTTGAACAATGGGTCTTAAACTTTTTCTTCTCACCCACATACCTTAAGCAATCCCTTACTAATCACAGAGCGCCGATGGCATTGGGATTACTTAAAGTGGGATGCGTGGGAAAAGGTTGAGAACCACTGTTCCAAGTCATTCCTCATCTGTCAGCCAGACCCTCTCTTCCCTCAAGATTGCCAGTCTCCCCGTTCACTGCTGCCTTCAACCCCACTTGTTGGATTTCTGTTCCTACATTGACTGTCCTTGGTAATGCACCCCCCCCCCCCACCCCATAGAAATGTGCTCTCTGTACTCTGTTAGATGATAAGCATATGTATACACACACAGGCTGCAGCAACACAGGATACACCAACAATCAATTTATCATCACAAATAAGTCACAAAATTCGGTGATCATTCAGGAATTTGATGGCCGTGGTGAAGAAGTTGTCCTTGTGCCGCTGAGGGCTCACCTTTCGGCTCCTGTACCTTTTCCCCAATAGCAGCAGAGTGAAGAGGGCATGGTCTGAGTGGTGGGGTGGGGGGGGGGTCTAAGGACAGAAGGCTGCTTTTTTAAGACACCGCCTCGCATCGACGTCCTCGGAATGGTGTCTGGTGCCTGTGATGTTGCAGGCTGAGATAACAATCCTCTGGAGATTTTCCTCGTTCTGAGAGTTGGTGTTTCCATACCAGGCAGTGATGCAACCAGCCACTACGCTCTCCATGGTCTACCTGTAGAAGTTTTCGAGAGTCTTCGATGACATACCAAACCTCCTCAAGCACCTCAAAGAATAGCTGCTGGCGAGCATTCTTCATGGCTGCATCAATGTGGAGGCTCTAGGACAGATCCTCAGTGATGTTGACACCCAGGAATTTGAAATTCTTGACCCTCTCCACTACCAAGCCCGCGATGAGGACTGGGCCGTGCTCCCCTGGAGTTCACAACCATCTCCTTGGTCTTTGCTAATGTTGAGCACAAGGTTGATGTCTTTACACCAGTCAACGAGCTGACCTATCTCCCTCCTGTACACTTCCTCATTGCCGTTAGTGATTCTGCCGACAACTGTGGTGTCATCGGGAAACTTGTAGATGGCAACAATAGTAGAAATAAAAACCCTTCATAAATTCTAGGTCAATGTTCTACTTTCAAAACAACTAAGAGGGGCAGTGCTGCCAATTCTGAGAAGAATTGGGCTGAGAGCTACTGACAATTTCCATGGATCTGGAGGACTACATCTGCCATTGGTGTCCATGCAGAGCCCAGCAGCAGAGTCTAGCCTCACTGGGTCCTGCCAGCCAAAAGCTGGGGGAATTCACACATGAAACCAGCATCAGGATAGATCTGCAGCTGGATTTAGGAGTCTGGTCTCACTTGTACAGGGTAAAGGGATAAAGGTCAGCTTTCCTTTGGAAATAATAGTGGTCAATGAAGATTTTGTTTCATGAACACTCGTTTGCATTTTATGGATTTTGAGCTGCTGATCACCAAAAAGAACCTTAAAATTTTCCTATCACATACCATTTTTTTTGTGATTTTTAAGTCTACTAGTGTATTGCCTCAAAAGCAAGCTGTTTTGGTCAGTCAGTGCACGTGCTTTGCAAATGCTGTCTTCGGCCTGGGCCTGCTTGGAAGGTACTTAAGGAGGTTGTTGAGAATTTCCTGGCAACTGCAGAGCACCAAACTACACCCAGTTGATTGACAACATGCTTCCAGCAGACAAAAAAGCACGACATGCAACATGCCATTGAAAATTCATTTTCTGCTTTCGCACTTGGGCTTCTCTGCTGATCTTGGTGCAGTCAGTGACGAACGTGGTGAAAGATTCCAGGGAACAGCGGGATCAGGGCAACGGGAATCCATCAATGCTGGCCGACTATTGTTGGACACTGACACAAGAGGCATCAGATGCCGAGTACAAACAAAAACCAGCAGCAAATCATTTTTAGGCCAGGTGAACTAACGCAATGTGCCAGCGTCATGATGTGATTAAACAGGGTAAATTCAATCCAAGTTCAGCTAATGTTTCTCCAACTTCCTAACGTGATACAGCAAATCTGAAATGATCTTTGTGTTCAGCTAGAATGTATCTATCATTATCCCCAATTGTTCTTCCGGAAGAAAACCTTTTGAAAAAAATTGCTGACAATACAATTAAAATCAGTCCTCTTGTTTAATTTTAAATGCAATATTTTTAATTCGTCAAAGTATTAGGCAGCATCACAAGATCCCAGGCAAATTTAAAAACACCATTTAAAAACCTTGATAGTTGCATCAATGGCCACCCTACAACGCTGCCAGGCATATTCTGGGAAAGGGTCTCTCCTCTGGTAGTGACCTGAAGCAGATGAGGAATTAATCTCAGTTAGTTGTGGGTGGCAGGAAAAGACTTCAGGTAGCAGGGAGGTGTTGAAAATGAGTAAGACCACAAACCGAAGCCAGACTGAAATAGTTCATCCAAAGGGAAGCCGTATTCGAATACGCAAATCAAAGGAACGCACTGAAGATTCAAGAGATACTGGCTTAACTGAGGACGGAATCTACAATAATAAGGATTTAGCCATTCACAACCGAAAGGAACAGAAATTTCCACAGTGGTGAATCGTTGGAATTCTCCATGCAGGA
Source organism: Narcine bancroftii (assembly GCF_036971445.1). NCBI lineage: Eukaryota > Metazoa > Chordata > Chondrichthyes > Torpediniformes > Narcinidae > Narcine > Narcine bancroftii. The sequence continues at coordinate 75,754,319 of NC_091480.1, read as the reverse complement.
TGGTCATAGAGAGGCTAAGCTCAGAGTATGTTCTCAACACAAAAATTGGTCAGGGTTTCAAATGTTAAAGCAACGAGGCATAGATGTTGAGAATATTGTCCCCTTGAGAGAAATCCAGTCTCAGCGCAATTTCCTCCCAAACTGTTGCAAATCACTGGATTTGGAACCATGGAGCAGAATGATTAAACACAGACAGGCATTTAGTCCTGGGCAGAAGGTGGGGGAAGAGGGTAATTGAGGGTTACATTGTTTACGTTCAGGCTGATCACCGGTTCGATGCCTTGCATCTCAAGGTTCTGAAAGAGATGCAACATAAATCAAGCTCATCTTTCAAAGAGCTCCTTGGAGTCCTCATAACTAGTGACCCATCTTGGGCACACAACATCTCCTCACTTGTCAGGAAGGCACAAAAGCAACTGCACTTCCTGAGAAGACTGAAGCAAGCAAGGCTACCGGCCATCATTATCAAGAGCTAGCTAGCTGCATCACAATGCAGTACAGTTGCTTCAGAGAAATGGGTTGGAGGTCAATAAACAGGACCACAAGAGTAGCAAGAGATCACTGGAGTCTCCCCTCTCTTCCCCACCCCCTTCCAAAAAAATGATTGATGTGATCTACTGGGATCTTTGTCTGAAGAGGGTGCACAAAATCATTGAGGATCACTTCCACCCTGCACACAGCATCTTTCAGCTGTCCCATCGGGGAAGAGATGCAGGAGGATCAGAGCCAGCACCACCAGGCTGAGGAACAGCTTCTTCCCATGGGCAGTGGGAATGCTGAACGACCATCCGAGACACTCAGTCATGAAACAATATTTTTGTATTTATGAATATTTGTCCATCATTTGTATTGACTTCTTAATTGTTTGTCTGTATATGTGTTATGCCTGGCTGTGTGTCTATATGTTTGTATCAAGAACCAGAGAATGCTGTTTCATCAGGTTGTACTTGAGCAATCAGATAACAATAAACTGGGCTTTGAAAAAATAAAATTGAGGAGAGCTTTGGATAATTCAATACCATACAACACATTTTTGCTGGTCATAGAATGTGGAAGGTGATGGAGTCATTTGTGACCAGTAATTGTACAAAGGACGGTATTTAAATGCCTATTACTGTTAATCAAGAGTGGATTCTCATTAATTTTTTTTTGGGGGGGGGATTTATATTGGAATAGGGTCACCACTCAACAGACATTAGTAACTATACACCAAAGTAATCATTTAGAATTGAAGGCAGGAAATAATTAGGTAAGTGGTTGTCCAGATCGATCATATTCAATGACCGAAAATTAAATGACTTTGCATCCAAATAATCAGGGGAAAAAACCATTTTTGGAAGTCATCTCAGAGCATGCTTTTCACCTATCCAGAGGGTTCAGCTCAATTGAAGATTAAATCAAAATGTGCAATATTATTTTACTCCTTAAAAGTAGTATTGTGTTTAATTAATCACATTGAGAGCCAAAACTACCAATATTCCAAAATAACATTCCGTAGCTTCTAGCCTACTCGAAACCTCACCAACTCCAACACAAAGATAAGCTTCCAACTCTATACCTCAGAAAGAATAGATTGCTAATTTTCATGCAATCTCAGCCACCTACTGTGTGAAGGCTATTACACCATGCAAAGCATGGCCCTGCAATGAAACTGGTGACACCATGGATCTGTGCTTATTTAGATCATCCTTAATTTACTAAAGCGGAGACAATCTCGGACTAATCAGGAGTTTAATGGTTTGGTGTGAATACTCAGAGTTTAATTGCACATTGTAAACTCAGTTACATTTTAGTTAGATGATTAAAAACAAGTTGTAAATCAGGAACTACAAATGCCTGTTTCAAGCTATTTTCCATTAAAAATGTTTCTCTGTAGATGAGCATTTAATGACTTTGTTTTTAAGTTGAAGAAATTGCATAAATCAAATCATTTAATTAGAAATGTGTCTATAATTAAATGTGTCAGAAAAATGTGACAAGACAAACAGGAAACATATGCAAATGTAGCTATTTTTATGTTATTAAGTCCATAATTGCCCTGGTTGATTTCATCACCAATTGAATAGTTTATCACTTTCTTGGTCTGATGTTGCAGAGTTCTTGCTGCTTGTTTATCACATCTCATGTCAAACATGAGCAAGGTGCAGTGGTTCTGAACTGGGAACCATGCAACAGGGAACAAAACTGGTTCACCATTCCTCACAGATTGACTCAGGATTTTATTGCGCAGAGAGGAAAGCTTGCGACTGGAGAAGCAACAAACTTGCCTCGATTATAAATGCGTTTGCAGGATTGCAGCCTTTATGCCAAAGGTTGTGGGAGCGGGAGGTTTGTTCCCTGCAAAGCCTGATGCCCGTTTAATCAAAAGACTGTTGGTAACAAACAAATATTGGGAATACAGCTCACCATACAATTCAGGGGACTCTTATCAAGTTGCTAAGATTACATAATCACATTGACAAACTAGATCATCGACCTAAATCACCCTGAAACGCAAAGGGCATCATTTGGCCTCAGCTCTGATGTTGATTTTTTTTTTTTTTTCGGATAAAAGTCACAATTTGTATAAGGGAAATCCAAATTTGGAACGAACTCTGCAGCAATGGCAGGGATCTCCCAGTACCAACCATTTCAATTCTATGCTCTACTTCTGCGCCAACACGCCAGTCAGTCACTGGATGCACTGCCAAACCAAAGCAACACACTTTGGAGGAGCAACACCTAATATGCTGCCTGGGCACTCGCCAACCAGACGGCATTAACATAAACTTCTCCAGTTTCCATTAGGTCACTCCCATCTCCCTCTCTTCCCCCATCCCTCTGTCTCCTTACCCCACCATTTTATTCAGAAGCCAGCCTGTTTTCTGCTCATACTTTGATGAGGGACTCGGGGCCCAAAACGTTGGTTATGTGTCTTTGCTACATAAAGAACGCTGCACCATCTGCGGCACATCCAGCATTTGTGTCTGAGTAGAATCAAAGGGCATCCTGAATTGTACTTCGGACTAGTCTCTCATGTTTTATTTCAAGTTGGGATTCCAACATTGTAATCACTGAGTTCACGTTTCGTAATTGTACTCTGTGCTCCCCATTTAAGGGTGACCTTGCACCAGGAAAGCTATTGGGATGAAAGGGAAAATGCCTCAAGTATACATCAATAACTCTAGATTAAACTAGTCAGGACGATTTCCATTTTGATTTTAATTAAGAGTTCCCAGGAGCACCCTCTCACTTTGGGCTAGGTCGGGGGGGTGGGGGGAGGAAATGACAGATGATCAAATCTCTCACTTCAGAGCAGTGCTGAAGGAGCAAGACATTGTCAGAGTACATACATGACACATACAACCCTGAGATTCGTTTCCCTGCGGGCAAGGCAGAACTACCATTTATTGGTTGAACAAAAAAAAACTATTTGTTTACCTGTGAATGTTGAGTAAAGAAATGTAAACAAACTGACAGTGCAATACAGAGAGTAAAAAAATCATTAAAATGCAAAAGTAAGAGCCCTTAAATGAGTGTTGTTGAGGAGTCTGATGGTAGCAGCTACTCTTGAACCTGGTGGTGTGAGTCTTGTGGCACCTATACTTCTTTCCTGATGGTAGCAGTGAGAACAGAGTGTATGCTGGGCGGTGTGGGTCCTTGATGATTGCTGCTGCTCTCCGATGGCATAGTTCCCCGCAGATGTTCTGGATGGTGAGGTCGGTGATGCTCTGGGCTGCGTCCACTACTTTTTTTTGCAGGGCTTTCCACTCGAGGTTTAAGTGGCCCCATACCAGACTGTGATGCAACCAGTCAGCATACCTTCCACCACACATCTGTGGAAATGAGCCAGGATTTCATACAAAACCTCTAAACTCCAGAGGAAGTGGAGGCGCTGACGTGCTTTCTTCATGATGCCATTAGTGTGTTGGGTTCAGCAAAGATCCTCCTAGATAGCGACTCCCAAAAACTTAAATTTACTCACCCTCTCCATCTCTGATCCCCCATTTGCAGATTGCAGAGATGTTGTCTTTAAGAGAAGGAATAATTGCTCTCTTGGGTAGCTGCACTCAATCTCATTGAACTCTTCTGAAGGAGATGCAGGGACCCATCTTCAGTAGTTCAGACAACATTTACCCCTCAGTCATCAACACAAAATTAATTATTTTGCCATTATTGCATTGCCATTTGTAGGGCCTTCCTGCACACAAATAGGCTGCTGTGTTCCCAAAGTCAAAGTTCTGAAGTATTGCCAGAATACATACACGACCTCACATATTACCTGAAGATTCGTTGTCCTGTGGGTCAGGCACAATTTCGACTTTGGTGGAGGAGTAGCAACTGTTCCTGAACTTGGTAGTACGAGTCTTGTGGCACCTATACTATGATGTACTGTGCTGCATCCATCATCTTTTACAGGGATTTCTGATTGGAGCAGTGGTTCTCAACCTTTTTCTTTCCACTCACATCCCACTTTAAGTATTCCCTATGCCATTAATGCTCTGTGATTAGTAAGGGATTCCTTAAGGTGGGATGTGAGTGGGAAGGGAAGATTGAGAATCACTGCTCTAGACCCAATTGTTACTGAAATATTTTGCTTGAGAAAAATTGTCATTGGCCCATTTCCTTTGGAGCTCTGAAACAGTGCACATAACGAGTCAGTTAAGGATGATTAAAACTGTGGTTTTCAAACCTTTTCTTTCCACTCACATCCCACCTTCAGTAATCCCTTACTAAATCACATAGCACCTATGGCATAGGGATTATTGAAGGTGGGATGTGAGTGGAAAGAAAAAGTTTGAAAACCACTGGCTTCGAGAGATTGGTTCCCTGTCCCAGGCTGCGTTGCAGCCTGTCAGCACACTTTCCACGGCACGTCTGTAGAAAAGGTAAAGGTTCCATTATTGTCATGCAATACTACATTTTTAGAATGTAACACAGAAAATTCTTTAACTTTTGCCTACCTTGAGGCAGATAGAGAGTCGCCATTTTGTCCAGCGGCCCTCACAGAAACCTACAGCACCTGGTGTTCCTAGGCAGTCTCCCTCCAAGTACTGACCAGGCCTGTGCCTGCTTAGCTTCCAGGATCAGACAATCCCAGGCATATTCAGGCTATTAGATTTTTTTAAAAATGATTACATTAATTCATGAATATTAATTACAATACATTACTTCCCAAATTTAAAAATGTGCAAAGTGGTGTGAAAATAATTTACAAATATCAATCCTTTCTCACTGACCCAAGGTGGGAGATGCTAAACACATTGGAGTGACTGTCAATCAGCATTAAGACCAAGGTTTTAACAATGACCATTTGGAGGAGGTAACAAAGCAATAAACGACAGAGGAAGTTGCATTCAGCAAGAAAAGGAGACAAAGGAAATAAAAGGTAGTAAATTTAGTTAAGGAAGTTATTTTATTTCAGGGGAGGGAGGGGGAGGGAGGGGGGAGGGAGGGGGAGGGAGGGGGGAGGGAGGGGGGAGGGAGGGGGGAGGGAGGGGGGAGGGAGGGGGGAGGGAGGGGGGAGGGAGGGGGGAGGGAGGGGGGAGGGAGGGGGGAGGGAGGGGGGAGGGAGGGGGAGGGAGGGGGGAGGGAGGGGGGAGGGAGGGGGGAGGGAGGGGGGAGGGAGGGGGGAGGGAGGGGGGAGGGAGGGGGGAGGGAGGGGGGAGGGAGGGGGGAGGGAGGGGGAGGAGGGGGGAGGGAGGGGGGAGGGAGGGGGGAGGGAGGGGGGAGGGAGGGGGGAGGGAGGGGGGAGGGAGGGGGAGGGAGGGGGAGGAGGGGGAGGGAGGGGGGAGGGAGGGGGGAGGGAGGGGGGAGGGAGGGGGGAGGAGGGGGGAGGGAGGGGGAGGGAGGGGGGAGGGAGGGGGGAGGGAGGGGGGAGGGAGGGGGGAGGGAGGGGGGAGGGAGGGGGGAGGGAGGGGGGAGGGAGGGGGGAGGAGGGGGAGGGAGGGGGGAGGGAGGGGGGAGGGAGGGGGAGGGAGGGGGGAGGGAGGGGGGAGGGAGGGGGGAGGGAGGGGGGAGGGAGGGGGAGGGAGGGGGGAGGGAGGGGGAGGGAGGGGGGAGGGAGGGGGGAGGGAGGGGGGAGGGAGGGGGGAGGGAGGGGGGAGGGAGGGGGGGAGGGAGGGGGGAGGGAGGGGGGAGGGAGGGGGAGGGAGGGGGGAGGGAGGGGGGAGGGAGGGGGGAGGGAGGGGGGAGGGAGGGGGGAGGGAGGGGGAGGGAGGGGGGAGGGGGGGGGAGGGAGGGGGGAGGGAGGGGGGAGGGAGGGGGGAGGGAGGGGGGAGGGAGGGGGAGGGAGGGGGGAGGGAGGGGGGAGGGAGGGGGGAGGGAGGGGGGAGGGAGGGGTTCATCAGGACCAACACCTTGTGAGGGTTCACTCTCTGTTCTGCAGTCGGCCTCAGAGACAGCTATCACAAGGCGCACACACACTGAGGGGCATTTCAGCTGAGCAAACATGTGCATGCCCATCGAAGTCCCGCACGGGCCCTGTCTGACTGCTGTTGGCTCCATACAGACTTTAAAGGGCCTGTTATAGGAGCCTAAGGTGATTTATATTAAAATACGCTAATAATATTCAAACCTTTACTGGGTAATTTGGTATTAAAACATTGCAACAGCATCACTCCACTGGCCAGTGCCAGGTTTTTTTTGGGGATGGGGAGGAGGTAGGTGTCCTTGTATATATATTAGCAGGGGAAAGAAGGAGGAAAAAAAATCATGGGAATGATTGTCCCGTACGAGTCATCTGATGAACCAGCAGATAGAGTATTAAGATTAATCATCTTCAGTTTGGCTACAATTTCAATGGTTAAAATAGAATCACGATTTCTTCAATTTCCTGATGAAAACTCTAAATGCTTGTCAGGAGATATTTGCATTCTAAACCAGAGCTCCAATTGATCCTTGTGTGTTCAGAGGCATTGTGAGTAAATTAAAAGTGACACAGGAAATGCTATTAACATCTTATCCATACTTAGCCAAAAGATGAAACAGATCATAAATCAGTTCTTAATTTCACGTATCAATACAGTCCAATACAATCTACTGGGCATACAATCTACTGGGCATACAATCTACTGGGCATACAATCTACTGGGCATACAATCTACTGGCATACAATCTACTGGGCATACAATCTACTGGCATACAATCTACTGGGCATACAATCTACTGGGCATACAATCTACTGGGCATACAATCTACTGGGCATACAATCTACTGGGCATACAATCTACTGGCATACAATCTACTGGGCATACAATCTACTGGGCATACAATCTACTGGCATACAATCTACTGGGCATACAATCTACTGGGCATACAATCTACTGGGCATACAATCTACTGGGCATACAATCTACTGGGCATACAATCTACTGGCATACAATCTACTGGGCATACAATCTACTGGGCATACAATCTACTGGGCATACAATCTACTGGCATACAATCTACTGGCATACAATCTACTGGGCATACAATCTACTGGGCATACAATCTACTGGGCATACAATCTACTGGGCATACAATCTACTGGCATACAATCTACTGGGCATACAATCTACTGGGCATACAATCTACTGGGCATACAATCTACTGGGCATACAATCTACTGGGCATACAATCTACTGGGCATACAATCTACTGGGCATACAATCTACTGGGCATACAATCTACTGGGCATACAATCTACTGGGCATACAATCTACTGGGCATACAATCTACTGGGCATACAATCTACTGGGCATACAATCTCTGGCATACAATCTACTGGGCATACAATCTACTGGGCATACAATCTACTGGGCATACAATCTACTGGGCATACAATCTACTGGGCATACAATCTACTGGGCATACAATCTACTGGGCATACAATCTACTGGGCATACAATCTACTGGGCATACAATCTACTGGGCATACAATCTACTGGGCATACAATCTACTGGGCATACAATCTACTGGGCATACAATCTACTGGCATACAATCTACTGGGCATACAATCTACTGGGCATACAATCTACTGGCATACAATCTACTGGGCATACAATCTACTGGGCATACAATCTACTGGGCATACAATCTACTGGGCATACAATCTACTGGGCATACAATCTACTGGGCATACAATCTACTGGGCATACAATCTACTGGGCATACAATCTACTGGGCATACAATCTACTGGCATACAATCTACTGGGCATACAATCTACTGGGCATACAATCTACTGGGCATACAATCTACTGGGCATACAATCTACTGGGCATACAATCTACTGGGCATACAATCTACTGGGCATACAATCTACTGGGCATACAATCTACTGGGCATACAATCTACTGGGCATACAATCTACTGGGCATACAATCTACTGGGCATACAATCTACTGGGCATACAATCTACTGGCATACAATCTACTGGGCATACAATCTACTGGGCATACAATCTACTGGGCATACAATCTACTGGGCATACAATCTACTGGGCATACAATCTACTGGGCATACAATCTACTGGGCATACAATCTACTGGGCATACAATCTACTGGGCATACAATCTACTGGGCATACAATCTACTGGGCATACAATCTACTGGGCATACAATCTACTGGGCATACAATCTACTGGGCATACAATCTACTGGGCATACAATCTACTGGGCATACAATCTACTGGGCATACAATCTACTGGGCATACAATCTACTGGGCATACAATCTACTGGGCATACAATCTACTGGGCATACAATCTACTGGGCATACAATCTACTGGGCATACAATTACTGGGCATACAATCTACTGGGCATACAATCTACTGGGCATACAATCTACTGGGCATACAATCTACTGGGCATACAATCTACTGGGCATACAATCTACTGGGCATACAATCTACTGGGCATACAATCTACTGGGCATACAATCTACTGGGCATACAATCTACTGGCATACAATCTACTGGGCATACAATCTACTGGGCATACAATCTACTGGGCATACAATCTACTGGGCATACAATCTACTGGGCATACAATCTACTGGGCATACAATCTACTGGCATACAATCTACTGGGCATACAATCTACTGGGCATACAATCTACTGGGCATACAATCTACTGGGCATACAATCTACTGGGCATACAATCTACTGGGCATACAATCTACTGGGCATACAATCTACTGGGCATACAATCTACTGGGCATACAATCTACTGGCATACAATCTACTGGGCATACAATCTACTGGGCATACAATCTACTGGCATACAATCTACTGGGCATACAATCTACTGGGCATACAATCTACTGGGCATACAATCTACTGGGCATACAATCTACTGGCATACAATCTACTGGGCATACAATCTACTGGCATACAATCTACTGGGCATACAATCTACTGGCATACAATCTACTGGGCATACAATCTACTGGGCATACAATCTACTGGCATACAATCTACTGGGCATACAATCTACTGGGCATACAATCTACTGGGCATACAATCTACTGGGCATACAATCTACTGGGCATACAATCTACTGGGCATACAATCTACTGGGCATACAATCTACTGGGCATACAATCTACTGGGCATACAATCTACTGGGCATACAATCTACTGGGCATACAATCTACTGGGCATACAATCTACTGGGCATACAATCTACTGGGCATACAATCTACTGGGCATACAATCTACTGGCATACAATCTACTGGGCATACAATCTACTGGGCATACAATCTACTGGGCATACAATCTACTGGGCATACAATCTACTGGGCATACAATCTACTGGGCATACAATCTACTGGGCATACAATCTACTGGGCATACAATCTACTGGGCATACAATCTACTGGGCATACAATCTACTGGGCATACAATCTACTGGGCATACAATCTACTGGGCATACAATCTACTGGGCATACAATCTACTGGGCATACAATCTACTGGGCATACAATCTACTGGGCATACAATCTACTGGGCATACAATCTACTGGGCATACAATCTACTGGGCATACAATCTACTGGGCATACAATCTACTGGGCATACAATCTACTGGGCATACAATCTACTGGGCATACAATCTACTGGCATACAATCTACTGGCATACATCTACTGGGCATACAATCTACTGGCATACAATCTACTGGGCATACAATCTACTGGGCATACAATCTACTGGGCATACAATCTACTGGGCATACAATCTACTGGCATACAATCTACTGGGCATACAATCTACTGGGCATACAATCTACTGGGCATACAATCTACTGGGCATACAATCTACTGGGCATACAATCTACTGGGCATACAATCTACTGGCATACAATCTACTGGGCATACAATCTACTGGGCATACAATCTACTGGGCATACAATCTACTGGGCATACAATCTACTGGGCATACAATCTACTGGGCATACAATCTACTGGGCATACAATCTACTGGGCATACAATCTACTGGGCATACAATCTACTGGGCATACAATCTACTGGGCATACATCTACTGGGCATACAATCTACTGGGCATACAATCTACTGGCACACAATCTACTGGGCACACAATCTACTGGGCACACAATCTACTGGGCACACAATCTACTGGGCACACAATCTACTGGGCACACAATCTACTGGGCACACAATCTACTGGGCACACAATCTACTGGGCACACAATCTACTGGGCACACAATCTACTGGGCACACAATCTACTGGGCACACAATCTACTGGGCACACAATCTACTGGGCACACAATCTACTGGCACACTGGCAATCTACTGGCACACAATCTACTGGGCACACAATCTACTGGGCACACAATCTACTGGGCACACAATCTACTGGGCACACAATCTACTGGGCACACAATCTACTGGCACACAATCTACTGGGCACACAATCTACTGGGCACACAATCTACTGGGCACACAATCTACTGGGCACACAATCTACTGGGCACACAATCTACTGGGCACACAATCTACTGGGCACACAATCTACTGGGCACACAATCTACTGGGCACACAATCTACTGGGCACACAATCTACTGGGCACACAATCTACTGGGCACACAATCTACTGGGCACACAATCTACTGGGCATACAATCTACTGGGCATACAATCTACTGGGCAACAATCTACTGGGCATACAATCTACTGGGCATACAATCTACTGGGCATACAATCTACTGGGCATACAATCTACTGGGCATACAATCTACTGGGCATACAATCTACTGGCATACAATCTACTGGGCATACAATCTACTGGGCATACAATCTACTGGGCATACAATCTACTGGGCATACAATCTACTGGGCATACAATCTACTGGGCATACAATCTACTGGGCATACAATCTACTGGGCATACAATCTACTGGGCATACAATCTACTGGGCATACAATCTACTGGGCATACAATCTACTGGGCATACAATCTACTGGGCATACAATCTACTGGGCATACAATCTACTGGGCATACAATCTACTGGGCATACAATCTACTGGGCATACAATCTACTGGGCATACAATCTACTGGGCATACAATCTACTGGCATACAATCTACTGGGCATACAATCTACTGGGCATACAATCTACTGGGCATACAATCTACTGGGCATACAATCTACTGGGCATACAATCTACTGGGCATACAATCTACTGGGCATACAATCTACTGGGCATACAATCTACTGGGCATACAATCTACTGGGCATACAATCTACTGGGCATACAATCTACTGGGCATACAATCTACTGGGCATACAATCTACTGGGCATACAATCTACTGGGCATACAATCTACTGGGCATACAATCTACTGGGCATACAATCTACTGGGCATACAATCTACTGGGCATACAATTCTACTGGGCATACAATCTACTGGGCATACAATCTACTGGGCATACAATCTACTGGGCATACAATCTACTGGGCATACAATCTACTGGGCATACAATCTACTGGGCATACAATCTACTGGGCATACAATCTACTGGGCATACAATCTACTGGCATACAATCTACTGGGCATACAATCTACTGGGCATACAATCTACTGGCATACAATCTACTGGGCATACAATCTACTGGGCATACAATCTACTGGGCATACAATCTACTGGGCATACAATCTACTGGGCATACAATCTACTGGGCATACAATCTACTGGGCATACAATCTACTGGGCATACAATCTACTGGGCATACAATCTACTGGGCATACAATCTACTGGGCATACAATCTACTGGGCATACAATCTACTGGGCATACAATCTACTGGGCATACAATCTACTGGCATACAATCTACTGGGCATACAATCTACTGGGCATACAATCTACTGGGCATACAATCTACTGGGCATACAATCTACTGGGCAATACAATCTACTGGGCATACAATCTACTGGGCATAGGACTCTCCACTTCATGATACTCTACAGACCTTGGTCAGATATTATATGGGTTGGAGAGGATTTTAAAATCTGTTCCCAATAATCCGGTTTCCAAAACAGCTTAGTGTGCCGTCAGCAATAAATAGACTTTGGGCAATTTCAATTTGTAGTAGTATAATCTTGATTGGCATTTAGTTCAGACAAAAGATGCCAGTTTTATTTTATCATGTCTTTCAGATGAAAGATATGGCA